>NC_043005.1:89427318-89482318 GCF_006345805.1 Octopus sinensis | reverse complement strand
GCACACACTATTTCTATCTCAGTTCTGTGGTGTTATTTTACAACACAAATCACCTACTTCTCACTACCAAAAAGAACACAGCCTCATCTTCTGCCTTGGTTGCTCCAACCCTTTGAATATGAATAGTGCGGTCTTGATAACTAAACTACAACACTATATTCAATCTTCCCACATTCATCCCACCATAGTACGACAACATACCTTACACATCTACACATTTATGTACATTGAACATACTACAAACTACAGTGATATATGGACATAACTACCCACTTCACATGCACACACACTCACCATTTCACCTCCAACCTCCAGTCTACCAATCCTTTACACGTTCCTCCACACCATAACACACTTCACAAATACATTGTAAATAGGTAACACACATTTACTACACAGATATCCGACACACCAAACACCAAGATTGAGTTCCACAATAGCTCTCTCTCATTTTCCCTCCCACACTAGGTCTCTTGATCCCTCTATTCTTTTCTCATTCCTTCACTCTTTTTCCTTTTCTTCCCCTCTTTCTTGTTTATTCAAATTCTCTCTCCCTCCTTCCACTTAACCTCACCGTCACCTAGATCATACCCTCACTTCTGATCCTTCTATTCCACTTCTCGCCTTTCATTCTACTTAAGACCTGCCTTGTAAACAGATTACTTCTTTCGTATCATACCTTTTTCTATTTCTTTTACCTCTCAATTCTTTTCTATTTGATAAAGGGCATCACCTGCAACATCAGGCGCCCTTTCTTTCTTTGGCATATGAAGCCTCCTTTTTGTGCATGCATGTATATGTGTGTGTGTGTGTGTGAGAGAGAGAATACTTTTGCTTGTTTTCTTTTTGCTTTGTATTTCTACACTTTCCAGACATGCTTTTGCTTGTTTAACTCTGCATGATATTTGTTTATCCATGTTATTTCTCATTTTTACTCATTTATATCCTTACACCTATGCACAATTATTCACTACTATATCATTTGACTACATACATAGACACGCGAGAGAGAAAAAGGTACACAGATATTTATACCTTTTACCATTTACTTGGTTCGAACATTAGACTATGGCCATGCTGGGGCACTGCCTTGAAAGATTTTAGTCGAACAAATCAAGTCCAGTACTTTTTCTTTTTCCTTAAAGCCTGTTATCAGGATCTTTTGCCAAATCACTAAATTATGGGGATGTAAACACACCAACAGTGGTTGTCAAGCAGTGATGTTACCATTTACTTGGTTCGAACATTAGACTATGGCCAGCTGGGGCACTGCCTGAAAGATTTAGTCGAACAAATCATTCCAGTACTTTTTCTTTTTCTTAACGCCTGTTATCAGGATCTTTGCCAAATCACTAACTTATGGGGATGTAAACACACCAACAGTGTTGTCAAGCAGTGATGGGGGGGGACAGACAAGACATATGTATTTTATATATATATTATATATATATACATATACACACACACATATACATACACAACAGGCTTCTTTCAGTTTCCATCTACCAAATCCACACACAAGGCTTCAGTCAGCCTAAGGTGCCACACAATGGGACTGAACCTGAAACCATGTGGTTGAGAAACAAGCTTCTTACCACACAGCTACACTTGCACCTATATATTTTTTTATATGAATATATACAGATGTGTATATATAAGTGTGGGTATAGATATTTATATATAAATATATACATATATATACATACATACACACACACAAATTTATAAATACACACACATTGGGGAAAGTGTAATCGAAATTGAACCAAATTCGATGACTGGCACCCGTGCCAGTGGAGTGCTAACAGCTCCATCCAAGCAGGATCACTGCCAGAGCGGCTGTCTGGCTTCCGTGCTGGTGGCACATAAAAAGCACCATTTGAGCGTGATCGTTACGCAAGCGTCGCCTTACTGGCACTTGTGCCGGTGGCACGTGAACAAAACATTCAAGCGAGGTCATTCCATTGCGCTGGACTGACTCCTGTACAGGTGGCACGTATAAAACACACCATTTCAAAGCATGGCTGTTTGCCATACCTACCCAATAGCCTGCCACCGACTGGCCCCTTGCCAGTGACATGTAAAAGCACCCACTACACTCTCGGAGTGGTTGGCGTTAGGAAGGGCATCCAGCTGTAAAATCTCTGCCAGATCAGATTGGAGCCTGGCACAGCTATCTGGTTCGCCAGTCCTCAGTCAAATCGTCCAACTCATGCTAGCATGGAAAGCAGACGTTAAATGATGATGATGATGATATATATACATGCATGCTTATATATAAAGACCAATTACGTCCAGAGAAAGTAGAACAATCACTTGTTGGCAAATGGGAAGGGGAGGTAATTTCACGAATCAAGACCTCCGAAATTAAGGAAAAATAGAAAAGTCTCATTGAAGATAAGAGAATAGCTGTGGAGCTATGTTTCTGCCTCAGCAGGCATTATCAGCACAGCAATTATTCTGCTAGGTCTCCAGTCGATGAAATTCTTAGACACATATAAACAGTTAAAAAAAAAATAGAACAGATTTATGACCTCAGTAATTTGCATAAATTTAAATGAAAATGAACTAGAGAAATAACTGAGTGCTTCTTTTGCTGAACCACTAAGCTATGGGGATGTAAACACACCAACACCAGTTGTGAAGTGGGGGAAGGGACAAAGATGCACACACACACACACACATAAAATAGGCTTCTTTGAGTTTCATTCTACTAAATCCACTCACAAGACTGGTCAGCCCAAAGTTATAGTAGAAGACACTTGCCCAAGGTGCCACACAGTGGGACTGAACCCAGAACCATGTGGCTGTGAAGCAAACATCTTACCACATGGCCACAATGAGTCTAACAGTTTCAGTCTGCCAAATTCACCCACAAGACATTGGTTGGCCCAGGGCTATAATAGATAACACTAGACCAAGGTACCACACAGCAGGACTGAACTCAAAACCACATGGTTGACAAGCAAACATAACCACAGAGCCATGCCACCCCAGTGTCCCACCCCGACCACCTGCCACTCTTCTTTCACATTCTCACAAACTTCATCTACCCACTTACCCTAGCCAGTACCACTTATATTCCCCTTCCTGTAACTGGAGGCGACACACCAATACATCTTCACTACTATCATCATCATCATTTAACTTCCATCTTTTCTTCTCAGGTGGGATAACAAGACCTGTTCTGTTTCTCTATCATACTCACATAAAGTCATCCCCCTCAATATCACACACCCCCACCAACAGTTAAGGGACCATGTCTTATAAGTTTACTCAGTGACCCCACTGGTACCAGTGCCAAGTAAAAAGCACCCAGTACACTCAGTAAAGTGGTTGGCATTTGGAAGGGCGTCCAGCTATAGAAATCAATGCCAAAGCAGACAGTTGAGTTTGGTGCAGTCTTCTGACTTGCCAGCTCCTGTTGAACCATGTAACCCATGCCAGCGTGGAAAGCAGACGTAAAATAGTGACAATATGTGTATGTACATACGTATAGATGTATGTATAAATGAGTGCATATATATTATATACGTGTGTGTGTGTGTGTGTGTGTGTGTGTGTGTGTGTATATATATATATATATATATGTATGAGTGTGTGTGTGTGTATATATATATATATATATATATATATTAATATATACGTCTAGGTATGTGTAAGTGTATATATATATCTACATGTGTGTATATATGTATTTATACATGTGTGTATAAATTTGAGCGCGTGCATCGTGCTGTATACACACAAAAACTATTATACACCTTTCCATTCTTTTCTGTCTGATATACCTTCTGTAACTTTGCAATCTAATAAACACTGATTGATAATTTTCCAGCCCTCCAGAAATTTTATATGTAATTATTGTTTACAACACAATAAAATAAATACACCGATATATATATATATATACAAGCAATTTCCTATCCAAGCCATCTATACCAGCGATTGTATAAAGGAAGCGTATTTTAAGAGGACTAGATTTAAGAATCATAGTGAATTAGCGACATTATTGGAACAGCAGTGAGCCGGTATTAAAACTGTCTCTCTAACGGAATCGTTGGCATTTTATGAGACGGCTAAACACAAATGACTGTGCGAATTTATTTAAATGGCTAACAACGTTTAATAGAGTAGAGGCTAAAGTTTAAGAGCCAAATTTGCGAAACGGTCTCGATTCGTGTTGGGATTTATTTCGTTTGCTTTGTAAATGTCCCGATGAAGAAGAACAATCTCTTCAACGTCACATTTTCTTCACACACCCTCTCATTCTCTAAGCTTCCTCTGTACATAGTTATTTGGAGGCAGCAATCAAAATAGTTTGGCGAGGGATGGGCTCTAACCAATCTGGCTTCCTCTTTCTTGCCAGATAAAATCATATAAAAGATTAAATGTTTCTGGGATTCCTCGAAAACTTGTCTGACGGACTAACCGCCAAAAGTACCAAAGCAATAATTTCTAAACAGATACAGGGCACGATATGTTGATGGTAAGGTTGGAAAAGGGGTACCCGACAAGGAGTGGAAGACAAAAACTGTCCCCGGAAAGATTTGAATTTCGAAATCGAGGGACCGAAATAAACGAGATTTTACGTTTCCCCCTTCCCAGAAAGATTCCTAAAAACTGGGAGCCAGACAAATGAAAGGGTTTCTGTCGTGGAAGATTTGTACAAAATGAATTTAAACAGCTAGAGCAATTTAATAGATACTGCAAGAATGAAAGAGAAAAATGACCTCAGTGGACACGAAATTAATTGTTGCCTTTGCAAACTGGTTCATAGAATGGCAAATGAATGATGATTAATAATAAAACATCATGTGATGTTTATGCATTTCTCAAAGATATATACTATTACAGGCAGAGTGAGAACAGGACATTTCTGTGACAGCCTCTATGACGACTAAAAATAGCAGTCAAATCTCCATCACAGCGTACCCTATAATGTCTTAAAGGGAATAACTTGGATAATGTAGTCCCTAAATACATTGTCTTGGGTTGCTACAACTAGAACGTGTTTGATCTTAGGTCTCCTCGATAAGGGCTGACCCGAAGCTAGAGATCGAAACTGGACCGCAAGATTCGTTCCAAATGTTTAGCATCATGTGTCGTGGTTGAGTGAGAAAGAAACGGGGAGGGATGCGATTACAAATTGATTAATTCTTAACAGTGTTATAAAAATATTTTTAATAATATATAATTATAATAATTTTACTTAAAGAGCCAAAAGCATGTGAAAATGGGCGGTATCTAGTAAATAGGGTCTACCCCCCCCCCATTCAACCTCAATACCCACCTAAAAAAAAAAAAGTTAAAAGATTCATACATCCGATCCGAGCGGGATTCGAATTCAAACAAGCGTAAAACATTTAATCTGGTGGAGCATCTGTCTTCCACAACATCAAGAAATTATCCCATATATATAACTGGTATTTACTGAGACCTGTATGGTCTGATTTACATATACCACATAGAATTACTGTAAGGCAGTTATATCCCGGTTCTGCAAACTCTGCACCTTCAGAATAATTTTTAAAACATTTTTTTTATATATATAACAATATTATTTCATATTTGTGACATTTTTTCTTTATTATTATTCAACCGATGTTCCAGTTATTTTTTACTGTCCAATTTTGCCATCTGTATCTCTCGTTTATGAAGATCTACAAAGTAAATGGACATACTTGGATGCGGTTTAAAATTTGTGATGTAAAAAAAAAAAAGAAAAAATCATGTTACTTACCAGAACTTTGGTAAACCTCCGTTCGAGCTCCGTGGGGTCGGGCATGGGTAGCCGGATGGGCAAGGATGCCCGTAACTCCGGCCGAGTAGTCTCGATGCTTTCGCCATTCCCCATCTGCGGGCTTCGCAGTGAGCCCAGAGCTCTCCTAATTCCTCTATGGTGATACACGGTGACTGCTTCTGGCCCGAAACTCCGCTTATATATATATATATATAGATAGATATATATATATATAGATAAGCAAGAGATATATATATATCCGTTAAATATTTGAGTATATATATATATTCGTTAAATGTGTGTATAATAATAATAATTATATAGCAGTGAAACAAACTCTCCCCTTCCTCTACTTGAGAACCGAACCCGGAATTCGCTCGACTTTCTTTTACTTTTATTATTATTTCCTTCCCTGTATTTTTTTTTATTTCTTAGTGCTTTATTTTCTTTTTTTTTTTTTTTTTCGGAAGGTTTGATTCTTAAATTATTATTATTTCTTTGTTTTTCCTCCTTTCTTTTGCTTTCTACTTTCTTTCTTTCACATCTATTTTATTGTTTGTTTATGGTAATATTTATTATTGACTGTTCCGCTTTCAACAATAAAACATTTATATATATATATATATATATATATATATATATATATTATAATAATACACGTTCACACACCAAGGAAAACAATTATGTTGATGTAGATGTTAACGGAACAGTCTATATAATATATATATATATATATCCACACAAACACTATTAACGCCTTGGCGTTTTTTTTAAATATCTAGATAAAACTCACAAACCCTATTAATATATCAACGTTCTAAATAACTACACATACAATTTACATATATGTATGCATATAAATATATACACACAAACACTCACATACTACTAGAACAAGGTTCCAATTAATCACATATCTAGACAATAATATATTTACCAAAATATACAATTATTCTCCCATTCACACTTTCTCTTTTCTTTCTAATTCATTCACACACACACACACAAAGATTGAATGACCGTTTGTAGAGGAAAGAAAAGAGAATGAAAGAAAGAAGGAAAACGGATCACCAAAAGTGAAAGGCCAACACAAATCTGGTCCCTTTCTTAAAATAATAACAATAATAATAAGAATTAGATACTATCTACTTCGTCTTGCTGTGGAAATGGTTTGGCGGCGGCGGAAGCAAGAACAATACCAACACCAGTCGTAGAGAAGTAGGTCTACTACTATTTCATCACCATTATAACTCTTCTTCTTCTTGTTATTATTATTATTATACAAAGCACTCTTGTCCGGTAACTCTTTACTTCCCATTCTTCTTAGCCCCGTCAAACAGTAGGTCTTTTCTTTTCGGTTGGTTTCGGGGTTTCGACCCAGTCTCTGGAATATCCGATAGATTAGGAATGTTCAGCTTATCAAGTTCTTCCTGCTGGTTCATTATTGTCTCTTACATATCCTCGATTTCTTCACCTTTATGCTATTTTTCGTCTCCCTCTGTCAGTGTCTCCGTCTGTGCTGACGCTAAGGGTCCACCATTTTTGCTTGGAGTGCAAGTGAAGCTGAAGAGTGTGAGTGGAAGTGGGAAAGAGAGAGAGAAATGTAAACAGGGAGGAGGAGTGAAGTAAAGAAGCATATGTAGAGAGAGAGGGGGTTAAAGTAAAGAGCGATAGATGTAAAGAGAAGCGGGTAGAGTGAAACTAGATGTAAAGTGGGGGTGGGATAAAGATAAAGTGATGAAGAGAGGGGGGAAAGTAATGATAGACTAGAGAGAGAAAGGGTGAACTGAAGACAGCTGTATATGAAGAGGGAGGGTAGAATAAAGATAGACAGATGTGGAAAGAGGGTGATATGTGGAGAGAGGGCGTTAAAATAAACAGAGAAATAAGAAGTAAAGATAGATATATGTAGAGAGAGCGCGAAATAAAGATAGATAAATGTAGAGAAAGAGAGGGAGAGGAAATAAAGCTGGTATTATCTAAAAGACTGAGGGAGAGGCCTCTTTGGTTGCTTTCTCTCTCTCTCTCTCTCTCTTTTTTTCATCCTCTTGTTGTTGTTGTTGTTGTTGAAAGGCCTGATACTTCACCAGGCTGCTGCTGCTGCTATC
Source organism: Octopus sinensis (assembly GCF_006345805.1). Classification (NCBI taxonomy): domain Eukaryota; kingdom Metazoa; phylum Mollusca; class Cephalopoda; order Octopoda; family Octopodidae; genus Octopus; species Octopus sinensis. Next base: position 89,474,467 of record NC_043005.1, on the reverse strand, counting down.
AAATACCCCTCCTCCTTTCTCTACTATGGAAGCCACGACGTGATACAACAAACTCATCAGTTCGATTTCTTAATTTTGCGGGTACATATTTAAGGGTGGGAAAGGCAGGTTTGTTTCAGTATCTTTTGTTTATAGCTTTTTTTCCTTTTTTTTTTTCAATTTGTGTCGAAAAACAATAAATGTTACAAATTCTAACTTGTTTCTTTCGTATTTTTATTTTATATAAATATATATATTTGTTATTAATAATAATAGCAGTAGTTTTGTTTATTATCATTAGTATTATTAGTATCAATTGTAGTAGTAATTTATTATATTAGGTAGACCAAGCCTATAGTTCTTGACTTTTAATTGATACTTAAAAACTGAGGGAAGCATAACACTTATCTTTAATACATACACATATTCTCACACACACATACATAAGTCTGTATGTGAATGTACGCGCCTCTCTCTCTCTATCTATCTATCTATATAGAAAGAGAGAGAGATGTCCTGTACTTGATGTGTTATATATATATATATATATATATATAATTATAGGACATCATATAATATATATACACACGCGCGCACCACGCACCTTTTGTACGGACTATCGGCAAAAAAGAGTACTCAATACTGTAGTTAGGATTAATAATATATTTTATTTTAGTTTAGCCTGTCTCTTGCTACTCTGAGTTTTGCTTGTTGGTGCACAGGATCTTCATGCATGTGTGTTTGTTAAGTGCAACGAAAGAAAGAATATTCTATAGATGTCAAGTTGATTCTTCGCTTGAAACTGGTGATTGAATCCGTGTTAATTATTCAGTTTGCGGTTATATATGCAATCTTGGAGAGCAACAAAAAGATTCGTCATTTTGCCGTCTGAAAGAAAGAAAGTAAAAAATGCAAAGGATCGCAAATAGTGCGAAACTACAGATAACAAGCACGGAAAGCAGACGTAAAATGATAATGATGATGATTTAGATTAATAAATATAAATATATTACTTAGATATTAAGTGCATTATAGCTACAAGCAAAAGGAGGTGGGGGCACGCTTGCCTACTCCTGTCTTTTGTCTGTAGGGCATTAATCAAAACGAAGACGTGGTGTTGTGTCTACAAAGCAAGGTTTTAAATCAACTCCCATTAAGTGGGAGAGAATATACACGTTTTGCGTTTTTAAGGGAGGAATTCCTTAAATTTTTAATTTGTAGCAGAAATAACGATTTCTTTGAACTGGGCGCAAAGGTAGACGACACATCACACCCTCGAGCCATCTGACAGATAAGCTAGCTGCACTCATTAATTTTCGCCAACTACTGGTTCATCATCAGGTTGCGTCCTGTAACTGCTGCTGCTGTTGCTACTACTACTATTACTACTACTGCTGCTACTATAGTTTATGTGTAGCATTCTCTCTCAATATCCCTCGACACACCTGTTTGTCCCTCCTCTTGCTATGCCTCACCCCACTTTCGACCCCATAACACTTCTGTCTTCGCTTGAACTGCATCTCTCTCTCTCTCTCTCTCTCTCTCTCTCTCTCTCTCTCTCTCTCTCTCTTTGTATTCAGCCTTAATTTTAACCAATCCATATTGAATACTTACAGCTCTATAACTTCAGTCCATGATCCATTTTCTTCTCTCTGTAGCTGAAGCGGAAAACACTAAGGCACCAAGTCACCTAAGGCTAATAATTCATTATGCATCGTCGTCATCATTACTGTTATTTGTTGTTTTCATTGTCATTTTAAGGTTTGTTTTGTTTGGGGTTTTTTCCCTGCTAACATGGTCCGCACTGGTATATAACAGCATTGCCTTTCTACTGAATCTTATGTATAAGATCCAACGTCCTGAGATTCCACACATTTGATGCCGACTCACCTGAGACCACCCCTTCTGGTTCTATGATACAAACTTTCTATTTTAAAGTGGTCTAAATTAGAACGTTCCATCAAAAATGTTAATTAATTGGTTGGTATCAGTAATAAAAAGTTATTTTACTAAATTCCAAATACCAGCCATGACTCTTCAGTTACCATATTTGTTGGAGTCCACCACCTTTGTTTCAATTGCTTTTGAAAATAGCAAAGAACTTAATAAAATAACTTAGTCATTGTTGGTTAAGCCAGTGTTTGGAATACAAATCAACATATTTCGGTGGGAGGTTTCCATTTAGATTCCTTTAAAACAGGAAAGTTTGTATCATGGAACTGGGGAGGGGTGGAGTCTCAGGCAGACTGGTTTCAATTTTAGTACAAGGCCAGCAATTTCAGAGGAGGGGCTTAGTTGATTACATGTACCCCAGTATTCAAGTGGTACTTATTGTATCAAGCCCAATGGAATGAAAGGCAAGGTTGATCTCAGAGAAAATTAATTCAAAGAAAGCCAGTGTTTCTTTAGGAGTATTGTAAAAGGGTTACTTCACCATTTGTCCTTCACTCCCCCCCCCCCACCACCACACACACACACACACACACCAAAAACGGGGACATTAAAGCATCATGTTATAAAATAAGTAGGGAAAACGGTAAGGAAAACTTTTTGGTTTTGTTGAGAACTGGACAACTTTCAAAATGCCAGTCCAGTACTGGTTTAAGGTGTTTATACAGTGAGCAGTTACCTGAGAGACCTCATGAGTCTAGGGTCCCAATTCTGATCTATGTATCCTGCACTTTACTGTCAATAAGTACCTACTGTAGGACCCAGTGCATTGAAATTGCCCAGGGTCTATAATATTAAGATGGCCCTCGGTGTTGTGATAAAATGCACTTAATGCTCTCTATAAAGTAGTTGATGTTAAAAAGGGTGATTCTCTGGCCCCCATCTCTTATAGCAGTAACTCTCAATAAGGACTAACTCCAAATAAGAGCATAAGTGTTTGCCCTCATTCTTTTTTAATACAGGTATGACCATCACTCATCAAATTCTATAAAGTATACAATGTAGAGAAAAAGAAAGAGTTGAACACCTGGAGGAAAGCACCATCGAAAAGTGTCTTGGTGCGACTATGAAAGATATCTAACTAGAGGCGGTAAATTCGCCACAATAGAAGCAAGGATCGAGTCAACGGAGCGTGCAAGGGAGTACTCGACTCGAAGCTTGCAAAGTGGAAATATTTTATTTTTACCTTTATATCTGGGACGTAGGACGTCCCGGATAAAAATTGAAAATGTCCCCCCAGAAGTAGATGTAGACTGGATTGTAGCCATACTTCTATACAAGAGGGAGGGCAAGATACAATTGATCAAAATTGCAAGAGACGGGCCTACAATTCCAGTCTATTATATATTTTGAGTATTGTTATCACTAGCGATATCAAGATATAACTTTGTATTTTATGTGTAGATGTATATATATATAGATGTACATATAATATGTACACATATATATACACATATATACATGCACTAGCACTATGACCCGGTAACAACGGGTCATAATGCTAGTCAATTGATAAAAGTATGTTTAGGGATCGGTTTTGTTTTCCCTACTTTTGCAGTTTTACATTATCTTTAGAAATTTGTAGAATTTATGAATAAGGACTTTTTTATAAAGAGACAAACTCCTAATTCAGAAGAACAAGAACTATTTTAAACAGTAACAGAAGAGACTTGAAGTTGCTACAGGCTGTCAGATGTCAGTATGCCAGCCAAAGTTCCTAGCCAGCCAATGTTCCCAGCCAGCCAAAGTACCTAGCCAGCCAAAGTTCCTAGCCAGCCAATGTTCCCAGCCAGCCAAAGTTCCTAGCCAGCCGATGTTCCCAGCCAGCCAAAGTACCTAGCCAGCCAATGTTCCCAGCCAGTCAAAGTTCCTAGCCAGCCAAAGTACCTAGCCAACCAAAATTCCTAACCAGCCAAAGTACCTAGCCAGCCAATGTTCCCAGCCAGCCAAAGTTCCTAGCCAGCCAAAGTACCTAGCCAGCCAAAGTTCCTAGCCAGCCAAAGTTCCCAGCCAGCCAATGTTCCCAGCCAGCCAATGTTCCCTGCCAGCCAATGTTCCCAGCCAGCCAAAGTTCCTAGCCAGCCAAAGCATTGAGAGTGGATTAGGCAGACAGAAACTGAAAGAAGCTTGTTGTATATTTATAGGAGCCAGTTACAAACACACACATACATTCATCAAAATCAAATCAAATCACAATCAAATGGAAATTGTAGTTAGTTAGTTAGTTAGTTAATTTGGCTCAAAAGCAAATAGCAAGGCCATGTAGGGGGACATGGAGTTAAGTACAGGGTGGTGTTCATGTAAAGAGTTCAGGCCACTTGAGGTCCAGGGAGGCTTTGAACAAAGCGGTCGTCGGCATCTTCACCATCTCGTCTGGCAGCTTGTTCCACGGATCCGCAACCCGGACGGAGAAAGCTCCTCTCCTTCGATTGAGATGAAATCGTCGCAGGTAGAGCTTTTCGGAATGACCCCGCAGCCGACGCTCCGGAGCAGGAGTGAAGAACAGCTCTTTCGAGAGGTTACACTTCCCGCTTATGATGTTGTGGGCAAGAATGAGATCACCACGGCAGCGGCGTTTTTCAAGAGAACAAAGGTCGAGCGTCCTCAGCCTTTCTTCGTAGGACAAATTTTTGAGACCATGAACCATGCGGGTAGCCAGCCTCTGGACTCTTTCGAGGTGCTGTATGTCTTTGAGGAGATAAGGAGAAGAGGCTTGAATCCCATACTCCAATATGGGTCTCACCAGCGTGACATAGAGTGGCAGGAATATGGCTGCTGTGAGCATTCCGAATGACCGTCGGATCAAAAACAGAATTCCGTGCGCTTTGTTGGCAGCATGGACGCACTGGGCCGAAGGCGAAAAGGAGGAATCCACCAAGATACCCAGGTCCTTTACCTGATCGGTCCTCTCCAGCAGCAGACGACCCGGCTCGAAATCAAGTTGAGTTGCAGGAGTAGAGCCGACAGGCAGATGACAGCACTTTGACACGTTCAGACACAGGTCCCAATCGTTAGACCACTTCCAAATTTGGTGGAGGCATCGCCGAAGATCCTCTATACTACCGCGAGGAGCGACCAGTTTGATATCGTCGGCAAATAGAAGGGTGTGTTGCGTGAGGTCGTCGGGCAAGTCATTTATGAAGACTAAGAACAACAAGGGCCCAAGCACTGAACCTTGAGGCACGCCACTGCTCGCACTGGAGACGTCGGACCGCGAACCATTAACTTGAACTTGGAAGGAGCGATCTGAGAGGAAGGCACCAACCCATCGTACAATATCCGGATGGAAACTATATGCTTGAAGCTTGACAAGTAGTAGGCGGTGGTTTACCGAGTCAAAAGCTTTGGCAAAGTCCAATAAAACGATGTCAACAGCATCACTATCATCGAGGATGCGCGTCACCAATTCTTCCATTACTAGTAAGTTGGTCAAGCATGATTCTTCGGCATGAAGCCGTGTTGGGAATCAGTGATCGAGGCTGTGTTTAGGAGGTGGAGCATCATACTTTTCTTAAGGATGGTTTCGAACATCTTGCTGATTATTGATGTAAGGGAAACCGGTCGGTAGTTAAGCGGGTCTTCGCGGCTCCCTTTCTTGAAAATTGGGCAGATTATCGCTGTTCTCCAGTCTGCAGGTATAACACCCGTCGCCAATGACATATTGAATAGTCGTGTTAAGGGCTCGCAGATGACCGGAGCCAACGCTTTGATAACCCGTGGGTGTATGTCGTCAGGGCCGTGACCCTTGTTGACATCGAGGCCTTGAATAACACGTTTGACTTGGTCCCGCGTGATGATCAATCGAAGCATTGGAGGTACCGATCTATCAAATGGAGGGGGTTCACGACCATCATCTTGTTTGAAAATAGTTGAAAAAGCCTCGGCAAATAATTGACTCTGTTGATAAGGGTCCTCAATCGATACGCCTGTTGAGTCTACCAACGTTGCAATCATGTTGTTCAAGCGGGAATTCCGCTGGACATGGGCAAAGAAGGTTTTTGGATTGCTACTGGCATTTGCCGCGATTTTGTTTTCATAACTGAAGCGTTCTTTCTTTTCAATTTTCACGGCTCGGTCTCGTTGAGTTTTGTACACCTCAAAAGCTGCAGTCGAATCCAGATTTTTGAATTCAGCCCAAGCAATATCTCTGAGTCGACGTTCTCGTTTAACCTTCTTCATCACCCAGGGCTTGTGTTTCTTCCTCTTGGGAAGTCCAACGGGAACTGCCTGGTCAGTCAAACAGATTACATATGCTTTGAGGGATGACCATAGTTCGTCAACTGAGGACAACGTCATCAGGGAACGCCAGTCCAGAAGCGCGGAAGCCTCGGTTAGAATTTCAAGATTAATTGCAGAGAAGACTCTACGTGGCAGCGAAGTAATCGTGGGCGTGGAAAAAGTTGTGTGCATGACGAACTTCAGGACCGCATGATCACTCTTGGCAAGAGGGGCGCACACAGATACGTCTGACACTGATCTTGGATAGCGGGAGAATACCAGATCTAGCATAGATGGCTGCTGCCCAGACCGATGCCTTGTCGGATATTCAACATGTTGCGATAGAAAACAATCTTCAGCCACGTCAAGAAGGGCCGGGCCGAACCGGGAAGATGTTGTACAAATTGATGCGGGCCAATCGATCGTGGGAGCGTTGAAGTCGCCTAGTACCAAGCAGTCATGCGAAGCTGAAACGAATCTTATCACTTCGAGTAGATGAGCATCATCCTGGGGGTCGGCTAGAGGCGGCCTGTAGACAGCCAACACGGGCAGGCAAAACTCAGATAGGCTCAGCTTGCAATAGACAGCATCGAATTTGGTTGTAGGTTGAGCATTTGTGGGTAGAATACCGCAGGATGGTTTGTGCTCAGACTTAACATACACAGCAACACCTCCACCTCGCCTTTTTCCTCTGTCACATCTGAAAAGGACGTAGCCCTGCAGGTGGATCTCTGAGTCCTTTACTGCTGGAGTCAGCCAAGTCTCGGTGATAGCTATCACATCAGGGGAGTCGCGTAGGGCCAGTGTAAATAGTTCACTGAACTTTGGGAATAAGGAGCACGAGTTGGTGTAGACGATGCTGAGCTGTGAAGTCTGAGGGGCGGGAGTTGGGGAACAAGCAGAATAAAGGGCATCAGAGATAGCATCGTTGACGGGGGTATCAACTTCACTTCGATTTGCCCTCACATCACTTTCCCTGTCAGCACTACAGCATGGGACCAGAGGTAGGACTTGATTATCTGTCCATCTTGGATTCGTAAACCCTTCTCTCCCATTTGTTTCCTCATCTTTAGCTCGGATATCAGGTTCCTCCGGCGAATTCTCTCTCTTAGTGAGTATTCCTCGCGAAAACCCATATTGGGGTCCTCCCAGGCATGCGTCTGAGCTCTGTTCAGAAAGACTGAAGCCTCCCGATCAGAAGAAAAGATTACCCCTATTGGGCGTGGTCTAGAATCTGCGGTTGGGTTCACTTGGAATCTTCCTAGCCGAGCGACCTTAAGAACACTGACATTTTCGTTCACAGAGAACAATTTTCCAACCAAAACGGAAACAAAATTAATGTCATCTTTTAGGCGGTTTATGCCTGTATCACAGGTGGATTCAGCCTTGCCATATATTATTGCCGATCTTGAGTGGGCAAAAAGTTCTCTACTATGAGCTGCGGTATTCGATTCTTCATTGGAGGATTTCGAAAGGGTGGTTTCATAGCCATCGGACTTATGTCGGCCTGTGGGGTCGATCAGTATGGATTTAGTGGTCATAATTTTCCCGCCTGGTTTGGAACTGCACTGCCTCTTCTTCGGTTTGGGGGAGCACCACTCCCCAGATGAACCCACATCGAGATCGTTCAGAATTGGTTGAGCAATGGCATTAATGGGAAGGACAAGTGAAGGAGAATCCAAACAGATTTTATCATGATCAGGTTTCATAGCCAAATCTGCCCCTCTGGTGTTTTGACTACGTTTCTTCTTTTGGGGAGAACAACGGTCTTCAGGTGGGTTTGAGTCTACGCTCCTCGAACTAGGTTGGGGAACCTCCGGGACCGAAAAGGCAGATGAGGAAGAATCCGCACAGGAACGGTCATGTGCAGGAACGACCGCCGGTTCCTTCGCCTTCTTTGGCCGCTTCGAATTTGTTCCCTTCGGTTTGGACGTCTCCAGGGAAGAAATCAAGGGTGACCCTGCGTCAACAGGAGACCGTTTATCGTGGTCAGGTTTCATAGCTAAATCCGCCCCACTGGAGTTTTGACGACGTTTCTTCTTTTGGGGAGAACAACGGTCTTCAGGTGGGTTTGAGTCTACGCTCCTCAAATTAGGTTGGGGAACCTCCGGGACCGAAAAGGCAGATGAGGAAGAATCCGCACGGGAACGATCATGTGCAGAAACGACCGCCGGTTCCTTCGCCTTCTTTGGCCGCCTCGATTTTGTTCCCTTCGGTTTGGATGTCTCCAGGGAAGAAATCAAGGGTGACTCTGCGTCAACAGGAGACTGTTTATTCAGTAAGAGAGCAACAACAGACTTTAGGTGCTCAACCTCTTGTTTGAGCAACAGCAACTGTTCGTTGAGCTGACTATTGGTAGGACCATCATCTTGATGAGAAGCCCTACTTGCAGATCTCAGTTTCGATGCGTAGGTAGCTGACATGATGGATGGTTGACTAAAAACAATCTTCTATGGGCTCTAGGACAAATCGGGGTTAAATCAGGAACAAAAAACAGGTGCAATCCTTGTAGGAGTAGGCAACAGCAGACAAAAACTGAGAGAGTTTGGGCTGAGCCGAATCACAATCCAAGATTGAAAGCAGACGGTGCAACGAGTCGGGAACCCTTCCTAATTGTCTGAAACAGCTTTAGGATAAGGGATAGTATGTCCAAACTTTAGAATATTGATATGCATGTAACATGTTCCACACGATTAAATATCATTTGACGTGCCATTTAGTACTTCAATAATTGCATCTGCGCATGTTTGTATATGTGTGAATACTGTGTTTATGTGCGAGAAGGCACATGTTTTTGTCTATTGTTAAATTAGATTATTAATTTTTCTTTTTTTTCTCACGTTTTTCCCTTTTAAAGTATTTCTTTTTAAAGTAAATTATACGTTGGAGGGAGGGCTGGGGGTTTGTTTTTATAGTAAATTCTCTTTTCTCCCAGCACAGAGAAAGAAAGGGATTTTTCGTTGGTGCCACCGGTATAATTCAGACCGGTATAATTCATCGTCAACTTGAATGTTTCTAATTGTAGCGATATTAGTAACTGCAGTAAATTCTGATAGCAGCAGTAGTAAATAGCTCATACAGTGAGATGAAGAACAGTCGGTCAAATAGAGTTCAAATTGACCGCAACAGTGTTGATGGAACTTGTGAAACAGTGACCTTGAGTTGTGACTAATGCCAGTGCCACCTAACTGGCTCCCAAGCTGGTGGCACGCAATAAACACCATTCATGCATGGGTCATTCCCAGTGTCGCCTGACTGCCTCCCTGTGCCAGTGGCATGTAAAAAGCACCATCCAAATGTGGTTGATGCCAGCACCACTGCCCCAACTGGCTCCTGTGCCGGTAGCATGTAAAAAGCACCATCCGAATCTGGCCAATGCCAGTGCCGCCTGACTGGCTCCTGTACCAGAGACATGTAAAAAGCATCCACTACACTCTTGGAGTGGTTGGCATTAGGAAGGGCATCCAGTTGTAGAAATATTGCCAGATCAGATTGGAGCCTGATGCAGCTTTCTCGCTTGTCAGTCCCCAGTCAAACCGTCCAACCCATGCCAACATGGAAAACAGACATTAAACGATGATGATGATATATATATATGTATATATATGTATATATATATATATATACAATGGGCTTCTTTCAGTTTCCATCTACCAAATCCACTCACAAGGCTTTGGTCTGTCAGAAGCTGTTGTAGTGCATTGGGGCATAAATATTCTTTATTTGTGGTCAACAAGGCTACCAATGGTTTCATATCAGGAGGAATTTTTCAACAATTATCAAGCATGTCACATGAAACCATTGCTAACCTTGTTGACCCACAGGTAAAGTAATACATATCTATGAATGTGCGTATGTTTGCCTATTATTGTCTCCTTGGATAATTATAAACAAGTACCCTTGTTATGCAAATAGTGTCATTTATTTCCAATCTGTCATGAAAATATCACATCCTTATTTGGAAAAAGATGAAGGTTGGCAACAGGAAGGGCATCCAGGCATGGAGAATCAGTTTCAACAAGCTTCAAAGTGTAGGCATTAAAAACATGATAATTTTACATAAATTTATATCTTTATACATGTGTGTGTGTGAATGTGCCACACACATATGGAGGTGCCACTTTCCTCACTGTACAGTTGATGGCATTGAGGGAAAAACTCTGAGTAGCAATGGATGGAGTTGATCATCAGCTTTACATGAATAAACTCTATTAGATTGCATTGAGTACTCTTTCTCTGATTTATACATTTAAACACACACACACATATGCATGCACATTCACAGACACACACACACACATTCACATACACTCACACACACATATGCACACACACACACATGCATGCACACTCACACACACATACGCACACACACTCACATATGCACACACACTCACACACATACACACACACACGCACACATACTTACAAACACACACGCATACACACACATACGCATGTGCACACACACACATACGCATGCACACTCACAAACACACACATATGCACACTCACACACACACATACGCACACACACTCACACACATATACACACACACATACGAACACACACACATATGCACACACACTCACACACAAACACTACAAGTAGTTACATACAACCATACACATGTATATTCATGTTAAAGATTCCCTCTCAGACATGCCGTTACCCTCTAAAATGTCCCTTCACACTCACAGAACCCTGCAAGAATCCCAACATACAGACAGGAAGGGAGTGGAGATGGGCAACTAATTGTTACAGGCAAACATAAACACACAAATGCGAAGCACTCACACTCTAATATGCACTCACACTCTAATATGCACTCACACTCTAATATGCACTCACACTCTAATATGCACTCGTACTCTAATATGCACTCACACTCTAATATGCACTCGCACTCACTAGAGTGTTCTCTCACATTCACAAATCCCTGAAAACAATCCTTATATGCATACAGTGAGAGAGAAAGAGAGAAAGAAGGAAGGAGAGAGAGTAGGAGACCAATTGTTATACACAGGCAAATACGTATATACACACATGCTAAGCACTCACACTCACGCACTCGCACACACATGAAAATGCTCACTCACACTCATAAATCAATGAACAAATCCTTCCAAACACACGCACTCATGCAAACACACACGCACACACACATAAGCAAGCAAACACACACCCCTCTGTGTAAGCCTTTCCTAATGATGATATCCAACAATTATCGTTCCCATTTAATCAATGCCTTAAATCACTGCAAACCCAGATCCTTTAGAATTTCCCCCTTTCAGCAAGGCTGACAGGATGTAGCAGTTGTATCACCTGCTGCAGTATCGAAAAATAGGGGACATGCTGCTTCTTTCCCTTCTAATGCTTGCTGCACTTCCTACCACCACCACCACCATCGCCACCACCACCACTGCTGAAGCAGAGAGAAGCAGAGGGATGTGTACTCTATCCTGTTGCTGTCATCTCTGCACATGTCACTGTAGCCTTACTGTCAGAGATGAAGACTTCACAGAAAGACAAGGCAATGATGAAATAAATACATAATCACAGGAGATGAGAGATAATTACGTGATTGTGGGTAATTGTGTGGAATGTTGGATTTTTAACATGGTCACAGTTCAATAAATAAACCCAGAAGAAGTAGGTGTATATGTGTATATATATATATATATATATATATATATATATATATAGTAATAAACTGAGGAAAAGAAATCCTTCAAAGGGGTTAAACATCCAGTTCACTGGAACATCAGTTGAATACCATATAAATATGGGTATAATGTAATTACAAAGATAAATTAAATAGAGAGATATTATTGACAATCCAACAATTTATTTATATTATAATATTACAAGATATACTATGAATATAAGATAATATAATATAACACAATATTATCTAACATAAACATTTATTTTAAAAAACCATAAAAGGCCAACAAATTGTTTCGACTTATATACATTTTCTGATATAAATTCACAATAACAGTTCCCTTATATATATATAAGCCACTTCAGGGTCATAGTTTAAAGATAGATGAAATTCCATGTGAAAGGACAGCTGGATTGTAAAAATTAATTAAATTTCGTCTATCTTTAAACCATGTCCCTGAATTGGATTGTCAATAGTATCTCTCTATTTAATTTATCTTTATATATATATATATATATATATATATATATATATATATATATATACATGAAATGGAACAAAAACACAATAGAGGACAATAAAACATCCAGAGAGACAATACAAAGCAGAGAGGAAAAGTAACAATTAGAGCGACAGGAAAAAAAGGACGGGTCATTCGTGGCCTTTCATCAGTCAAGTTTTTAGATGTCCTTGCAGTTTCAGGTTGTTACACTTGAGACTGTTCAATTTGATTGCCCCCCGCCAAAAAATCTAAGCTAAGAGCATTAGATTTTTTGTAACAAAGCAGGTGGATGTGTGTTACAACAAAGACAAAAACCAGAGAATGGAGACAAAAAACAGATATATATATGTATGTATGTATAGTAAATTCAAATAAACAATCAATTCAAATAACTGGATAAAATTAATGGACGAGAGAATTTGCACAAGAAATGTATTCACTTGATGATCAGTAAAAAGAGAGGATTTGATATTTCGAGCATGTCTCTTCATCGGAAAGGAGAAAGGAAAAAGTCCAAAGAAGGAAATGAAATTGCCAACAGCATGTGTGCAGTTAACATTGCTGATACGTATCATCATCGTTTAATGTCTGTTTTCCATGCTAGCATGGGTTGGACGGTTCAACTGAGGTCTGGGAAGCCAGAAGGCTGGGCCATATATATATATATATGTGTGTGACCCTTCTGTCTGGCAGTCGCCATGATAGATCGTTAGCCATACACACATTTTTTTTCTCTCCTTGTTTTTTCTGTGTCCCTTTCTGTAGAAGAGCATAGGCTCGAAACGTAAAAGACTTTTTCTATTCCTGAGCATTATATTAATACATCTGTTTGTTTTGTACACCACCTGTCTTCATCTTTTGTTTTTTTCGTAAACTCTCCCTATATATATATATATATATATATATATATATATATGCCAGCATGGAAAGCAGATGTTAGATGATGATGATGTGACGAGGGCTTAGACAATCAAGACAACTACCAAAAGAAGCACTCAATGATCAACAGATATCTGAAGTTGTGTAAAGAAGAATTTTCCTGTGGAAACTCCATAAACTGCCCTCTTGCATAGTTTATGTATATATATACACATAAAATGTAAAGCCAGTCACCACATCAAAGTGGCTGTTGAAGGTTACTACTAGTTTAACCCCAGGCGGATCCTCCACCAGCTGGTTATCAGTGCAACACTACACCCTCTATATACAATATATTGTTTGCAGGAGGAACCCTAACCCCTACCACTTTATAGCAGGTAACAGGATCAATAGACTGACTCAGTTTCAAGCTATTTGGCTCATCCTCAGACACGAGCACCTGTCCATCAGAGCAATAGCCAGACTCCACTCCAGCCAACAATATGTTGTAAACAAAGTGACCATTGGTCACTGATTTGCCACAAGCAAAATAGTACGTTGTACAATCTCAAGAAGAGATCAGAGTAGTAAGTATGCTAAAAAGTAAAGTGAGTCGCCACATCAAAGTGGTTGTTCCATGTTACAACTAGTTTAACCCCAGGCAGATCCTCCACTAGCTGGTTATCGGTGCAACGCTGCACCCTTTATATGCAATATATATTAATTGCAGGGGTTGCGAACCCCTACTACCCTCAAGCAGATAATAGGATCGTGAGACTAGCTATATATATATACTAGCAGTATCGCCCGGCATTGCTCAGGTTTGTTTCGACCCACTGGAATTGTAATTTTGAAAAGTAAAAATTTTGTGAACATTTTTCTGGTCGAAATACACCGAAAAGTGGTGACACAGCAGTGAAAAAATCGTAAAAAATAGGGATTTTCATAGAAAAAAGCATCTTCTTGATGTAAATAATTTTTGGTGTTAACATGGTCCGATTTGAATTTTATGTTCTACGGAAGGAAGAGCAACCCTTCTTCTACCATACTCTCAATTTTGGTCAACTTGCGCCGCAGGGTCTCGGAGGAGATAGTGTTAGTTGAAGGTTACCATTCTAGGTGCCTGAGTAACAACCTCGTGGATTTACAGATAAATGAATTAATTACTATTTTACAGAATAAAATTAGATAATTCTTGAAAATTAATTAATATTAATATTTTTTGAACAAAGTAAATAATTTTTAAAACTTAAATAATAATTTTTTTTACACAAACGCAAACAGGGAAAAGGGGGTGGCGAATTCGATTTACATACCTAAATTTTTCTTTTTCATGACATTGTAGCAAAATAGTAGTGAATTATATAAATACCAGCAGTACATTTTTTTTTCTGGGGTATTTTTTTTCAACCTCGTCGCATATTTGCCCCTTTCAATTTAAACAAAGTCTTAATTAAGCAATTACGGCAGCTTAGCAATGGTTTCAATACAGGCGTGACATCTGTATCTCAATTGTTCAAAACCCTTCGAATTTTTTCGCACGTGATGATATCATAGTGAAAACTTTCAATTACGCGCGCTTAGAAGTACGCTCGCAAATTAATACTACCAAAATTATGAAGTTCACGCTCCGCTTGTGTGTGTGTGTGTGTGCGTGCTTTAGGTGTACGTAGGTATGTGTTTTTGTGTGTGTGTGTCACTGAAGCCATACATACATATATACATACATAACCTCTCTCTCTCTTTTCTCTCTCAGTCACTCACTACAAAAAGTGAATAAAAAAGTTCAGTTATTTCTGTCTTTCACTCTGTCTGTCTCTTTACACACACTAACAAAAGCACTTCACTTACACACCACACTTTCTGTGTCGCACAACCCATCAAACACACACACACACACACACACACACTCACGCACGCACACATGTACATCAATGCTTTCGGAGTGAAATGTTAAAATATTGAGTTTTCTCGAATTTTGTCTTAATTGGGGGTGAAATTGAAAGAAATATATTATGGCATGACCGAATGGAGTACTTTGAAAAATCTTAGGTAAACTCTAATTGAAGAAATTGTGTGAGGAGTAAATCGTTATGTATTTATTTGTTTCTGTTTGCTGTGTTTTTTTATTTTTTGAGTAGTGGTTTAAATACTTTCAGTTTAGTCTTCCTCAAATCACTCTGTCGCTATTTACTTTCATTTTATTCGTTGCACACTGTGTGTGTGCGTGTGCGTGTGGTGTAAACCACATTAAGAAAAGCATTTGACATACACACCAGAATGTGAGTTTTCTGTAAATTTTGCTTAATTGGAGTTTAAATTTTAAAAACTGGACCTGGCATGACCCGATGCATTCTACTCTTAAAAATGCTAGGTAAATTGTAATTGAAGAAATCCTATATTGTAGATTTCTATAAGTTACAAAGGGAGGCAGATAAAATCTGCCTTTTATAATAAGAGACATATATATATATATCATCATCTCTTATCCTCTTCCTTTTCACAGTGACTGCCAAAGCGATAGGTTGTGTCATCTCCCACTCTTATCATATTTCACTGTCTCTCCGTTGTCCTTCTGTTTCTAATCGTTTAAGTCATCCCTCTTGGCATTAACCATATTTTTGTCTCCTCTCTGGCTCTAAGTTCATATTCTATTTATTTCAGTTTGTTTGTGTGTCCACATTTCGGCTTGTTTGTTTTCATCTTTGTCCCTTCTCTGTCCACTAATCCCCTTGTCTTGAATTACATTTATTTCATATTTGTATGTTCACTTTCTGTATTGCATATTTGTATATTTCTTGTTTGTTTAATTCTCCTTCTGTCATGTTTGGTCCCTTGTTCATTGGTTCACCATCACACAGCAGCTTTTTGCTGTCAGCACTACCAGAAGGGAAGCAATATTATTGTTGAAGGCATGAAATTCTGCTTGACCCTCTGGCCAATAACTAATGAGGATTTGGTGGCCTTCTATGTTTGTTTTCTGTTAGTTTGTGCATTTATCATGTGTTTTTTATCTACAAATATATATATATATATGCATACATGCACATTTGTATACATACATTTATATATGCATGTATGTACATATAAATGTATGTAAGGGTATAGAGAGAGTTGAATTTACTATTGTATTGTATAACGCTGAGCATGCATGTAAATGCAGATGCTTAAAATAATTCATTACATGCTGCAATTATTATTACATGATGAAGGCTGCAAAACAGTTGTAATCCTAAGGATGACAAACAGTTAAATAAATATATTAACCTCTGACTTTTTATGGTTCATATACTCCTCTTGAAATGATTTCATTGATTGGATCTCCTGTATTTCAGCTGCATGGAACTCTACATTATACTCCACTTTATCGGATTTATGTGGTTTGTTAGCCAAGTCTGTTAGAGGAGCTTTCTATGATAGCCACATGATTCTCTGAGTCCATATATTACACTACAGATGTGTGTATGTGTATGTATGAGAGGTATCAAATTGTTGGATCAGGTGATGAAAGTCACGGAGAGGGTCATAGTCCAACTAATTAGGGAGAGAGTTAGTTTAGATGAGATGCAGTTTGGTTTCATGTCAGGGAGAAGCACCACTAATGCTATATTTCTGATAAGACAGCTGCAGGAGAAATAACTAGCCAAAGATAAACCTCTGTATTTGGCTTGGGTCTCCCGATTCCTTCTCTGATGGTCAATGTGGAAACTAGGGATAGATGAGTGGTCAGTGAGAGCCTGTACAAGCCATGTACAGAGATACTGTCAGTAAGGTGAGGGTTGGCAACAAGTATAGTGAAGAATTCAGGATACAAGTAGGGGTTCACCAAAGATCAGTCCTTAGCCCCCTTTTGATCATCATAGTCCTCCAGTAACAGAGGAATTCAAGATAGGCTGTCCCTGGGAGTTCCTCTATGCTGATGACCTTGCTCTTATAGTTGAATCACTACCAGAACTAGAGAAGAAGTTTCAGGTGTGGAACCAAGGTCTAGAATGGAAGGGCCTTAGAGTTAACCTAGCAAAAACCAAAGTCTTAGTAAGTAGGAAGGCTGACAATTCACAAATCCCTTCAGGTAGATGGCCTTGCTTGCTCTGAAGAAAAGGTGTAGGTAGAGAGTCTATAAGATGTACCTGGTGTAAGCTATGGACACATAAGAAGTGCAGCAATATCAAAGGAAAGTTAACAGGGAAGAGAGAGAGACGTGGGGAGAGAAAGAGAGAGGGGAAGGAGGAGGAGGAGAGAATTTTGGCATTAAAAATACCTTGGTTTGGTATGTGTAGAAGAGATACGTGTGTTGGTGTGGAAACGTAGGCTAAAGTTTAGATGAGTGCTGGGTGTGAAAATGCCAAATTTCAACAGTGAAGGTCATTCATAGGAGAGGAAAACTGAAGAGGACACAGGTAGAAGTGGTTGGCACAGATTTGAGAATATTAGTCAAGTGGTGATATGCAGATTTCTGTTACAACGATGACAATAATAATGTTATTGATATCAATCAGGAAACTTTGAAACTTGCCTGGCAAATAACAGACCAGAAAATCTGACCAGTTGACATGTGGAGTTAGTAATGTTGTTGATCAGTGAATGGAATCGATAAATATACACCGGATTTCTGCAATTGACTTCTGATTTACAAACTTCGTCAATATAAAAGAAATTGCATACACTACCTTTCTAGTCAATATCCTCTCACATGCAAACACAAGTACACACACACACACTATCTGATTGACATATTAACACACAATGCAGTCAATACTTAAATACTTAAAGCTATGTCATTTGAATCAATATGTAAAAACTTTCCTATGTGATCAACACTCACACACACACATATATAATCAATATGTACACACTATATATATATATATATATATATATATATATATATATATATATATATATATATATATATATATGTATGTATATAGATATATGTATATATGTATAAATAAATTCACACTTTGTTTATGTGATCAATGTGCACACATACTCACACACTTTATGTATGTATATTTAATGAATGCATGCACACTCTGTCAATATGATCGACATATATATATATATATATATATATATATATATATATATATATACACTTTATTTAAAAGCAGCAGAAATTTAACAAAAGCTTTTGTTAAATTTCTGCTGCTTTTAAATAAAGCATATTACTCTACCTCTGGTATTTGAGTACTCTTTTTCCCACCTTGTTTCACATTTATGTCCTTACTCCAGTATATATATATATATATATATATATATATATATATATATATATATATATATATATATTTATGGACACTGCAGAAACGTATGTGTCGTCCATTGTGATGATGTCGTTCTTGGCCTAGTGGTGTGTTTATGCCTGTATTATTTATAAGAGGAATTTCTTCTCTCAAGACAGCTTGTACTGTGTATTCTCTTTGACCATAGATCTACTGGATCAGAACTGAACTGGTGTTCAACAGAAACAATAACAAATAAGACATAAAAACCATTCGTAATATATCACAACTGTTATAAAATCTTCTCATAAAACACATTGTGATGAGAGCATATAATCCATTCGTCTGCCATTTTATTGCTAAACTCTCAAGCCACACTGAAAGTTTTGCAGATTACCAGACACCAATGAACTTTCTTTCACTAATGGAATGGATTGTTGGTTTGCTGATTTGCATCATACGGTCTAACCATCAAACGTGGTATGGTTCACTTTGATACGCCTTCATCTGCAAATAGCTCCTCTTCTATCACTATATATATATATATATATATACGCACACACTGCCACACATCATAGAGTATATTGCAATAGGTCATTTGCATCTTGTGCCATATAGCTGCGCTTCCCAATGGTGAGCACTACATAGTTACCAAAGATTTATTACAGATATTATAAATATGTATACATATGTATGTATATATATATATTACACTCTTGGAGTGGTTGGCATTATGAAGAGCATCCGGCCATAGAAACCATGCCAAATCAGACTGGAGTCTGGTACACCCTTCCAGCCATTGTCAAACCATCCAACCCATGCCAGCATGGACAACAGACGTTAAATGAGGATGATGATGATATATATATATGCTCTGTGTGCCTTGGGTATGTTCTGTGATTTGTTGTGATGCTCTGGTGGTTACTGTATTGAAAGTGTTTTACGTAGGATGTGTACAGTGCCCAGTAGTGCTATTTTCTGTATGTTGTATATACTTGTAAGATCTGGTGTTTTTGTTATATATTTGTCTGAATATTTTTTATCATACCTAATGCACCCACTATGATAGGAATTATTTCTGTTTTTAGACTCCACATTCGAGTTACCTCTATTTCCAGATCTTTGTATTTTGAAAGTTTCTGCATTTCTTTTAGAGAAACATTGTCATCTGTTGGTATATGCTTAGCAGTCTTTCACCCATTGCTATGTTTTGAGTTCAAATTCTGCTGAGGTCGACTTTGCCTTTCATCCTTTCAGGGGTTGATAAATTAAGTACCTGAATAAGGGTTGTTTAAGGATGATGAACGAACCACCCATGTTTCCAGAGGTGAATTATTCAAACCCCAAAGAATTCCTTTCAACACATGGCTATGATGCTCCCCCACTACTTCTGCTCGTGATCAGAGATGCACATATCGTCAGCCACTAAGGGACTTGCTCAACTGGTTAAGGTCAAACAACTGATAAGCAAATCTGTGGTATTGAGCAGAATATTTGCTGTAGCCCATCTTTTATACCAAGACAAAACAATATGCATGGTAACACTTCCAATCAGTTAAGATCAGAAGCCATGAGAGCCACTGCTTGGTACTGCATCAGGGCATTCATCATCATCATCATCATCATCATCATCATCATCGCCGCCACCACCACCACCCCACCACCACCGCCACCACCACTACCATCATCATCATCATCATCATCATCATCACCACCACCACCACCATCATCATCATCATCATCATCATCATCATCATCATCATTATTATTATTATTATTATTATCATTATCATCATCATTATTAGGGTCCACAAGCTGCTAGAACTGTTAGCCAGGCAAACTGCTTAGCAGCATTTCTGCTGACTCTGAGTTCTGAGTTCTGAGTTCAAATTCTGCCAAAGTTAATAAAATATTTAAGAGTTAATAAAATATGTACCAATCAAACACAGGGGTCAAAGTAATTAACTAACCCCTTCCATATTAAATTCCATGCCTTGTGCCTACAGTTGAAAAAATTATCATTATTATTATTATTGTTGTTGTTGCTGTTGGTTTTGATTTTCTTGTTTCAGGTTCAAATAGCCCCACCAGAGTCACAATTGCCTCTTGACCCCCCTCCTCCAGCATCAATGAAATTAATTACTACTTATCTACCGCCATTGATTTAGTCTATTACACTTTAACCTCGTAATGAGTACATTAGTGCTAATTTATGAAATCATTATCTTTAATATTTATATAAACACTTATATGATGGAAAATAAAAGCATCTAAGGATGGCTCTCTCTATGTGTGTCTGTATACATACATACATATACATATATATATAATATATACCAAGTCAGTAGTGGGGGTGGGTGTGCTGAAAGTGTAACGGCTCGAGTAAGAATAGCCTGGGCAAAGTTTAGGGAGCTCTTACCTCTGTTGGTGACTAATGGCCTCTCGCTCAGAGTAAAAGGCAGACTGTATGATGCATGTGTACGAACAGCCATGCTACATGGCAGTGAAACATGGGCCGTGACTGCTGAGGACATGCGTAAGCTCGCGAGAAATGAAGCTAGTATGCTCTGTTGGATGTGTAATGTCAGTGTTCATTGTTGACAGAGTGTAAGTACCTTGAGAGAAAAGTTGGACCTAAGAGGCATCAGATGTTGTGTGCAAGAGAGATGATTGCGCTGGTATGGTCATGTGGCGAGAATGGATGAAGATAGGTGTGTGAAAAAGTGCCACACCCTGGCAGTTGAGGGGACCTGTGGAAGAGGTAGACCCAGGAAAACCTGGGTCGAGGTGGTGAAGCACGACCTTCGAACTCTAGGTCTCACCAAGGAAATGACCAGAGACCGAGACCTATGGAAGTATGCTGTGCGTCAGAAGACCCGGCAAGACCAGTGAGAACAATCAAAATCAAATCATATATCAGAAAGCAGGGGTTAAGTGACCCCCGTTCGTGTCCGCTGTCAGCCTCGTCTGGCACCCGTGTCGGTGATATGTAAAAGCACCATTCGCTCGTGGCCGTTTGCCACCTCTGTCTGGCCCCCGTGTCGGTGGCACGTAAAAGCACCATCCGTTCGTGTTCGTTGGCAGCCTCGCCTGGCCCCGTGCCGGTGACACGTAAAAGCACTGTCCGTTCGTGGCCGTTTGCCAGCTCTGTCTGGCCCCCCCATTCGGTGACACGCAAAAGCACCATCCGTTCGTGTCCGTTGCCAGCCCCAGCTGGTCCCCGTGCCGGTGACACGTAAAAGCACCGTCCGTTCGTGGCCGTTTGCCAGCTCTGTCTGGCCCCGTGTTGGTGGCACGTAAAAGCACCATCCATTCATGTTCGTTGCCAGCCTCGGCTGGCCCCCGTGCCGGTGACACGTAAAAGCACCGTCCGTTCGTGGCCGTTTGCCAGCTCTGTCTGGCCCCCCATTCGGTGACACGCAAAAGCACCATCCGTTCGTGTCCGTTGCCAGCCTCGGCTGGTCCCCGTGCCGGTGACACGTAAAAGCACCGTCCGTTCGTGGCCGTTTGCCAGCTCTGTCTGGCCCCGTGTTGGTGGCACGTAAAAGCACCATCCATTCATGTTCGTTGCCAGCCTCGGCTGGCCCCCGTGCCGGTGACACGTAAAAGCACCGTCCGTTCGTGGCCGTTTGCCAGCTCTGTCTGGCCCCGTGTCGGTGGCACGTAAAAGCACCATCCGTTCGTGTCCGTTGCCAGCATCGCCTGGCCCCGTGCCGGTGACACGTAAAAGCACCATCCGTTCGTGGCCGTTTGCCAGGTCTGTCTGGCACCTGTGCAGGTGGCACGTAAAAAACACCCACTACACTCGCGGAGTGGTTGGCGTTAGGAAGGGCATCCATCCGTAGAAACACTGCCAGATCTGACTGGGCCTAACGAAGCCTTCCAGCTTCACAGACCCCAGTTGACCCGTCCAACCCATGCTAGCATGGAAAGTGGACGCTAAATGATGATGATGATGATGATGATACACACACATACATATTTACATACATATATATGGCAAATGAAAGTCGGAAGATGGAATATACCAGGTGTAACTCATTCATTTTATTATCCTTTTTATACACACACACACATATGCCCTGGTTGGTATTAGGAAGGGCATCCAGCTGTAGAAACCATACCAAAACAGACATGGAACCTGGACAACCTTTCAATTGGTCAGCTCCTCTCAAATTCTCAAACCCATGCCAGCATGGAAAACAGATGTTAGATGATGATGATGATATATATACATATATATATATATATATATATATATATATATATATGGATGGGTTCTCTTGTCATGAACGACAAATGAGAGTTTAATAAAATAAAGCATTGATCATGTTCTCTGGACATGAAGGTGTCTCTTGAAGTCTGCTGGTTCCTTGCAAATATTTTGGCAAATGGAACAAGTTGAGGACTCAGTTTGCTTGAGTGCTTCAGGATCATTTACTCTGTGTTTTCTTGAGTGAATGGCAAGGCCTGCTTTGCTTCGTGCCACAACACCACAATGACAGGTAAGGTTTCTATTTAGAGGAGCAGCATTTTACCAGTAGGCCTCCATGCTTGCACGAAGTTGGTCCCGGTGTCATAGTCGACTTTGCTCAAATCTTTGGATTGAGGAGAAGCAGGACTGGCACCAGGTCCTGCATTCTGATGCTTTGTTTTCCCAGGAAGAAAAGTGAATGTTGCATCACTTCAGATTTAGTTTGTCTTTGAAATGCAAGTGTGACCTTCCAACTGACCTTCCTCTTGGTAACTGGCCAAAGAGACATTGCTTTGGAATTCTGATATCACTCATATGTGAGATGACCTGACCATCAAAGCTGTACTTTGATGAGGATGGCTCCAATACTTGCATTTTGCTAGTACCTCACTGTTGTGAATATAGTCACTTGGTTTTATGCTGGAGATAGTACGCAAGCATCACATATGAAAAGCGTCAAGCTGGTTGATGTGCTTTCAGTACAAAGTCCAAGATTCAGCACCATAAAGCAATGTTGTCAACACCACCGACTTATATACATCAACCATCACCTTCAACGATACATCATGGCTGTTCCATAGCCTGTAATAAAGCTTACCGAAAGTGGAGCTAGCTGTTCTGATTCCGAACTTGATTTCTTTATCCATCCTTAAATCGTTGGACATAATGGAACCAAAATAAATGAAGGAGGAAATAGTTTTTAATTCTTTCCCATCAACGTATACAGTAGGGTCAACAGTGGGAAGATGGTCACAAGTGGGCTGATGGACAAGCTCAGTCTTTTTATTTATGCTGAAGGTCAGCCCAAACGCCTTCAAATGTACACGAGAAGTTGTTTAGAATACATTACATGTCTTGAAGAGTGTGTGCTACAAGTGCACAATTGTCTGCAAAGAGCAAATCTTGAACTGTTTGCACCAAAGTCTTAGTTTTTGCTTGGAAGTGCTGTTGGTTGAACAAGCGACCACCAGTTCTGTACTGACTTTATTCCTTCTTGAACACCCTTGAATCCTGTTTCTAACATGATGGAGAAATACAAAGCATTGTTTTTTCCCCTTTTGTGACTGTGAATGTATTGGACACTTCCCCACTAGATCTGACAGAAGCCATCATCCTTTGATGGAAAGAAATGATGATATTGAGCAGCTTTTTAGGAACACCTAGCTTTCTAAGGACAACCCAAAGAGCACCCCTAGACATGGTGTCAAAAGCATTAGTTAGATCTACAAAAGGGACAAAAATATCTCGATTGTGCTCATGAGCCTTTCCCTGTAGCTGCCTTAGGCTAAAAATCATATCCACCAGCTCGAAATCCACACTGGGATTCAGGCAACACTAAGCTAGCAAGGGCATCATTGAGTCTGTTTAAGATAACCCTTCCAAGGATCTTCCCAGCCACACACAAAAGGGAGATAACCTCTATGGTGGTCACATTCACATTTATTGCCTTTGATGCTTATCAAGATGGACAATAGAAGCATCTTTAAACTCCTGTGGGATTGATCCTGGTTCCCAGATTAAGGAGTAATGGTCACATAATTCGTTCAACAGGAGGCTGCTACCATATTTATATATCTCCGCCGGTATGCCATCGTGCCCAGACAACTTTCCATTCATTCATGATATATGTATATACACACATACACATATATATATTTATACATGTATGCATGTTTTTATGCATGCATATATATATATATATATATATATATATCATCATCATCATCATCGTTTATATATATATATATATATATATATATATATATATATATATATATATATGCACATATATATATATATATTTATACATGTATGCATGTTTGTATGCATATATATATATATACACACATATATAGATATATATATTTATACATGTATGCATGTGTGTAATTTCAACAAAATATAACGCTGGTCAAAGATTGTTAATGGAATTCACACAATTAAAAAATGTAATTGTCTGCCAAACAATTTGGAAGTTTTTGCATAGTTCTGTTCCTTTTGGTGACAGATTGATTCCACAAGGGAACAAATTGGGTCGGCTTTTATTGTTTCACTCACAAAATACCTTTTACTTAGCACAACCACAAGGCAAACAGAATTTAGAGTTTTTGGTTCTGTATTTGATTTGCAATATTCTAGATGGGAACTTTGTGTTGAAACAGATTTTGTTAGATCTTGGGAAGACCATTATGCTAATAATAATAAACACATGCACTGGTTATATTTCACTTCTTTTATTGTCAACTAGTCAACTAATTAACCAGTCAGCCAATTGACTGCATAGTTAATCATTTAGTCAATCAATCTGCTGAGTTTGTTAAAAAGTTCTTTTATTCCCATCCATGACTCATCAATGAAATGCTCTCTTCACTCCATGTCTTCTTCAGCTCTCTCTGCCTCTCTCCTAATTCAAAGATTCTATATTATTTCATGAGTTTAAGATGGTGAGCTGGCAGAATTGTTGGCACACCAGACAACACACTTAGCAGCATTTTGTTCTACTCTATGTTGTGAGTTCAAATTCCACCAGAGTCAACTTTGCCTTTCATCCATTCAGGGGTCAATGAAATAAGTACCAGTTGTATACTGGGATCTTTGTAATCAACTTCGTCCTCCCCTCAAAAACTGCTGGCCCTGTGCCAAAATTTGAAACTACTATTTTATGAGTTTGCGTTTTCTTATTGCCAGATTGATGTTGTCGGTATGCAGTCTGGATTTGAAACATTGTTTCATGAAGCAAAGCTCTGCTTATATTGATCGTGAAACAGCAGAACACAAGTGTTTTTCAGCATCTTGCTAACTTGGCCAGAACTTAGATTTATAACTTAATTTTTATTTTATGAGTTCCTCAGAGGAGAAAGGGAGCATTCATGACCTTCTTCAAAGACTTATGACTGGCAGGAGGAAATCTGGCATAAATGCTTGTACCATTTCTGATTCTGCTAAAGGTACCCCAAATACAGATGATTTGGCTTTGGGGTATCTTCAGCAGAATCAAATGAATTAAATCTAACATCCAAGATTTAGTCCCCATAAACAAAACGTGGTTGTGTGGTTAAGGAGCTTGCTTCCCAGCCATGCGGTTTCAAGTTCAGTCCCACAGCATGGCACTTTGGGCAAGTGTTATCTATTATAGCTTCAGATTCACCAAAGCCTTGTCAGTGGATTTGGTAGATGGAAACTGAAAGAAGCCCATTGTTTTTATATGTGTGTATCTTTGTCTTGACATTGAATGTTGGTTGTAGATGAGTATCAATGTCATACAAATGATGTTGTTGGTTTCAGTCTTGCAATGGCACCAGGAAGGACATCATGCTATGGAAAATTTACCTAATTGAAAAATGGAAAGTGGATGTTAAAATGATGATGAAAGCATCTAATATTCAGGTAAGAAATGGCAAATTTTAGGACATCTAGTATTTCACTGATACTTTGGTACTTCTTTTATTGACTTTCTTGGGATTGAACTCAGAATGTAAAGAGAAGTAACTAATTACTTCAAGACAGTTTACCTGCCACAGACTTGCTTAAACCACTCACTTCCTCTTAGTAAGTTTAGAAATGATAACTTCTTACCTTAACACACCTGAGAGATATAGTTAATGACTATAGAATGGGAGGGTCATTGTTGATTGCTATAGTATGGTAGAGAGGTAATTAGTTGATTCAACTCCAATCAAAGTCACCTGACTAATTAACAGGTCTTCTCACTCATCCACATTACAACTGGTGGCTCACCTCAAGGAATATGTCCTCCCCTCTCTATGTCAAAATTTCTGTGACTGTTCCTGCTGGTCAGAGCTAGAAAAACCTGTGAACCTCTTCCACTCGAGTCTTCATCTTTCTTTCTCTTATTATTTTTTTCCCAGTGAAGGGGCCATGGCTTAGTGGTTAGGGTATTCGGCTCATGATTGTAAGGTCAGGAGTTCGATTTCCATGAGTACGTTGCATTTTTTAGCACAACACTTTAGTTCACATTGCCCCAGTCCACTCAGCTGTCAAAAATAAATTGTACTTGTTATTCAAAGGGCCGACCTTGTCACATTCTGTGTTACTCTGAATCTCCCTAAGAACTACCCCAGGCTTAAGAAGATTGTCACCCACATAAGATGTAATCTGTTTGGTAGGATATGATAGGTTTAGTCCACTTTGGACTTTTAAACCCAAATGAAACGATAACAAAGGAGATCTATTGTGAGCAGCTTAAGTCAGCGCTTGAAGAAAAATGATCATCTTTGGTTTCAAGACAAAAGGTGTTCTTCCATGAGGATAATGCTCGACCACTAACAGCAAGGATGATATTCTAAAGGCTGAAGCAGTTAGAACAGGAAACGATGACCCACCCACCATGTTCACTGGACATTGCCCCATCTGATTATCATTTATTCCACAGTCTTCAAAATCATTTGGATGGAAAAAATATGAACTCTATAGATGAGATCAGAACGGCACTGGAAGACCATTTTTCTTCATGAACAAGTGAATTTTGGAAGCAAGACTTTGCAAGTCTACCAGATAGATGAAAGAGCATTGAAGAAAATGAAGGAGAGTGTATTTTAGGTTAAAATAGAACTTTGTTTACCTTTATTTTGAAAAATAAAAAGAAGTATAAAAAATTGCATTATTTATTGGATAACCCAATATATATATAAATTTCTAAAAATTTTTTTCTTACCCTGATATTTATTATATATATATATATATATATATAATTTTAGAAATTTTTTACTGCCGGTGGCCTAGCATGTAGAAAACTAGTCAATAGACTATATATTATTCGTATAAATACATACATTTAAACACACACACACACACACACATATATATATATATATATAATATACATACATACATACATGCCAGTGCTGCTGGACTGCATGTAAAAAGTACTATTCAAGCGTGGTCGATGCCAGTGCTGCCTGACTGGCCCCTGTGCTGGTGGCACGTAAAAAGCACCCACTACACTCTCAGAGTCGTTGGTGTTAGGAAGGGCATCCAGCTGTAGAAACCTTGCCAAATCTGATTGCAGTTTGGTGCAGCCCCTTGGCTTGCCAGTCCTCAGTCAAACCGTCCAACCCATGCCAGCATGGAAAGCAGATGTTAAACGATGATGATGATGATGATGTACATACACACACATACACCTAAAGCTAATTCCCAAAGGTCTGAAAGTTGTCATCTTCCATTAAGAAGCCTGTATTTTTAAAAATTAAAGTCAGTATCTTTTGAATATTCTGGGAAGAAATGGTAGGTTTATGGCATAGGAAGAAGCATGAGTAGAGCTGAGCAATTATGGTCATGAAGAGAGCCTGAGTAGAGGGAGCTTTAGTTCATTTATAACATAGAAGTCATTTGAATAGATCAATAGGGTAGGCGGCGTCTAGAAAGGATGGACCAATGGTATCAAGGAAGCCGACGGATCTCCCAGAATCTTATGTCTTGTTTCAGTCTGGTCTGAGATCTTATTGCTCCTGTCGCCATCTAAGGATTTGCTGTATTGGGTACATTGAGTCAAGGCAGGTTTCATCAACAGTTCTTGTTAAATCTATTTGTTTGTGCTTAAAGGATGGAGTGCTGTTCAGAACACAAAGACAAACACAACGCTATTAATTCAGAATAGTTCACACAACAAACAGTCACTTAGAACTAACAAAAGGCATTATGTCTATCTTGTTTAGTTATAAGTGTCTCAAGCGCTTAAGTTTGTCGTTATTTAGCTTATCTTTCCCTGAGAGGATCAATGACTAAAAACAATACAGCTGTGATCACAATGTACTTAGTTTTACATTATCCGTTGTCCTTTTTTTTCATGATATGATTTGAATGAGATTTCGTTACTATTTCTAGCAATTCAGACGACTACGTGAAGGTTCCCACCCTCGTGTCTAACTTACAATTCAGTGGAGGGTGTAAGGGTTTAAAAAGTGGCTGAAATAATTTGCTCAGCTACTTGTAGGTTTAAAGTCCCAATTGAAATATATCAGCTAAGTCAGCAATATGGTTGGACACAAGGTCTGAAGTATTTATTTACGACCCTTGGTGTCTAGTTTACCTTTTACTGTTTCGGAGTAAATATTAAAATAATAAAAACACCCATAAAGTTAAGGACGACTGAATATTTCAATAATCATTCTAGCAAAGTGTGGACGATACTATACTAGAAGAATAAGTAAAACAACAAAAAAAAAACTATTATTTCCATTTTGTTCCGTTGAGCTTTTAAAAGGGAAACATTTGAAACAATGCTTTATTAATTAAGCCGAACAAATGAACTCCTAAAAGAAAACAAGTGTTCGGTGTCGAGCGGGAAGAAAAATAAATGATTGGGACTTCGCAAACGTTTCTTTCATGTTTACAATTGTCGAAATATGGAATAAATTCCACGCATTTGCTGTTGACCGTCAGGACAATTCATCCTTCAAAAGCTCAATGCTTCCTTAAAATCGCCAACACTATTTCTAGTAAGTTTTCGCAGTTTTTCCTCCTCTTTTAATATCCACTTTTCTGTCTTTTGGTGTTTTATTTTATTCACTCTATTCTGGCTTTTATTGCTGTCTCCTCTCTCAGCCCCCTCTTTTAACCTTTTCTGGTGAGCTACAGTGCACCTCACCGCTCTATTACAATAAGCTCATTATTATTAAACCTAGGAAAAGAAGTTTCGAAAATGTTGCTACAACGTTGGGCTTCCGTAAGATTTGTTACAGTGAACGTTATACATGTTTCATGAGTCACACTAGCGGAAAAATCTCGCGGTAACTGCCGTTATGGAAGAGGCGAAGCGTCATTGTTTATGACACGCCTTTTCATATGAGGGGGTCGGTGGTATTTCTTCTTTCTTTCCGGTTTTGCTTACAACGATTCCATAGAGACCGGTATTGGAGTTCGCTTTTCTTGCCATCTAAACGTGCATTTTCGATGCTCATGGACCAGAAGCCTCTATAAGCTGCTAGAAATAACAGCTACGTCCCCGTTCATATTACACCGTAGCCTCTGATAAAGAGGATACGCTTGATGATAATGTTCTAAATACTCTATGACAGATGGGAAGGAAAAAAAAAAACCCAGCAAGATCAGTATTAGAATGCTAAAGCTCATCTATCTGCTCCACCGGAGCTGATTTGATACGAAATAGAACACACACACACTAACAGCAAGCAAAAACAAACAGTCTCTTGAATTTTGGTGGTTCTCATACCAGAATTAATTTCTTTTTTACGTTTAACTATTTATTTTTATTATCAATCATCGGTTTTTATACTTGAGAGAAGCATAAATGCCACAACTTCTCATTTCTCACCTTTTGAGATTTGAGTTTTCTGGACCACCTACATATTAGCACAACTCTTTGCCTGTCTTCTAGGGTTTCCCTCTTCTACAAGCTCCCATCCACATTAAGTCACCGGCACGTCTTTATATAACTATCCCTATCCATATATGTCACACATCCATACCAGTGCAGTCGGTTTTCCTGCACAGTACATCTGATTCCTCTTGTTCTCAGTTATTTTCTCAACATATTTGTACTTTGTCATTCATGCACACTGGCGTTAAAAATCCAATGGAGCATATTAGCTTAGTTTTTTTCTAGTCATAGCAAGTCTTCAGCATTCAGGGCCTGCATCTCATTATCGAGTAACTATCTTAAAGCTTAAGCTATCATTGAGGCCTTTTGATTCTAGATTTTGCTCCCACGTCTGGAATCTCTTTTCCAATTCTACTATATGAACAAAGTCATTCAAAATACAGTAGTTCCCAAGAGCAACTGGTTTTAAATTCCTTTGTTTTGGCCTAGAGAACAATGATGAATAGAAGGATACCGAGACCTAATGGATCTCCACCTGTGCATTAATTGGATGCTGTAATCGTTGCTCCCACCTTACAGAGAGCATCTTTGTACATGGCTTGAAGGGCTTTCATAAGCCTTTTATCTACTCCTAGCTTCCTCAGTAACCACCAGTTCACAAAGCAAAGGTCCCCATTAAAGGCTTTTTCCAGATTGGTGAATGTTAAATATTTTCTCTGCAGTTACAACACCAGGAAGGGAACATTGGAAATACATTTTTCAAGCACAAAACCAAACTCTGCATCTCATCTAGTCTAATTCTTTTCCTAATTAGTTAAACTAAAACTCTTTTTGCAACTCTCATCATCTGGTCCAGCTATTTGATATACTTGGAATTCTTTCTAAGCTGTTTCCTTTACAAACACCTGACTATGATGCTGCTACACTACTTGTAAAGTATGGCACCTTTCTGAACAACCTGATTGTTTCTGATACAAGTGACTTGACAGTATCCATCCTCTTAGATATTCTAAATATCTCAGTAGCAATCCTTGATTAGCCAGGGACTTTCCCTGTTAGAACAACTGGTTCCTCTGTTGGGAAGGCCCTCTTTCACCCATTCTCTACATTTTATAACCTTTCACAGCACTTCTGTGCCTTTTTTTCTTTCCAGAATCATTAAAGTGTGCTATTATTCATCCATGCATACTTCTCTCTCGCAGTGTCTCTATTTCCTCTGATATACCATCTTACAATCCAGAACACTTCATGCTTCTAGTCCTCACACTGTAGGTCATTGGCAAGCCTGTTTTTGTAGTCAAAAGTCTAATGAGTGGATTCGGTAGTAGGAAACTGGAAGAAGCCCTCCATGTATATGATTGTGTGTGTGTGTGTATGGGTTTGTACCTTTGTCTTGATATCACATGATAGTTGTAAATGAGCATCATTGTCATACAAGAGGTGTTGTTCTTTCCCAGTCTTCCATGTAAAATGTGTCTGGCCATGAAGGAAGTCTCACCTTGCTTGGAAACAGGTTAGGCTTGGTAACATGAAGGGCATCCATCTGTAGAAAATCTGCCCCAACAAATTCTGTCTGACCCATGCCAGCATGAGAAGGTGGACATTAAAAATGATGATATATCAACATCATCATTTTTAACGTCCACTTTTCCATGCTTGCATGGGTCAGACAGAACTTGTCAGGACAGATATCCTACAGCCAAATGCCCTTCCTGTCACCATTCCTCACTTGTTTCCAAGAGAAGTGATATTTCTCCATGGCCAGACACATGTTAACTGCAGATTGGAAACACAGGACATTGCTTGCACGAGAGAGACATTCATTTATTGAACAGTCATGAGGCAAGGCGGTAGTAGCACTCACACACATATGCATACACACACACACACATGCACACAAATATGTATGGGCACAAGAGTTGCTGTGTGGTAAGAAGTTTTCTTCCCACCCACATGGTTCTGCATTCAGTCCCACTGCATGTCACCTTGGGCAAGTATCTCCTACTGTAACCTTGAGTCAACCAAGCTTTTTGAGTGGATTTCATAGACTAGAACTAAAAGAAGTTCAGCATGTGTGTGTGTACACACACACACACACACACACAAATATTTATGTGTGTCTGGGTTTTGTCCCACTCCACCACTTGATTTTGGTGTGTTTACATCCCCATAACTTAGCAGTTTGGCAGATAGGATAGATAGAATAAGTATGAGGCTTAAAAAAAATATAAGTACTGGGGTTAATTCAATTGACTAAAATTCCTCAAGGTAGTACTCCAGTATGGTCTCACTCTAATCACTGAAACAAGTAAAATATAAAAGCTATATATGTAGACATTTTCTCTCTGTGTGTGTGTATGTATGTATGTAATATATACTGACTGGTCCTGTGCCAGTGGCACGTAAAAAGCACCATTCAAGCGTGGCTGATGCTAGTACTGCCTGCCTGGCCTCCATGCTGGTGGCACATAAAAACCCACTACACTCTTGGAGTGGTTGGTGTTAGGAAGGGCAGGCAGATATAGAAACCTTGCCAGATCAGATTGGAGCCTGGTGCAGCCTCCTGGTTTGCCACCCCTCAGTCAAGTAAGAGGCTTACTTCCCAACCACATAGTTCCGGGTCCAGTCCCACTGCGTGGCACATTGGGCAAGTGTCTTCTACTATAACTTTTTTGTCTCCTTGTCTTGACATCACATGAAATTGTAAACAAGCATCGCTATCACACAATGTGGAAACATGTCTGGTCATGAGGAAATGTGAGGGTTAGCCACAGGAGGGGCATCCGGCCATAGAAAATCTGCCTCAACAAATTCTGTCCAACCCATGCTAGCATGGAAAAGTGGATGTTGAAACAACTATGATGATATATATATATATATGATTATATGTGTGTGTATATATGTATATATCATATACACACATATTCGCTCAGAGTTGCACCCATGTAACAAGTGACTTGCTCTGAGAACATGTGTTAAAATGGAACAATCATGTTTTGGAGGAACTATTTTAGCCAGTTTTAGGACACACGAACGCACACAAAATCTTGTGATATTCATTTTGCATTTAGTTTGTGAGATGTCAATATTTTTGTCCTACCCACACAATTTGGTTCCTTTGCAGATGGAACTGCGTCAGTGATGAGGTCGTAGCAGTCGGATGACAGTTTTAATGCTTCAAACTGCTTATAAGAGGTTTCGTGTGTTCTTCATGATGTTATTTTTCCAAGATAGAATTGCTATAAAGACATAATGGTAGAATTGTTACAGTGTTGGAATGAATGTTCAGCAGCATTTTTTCCAGCTCTTTACATTCTGAGTTCAAATTCCACTGAGGTCATCTTTGCCTTTCATCCTTAATGGATTCATAAAATAGGTACCAGTCATGTAATGGGGTTGATGTAAACAACTTGTCCCCTCCCCTCGAAATTATTGGCCTTGTACCAAAATTATTATTAGGAGGCGGCAAAGCAGTAGAATCATTAGCATGTTAAGCAAAATGCTTGGCAGAATCTCTAATGACTCTTTACTTTCTAAAATGAAATCCTGCCAAAGTTTCTTTTGCCTTTCATTCTTTTGGGGTTGATTAAATGAGCCCTGAGGCCAGTGTAGTCGACTTACCTCCTTCCTTTAAGTGGAACATTAAAAGCACCATTCGAGTGTGATCATTGCCACTGCTACCAGACTGGCTCCCATGCCGGTGCCACGTAAAAAGCACCCTTCAAGCGTGGTTGTTGCCTGACTGGCTCCTGTGCAGGTGGCATGTAAAAAGCACCATTTGAGCATGGCCGATGCCAGAACCACCTCACTGGCCCTTGTACCGATGGCACGTAAAAGCACTCACTACACTCTTGGAGTGATTCGCATTAGGAAGGGCATCCAGCTGTAGAAACTTTGCCAGATCAGATTGGAGCCTGGTGCAGCCTTCTGGCTCCTCAGTCGTCAGTCAAACCATCCAGCCCATGCCAGCATGGAAAGTAGATGTTAAATAATGATAATGATTATTATTATTAGGTCTTAAAGCCATAGTGTCATATAAATTGATGGTACCACGTAAAAAGCACTGGTGCTGATACCACGTAAAATGCACCCAGTACACATTGTAAAGTGGTTGGCATTAGGAAGGGCATCCGACTATAGAAACCAAACCAAAACAGATGATGGAATCTGGTGCGACTCTCCAACCTTGCCATCTCCTGTCAAACTATCCAACCCATGCCAGCATGAAAAGCAGATCTTAAATGATGATGTTATTAGGTCACAGCAAAATATTTTAGTATTTTTCTTTTGGAGTTAAAACCAGAAAAATAATAAAAACCGACTTGTGAGGTTTCATATGACTCAGACACTCCTAAATTTTGTTTCATGTCTCTAGATTCAGAACCACATTCAGCAGATGTGAAATGAATTGCTACTTTTCATAGGCCACCAGTTTTGTACTGCAAGCATCAGATAATGTGGTAAATCTTACCCGCAATATTCACACATCAGCAATGTATATAATTGTGAGCCACAAACAAAGCCACAACAAAATGTCTGCATCGGTTATGAACTTGTGTATGAGCTGAGTACATTCAATCCATATTGACTTAGTCATTTCAATTGTATATATATCAATAGAACAGTTGTATAATTATCAATAGCTTGACAGGTCAGCCTTGAAGTCTTTGTGTTCGTGTTGTGTGTTGAGAAGAAAGAATCGGCTGAGCGAAGCCCATCCCTCTTCGAGTTATTGTCTGTGTTTAGAAATTGCTGGTGCAAGGAACAAGTCAAGTGGAATGGTGCACCATGGAGTTGAACCATCGTTTTGTATATTTGGGTTTGTGAATGCCTACCACGACTTCATAGTTTTTGCTAATAACACATACAACCTGAGACATGCGCATGCGTGCATGAACACATGCAAACGTTCGCACACAGATACACAAACACAAATATGCACTCGTATGTCTTGTGTGTGTGTGTGTGTGTGTGTGTATACATATACATGCATATACAGACATACTGTCACATGAGTATCCAGTCACATCACTGCCATGCATAAACACTGGCACACACGCACACACACACATACGCACAGAAGTGTGCTGGGATGTTGGACACTTCTCATTTGCAATTTCTTATTCTGTCGTAGCAGGAGAAAAGTATTTTCTGGAATTTATTGCTAAAAGGAAAGATTAATGGTATCATTGGTTGTGTGACATACACACAAACACATCGGCATATGGACACACACACACACACACACACACACATACACACACACTCAGATATGCACAGATACATAGTCACACATTCACACACACACAGATGTATGCAGATGCACGCACACACACACACACACACACATGCACATACATACAACATACACATATGTGTGCACTCACACACAAAACTATTTGACTTAAATGCATGCATAGTTGTGTGGTTCAGAAGTTCACATCCCAACCATGTGGTTCCAAGTTCAGTCCCACTGTGTGGCACCTTGGTCAAGTGTCTTATACAATAGCCCTGGGCCAATATGATGATTGTAAGTGGATTTGGCAGACAGAAACTGATAGAAGATCCTAGTGTGTCTATATAAGTGTGTGTGTGTGTATAAGTTCATCAAAATTTAAATTCAGATGAATATATCTACCCTCTTTGTAATGTTGGCAAATGAAATAAGTATAAAAATGTACATTGTCCATTTAATTAAAAAAATTCTAGATGTGGTTGAAGATTGCTTTACATTTTAAAACTGATGTAATACTTACATTGTTTAATAAAATGAAGTAGCATGAAACGATTGTACTACACTACCTTGGATATCCTTGTTGCTTATTTTGATTATATATATATGTATGTATATATGTATATCTGTGTTATGTGTGTGTGAAAGGCAGGTGTTTCTCCTATTCTTGACATTGCATAATAA
Organism: Octopus sinensis; assembly: GCF_006345805.1. Taxonomy (NCBI): domain Eukaryota; kingdom Metazoa; phylum Mollusca; class Cephalopoda; order Octopoda; family Octopodidae; genus Octopus; species Octopus sinensis. The sequence goes on along the minus strand of NC_043005.1, from coordinate 89,438,372 downwards.
ACAGTCATCAATATTTATATAGTCACAGGTGTGGATGTGTGGTAAGAAGCTTACTTTTTAACTGCATGGCTCCAGAGTCAATTCCACTGCATGGCACCTTAGGCAAGTGTCTTTACTACAGCCAGATATGCTAGATGGAAACTGAAAGAAACTTGTCATGTGTGTGTGGGCTCTTTGTGCCTGTATTTGTCCCCTACTACCACTTGACAACTTGTGTTGGTATGTTTACATCCCCATAACTTAGCAGTTTGTCAAAAGACACTGATAGAATAAGTGCCAGGCTTAAAAAATATATATATAAATCCTGGAGTCAATTCATTTGACTAAAAGACTCTTCAAAGCTTTGCCCCAGAATGGCCACAGTCTAATGACTGAAACCAGTAAAAGATATAAGATGTGTACATATGTGTTCATTGTTCTAATGTCACATGACATTTGTAGTCGAGCGTCTCTGTCATACAAGCAGTGTTGTTTACCTCTAGTCTTACATGTCTACATGTCTACATGTCCAGCCTTCAAGATAAATTACTTGGAAGAGGTGAGGGTTTGTAACAGCAAGGGCATCCAGCTATAGAAAATCAGATTCGACAAATTTTGTCTGAGCCATGCACGTACATAAATGAATGTGTATGTGTGTGTGTGTCTGTATATGTGTGTGCGTATATATATATGTGTGTGTGTGTGTGTGTGTGTGTGGCCATTTGCCAGCCTACTCTGGCCCCTGTGCCGGTGGCATGTAAAAAACACCCACTACACTCACAGAGTGGTTGGCATTAGGAAGGGCATCCAGCTGTAGAAACACTGCCAAACCAGACTGGAGCCTGGTGCAGCCTCCATGGCTTACCAGACCCCGGTCGAACCACCCAACCCATACTAGATGGAAAACGGACGTTAAATGATGATGATGATGATGATATATATATATATATATATATATATATATATATATATATATTTATTTAAGTAGACAAATGAATTATCTTATTACGGATAATTCGAAAGATAACCGATACCTGTGTAGCAAAATTCACAACAGACATGGCACGGTTGAAGTTACGACCATAAAACTTCAAATATATATATATATATATATATATATATATATATATATATATATATACACATATGCATACACAGGAGTATGGTGCAGTCTTCTGCCTGGCTAGCTCCTTTCAAATCGATCAACCCAGGACAGCATGGAAGGAGGACGTTAAATAATGAGGACGACACACATATATAAGCATGTATATATATATAGATGTGTGCGTGTGTAAATCTACCTATCTGTCTGTCTCAAAGAGGCAGTGACAAGCAACCAAGACCTTTGGAGATATGCAGTGCTTGAGAAGACCTGACAAGCCAAGTGAGATCATAACCGAGGCCAATTCCAGTGTTACATAACTGGCCTGTTTAAAATTACCCTTTCAACCGTCAGGCAATATGCTGTGCTTGGGAAGACCTGTTGAGCCAAGTGAAATCATAGTTGTGGCCAATGCCAGTGCCGTCTGACTGGCACCCATGCCGGGTGGCACATAAAAAGCTCCATTTGAGCATCAGCAATGCCAGTGTCACTTGACTGGCACCCAAGTGAGTGGCACGTAAAACGCACCATTTGATTGTGGTTGATGCCAGTTCTGCTTGACTGGCTTCCATGCTAGTGGCATGTAAAAAGCACCCACTACACTCTCAGAATGGTTGGCGTTAGGAAGGGTGTCCAGCTGTAGAAACCTTGTCAGATCAGATTGGAGCCTGGTGCAGCCTCCCAGCTTGCCAGTCCTCAGTCAAACCGTCCAACTCATGCCAGTATGGAAAGCAGACGTTAAACGATGATGATGATATATATATATATATATATATAGGGTCAAGCCATAAATAATGTGATTTTTTTCAATTGCATGAACTAAAAGTCAGAGAGGGACAGGATAAACTACCTGCATCAACTTGCTATAAAAGCAGGTAGTAATTTTACCTTGTACTTATTCTTAGTGCAAGTTTTGAGGAGTGCAGTTATTTTTTAAAAGTTATAATGGAAGTGGAAAAGGAGCATATTTGGCTTATTTTGCTTTATGAGTTCATTAAAAGCAACAATGCAATGGAAAGTGCAAGGAATATTAATGCAGTATATGGGGACTAGACAATAAACGTAAGCCAGTGTCAACGATGGTTCCAGAAATTTCAAGCTGGAAACTACAGCCTAAAAGATGAGCCTTGTCCTGAAAGATCTGTAGAGCTCAACAAGTGTGTCTTGCAAACCCTGGTGGAGCAAAATCCCATCATAACTGTTGAGGAACTAGCAGAGAAGCTTGGATTTGATCATTCAACCAGTCATTCAAGTCAGCGCCAGAAGAAAGCTGACCATTTTTGGTTTCAAGGTGTTCTTCCATCAGGATAGCGTTTGGCCACATACAGTGAGGATGATATTCCAAAGGCTGGAGCAGTTTGAATAGGAAATGATGACCCACCCACCATATTCATCGGATATTGCTCCATCTGATTATCATTTATTCTTCAAAATCATTTAGATGGAAAAAATATGATTTCTGTAGACGAAGTCAGAACAGTGCTGGAGGAGTATTTTTCATCATAGATAAGTGAATTTTGGAAGAGGGCTCTTGCAAGTCTACCAGATAGATGGAAGAGCATTGTAGAAAAGGAAGGAGAATATATTTTAGATGAAAACAAAACTTTGTTTATCTTAATTTTGAAAAATAAAAGAAGTATAAAAAGCCTGCATTATTTATGGGATGACACAATATATATATATACATACAGGGTGCGACAGATAAATTGTTGCCATTTTACATTTTTAATTTCTCGCATGCACATTGTTTGTTTTTGATTTTGTTGACTACACAGTATAGTTGGGTCAGTTGGGCACCATCTATAAGCAAAACATCACTGACACAATTCACTCTGCCAGAAATTTGGAAACGACATGCTGTACTGTTTGGCATTCATGCTGGAAGCTCCAATACGAACATTTCAAAGTGCAGAGGATTCAGAAAGTGTTGGATGAGTCTAATGGTGATTACAAAGGTACGGCAGCTCGGAAAACTCACTCTGGTTGTTCTGATAAGAAAAGAACTGAATTTGTTGGTGGGAACCAGGCCATGATTGACAATAATCCTTCCAAGTCAATCAGGTCTACCGCCAGGAAGATGGGAGTGTCTGAGTTTCTTATCAGGCAAGTAGTACATGAAGACATTCAGTGTTCCTCATACAAGTTGATAAAGGGACAATTTTTATCCCAAGCCATCAAGGACAAGAGGAAAGACCATGCTACGAAGCTTTTGAACTAACTCAAGCATCCCCTCCAACTGAACAAGCTCTGGTTTTTCTCAGACGAGAAAGATTTCTGCCACGATCAGATGGTGGACACACAGAGCAACCGTTGGCTAGCTGTGTCCCCAAAATATGTACCAAGAATGATAAAAACCAAACATCCAATCAGCATCATGGTGTTTGGAGTGATCACTAGTAATGGTGATGTTACACCTCCATTCATCTTCCCACATGGCCTCAGACTCAACATGGAGGCCTTCATCAAGTGCCTGGAGGAGGTAGTGCTACCCTGGGTCAAGAGAGTGGCTGCTGGAAGACCCAATGTCTGACAACAGGTCTCTGCATCATGCCACACAAGCACGAGAATCCAGTCGTGGCTCTCAGACAATTTCTGCAACCACATCACCCCTAAACATCTGACCACTAAACACCCCAGACTGTATTATGTGTGGAGCGCAGTTGAGCGAGAGACCAACAAAACTCCTTGTAACACCAAAGATGAACTGAAGGCAAGGATTATGGCAGCATTCACCAACTTAAACAAGGAGGTCATCCAGAAGAGTTGCTGGAGATTCCAAAGTCGTCTGGAGGCCATGGTTGAAGCCAATTGCTATTTTATTGAATAAATTTACTCATTAATATTTCAAAATATTTTTCTGTAATTTTGGTAAATGTATCTGTTAAAATGAGATGCCATTGTTATTTTCATTTTTGAGTGATTTAGACGACAATTCATTCAGCGCACCCTGTATGTATATATGTATATAATCACACACATCATAATCATTGTTTTACTTCCCATACTGGCAGGTGTTGGACTGGCTGCCATAATCAAAGTGAGCAAATATTTGGGAGAGGGTGACACTGCTTGTCTGGATGAGTCAGATGACTACAAAAGCACACATATATATATATATATATGTATGTATGTATGTGGTTGTGTATATGCATAAATGTACAGCAACAAAAGTAATAGTAGTAGTGGTAATGATGACAATAATAATGGTGTTGAGGCAAATTATAATGATAAAAACAATAATGATAATGGTAATAATTATGAGAATAGTAACGATGATTAGGATTGCGATAATTATACAGATAATGTGAGCATTTGTGTTAACACTGATATTAAGTATGGAATTAGTATGAGGAAGAACTATCACAGTTTCAACAATTCATGTAATAATATAAACACCAACAACAACTACAGTAGTACTACAGAATGTATTGGTGTAAATAGTTGTAATAATGGTTACAGCAATAACTACAACTGCAGTATTAGTAAAAATAAAGGGTATAACCATTTTGGGACACTTGGGAGACTGAGTGCTGTTTATCATACCTGCATAACTGTGGTAATGTAAGTGTAGATGGAGTGGTTGAGTGGTTAACACACAACTGATTACTGCATGATGGTAGGGTTTGTATATTCCCATCCCAATGGGATACAATTGAAACGTTCCCTTCAGAGGCTTCTAATTTCACCCAGACTTTGTGTACAAAAGATCTTGCAGCATTTAGAAAGTTGACAACCTTGATTATGTATTTGTAAGAAATTTGAATTCCCATTGGGAAATAAATGCCTGAACAAAACACATTGTATATAAATGTTGTGTTAAAACTAATACACATACTTTCGCTTATGTAGATTTCACTTCTTCCATTTTAAAATCAAGATTACATAATCATCTTCATATATTTAGGAGTGATAAAGCAAAAAGAACATCACCCTCCACAATTACCTGGGAGTTATAGAACAAAGATATTGATTGTTGTCTAATGTGGGACATTGCTACACACACTAAGCCTTATGTTAGTGATAGACATAGTTGCAATCTCTGCTATTTGGAATTGTTGGAAATCTTAAAATGCATGGGTGATTTTATTAAAAGATCAGATGAACTGAGGATCAAATGCCCTCATTCTATCTGTAGAAGTTCCTTGTGTTTTAAACTGATTCTCTAAAATCTTCCCCAAGTGCTAGATATTTATCTATCACCCTAGAATATAGACATTAATTACTAGTAATCAGATTCATGTATTACATTTATGTTGCCCAGTGTCTCTTAATTCTGTTAATACATGGAACTGACCATATTTGAACTACTTTTGTTTACTCTTAGTTCTAATGGCAGATAACAACTGACTGTAATTTTATATAATTTAATTTAATAACTTCATTAAATTTGCTTCTAGCCTTAGGTGATGTCTTTATATTATTTGCTTGATCCTGGTTACAGACTTTATAATTCTTTATAATTTGTTATAATCTGATAAATTCCTTTAATGTTTATAAACACTCATGGCCTTTATAATTCTTATGCATTCTTTTAACATTTTCTTAATACTCCCCATACTTAAGATCATTATAGTAGTGATCAAACCAATATGATTTTGATTTATTTTATTCTCAATACTAATAATAATGTGACAATATTGGTTAATAAATGTTGAGATTCATAGTTTTATGGGTTTTAAATTTTATTGAGAATACTGGTTCTGTTTTTCCTTCTCCAGTATTTTCTGGCCTTTCGACTTGTAACTTCATTACAGTTATATAACTGACCTTTCTTATTAGACTTTTGGTCTTGGTTGAAGTTTTTCTCATCAAAGAAGAACCAAAGCCATATTCTTAAGATTTGTTAACCTTGTTAAGTAACTACTTGACACGGATCAAACAATTTTCCTGTGTCTTTGCAGATAATGAATTGGTCTCTGCTCCCTGTGTCCAAGCTCTGTTGAATGTCCTTCTGCACTACAGTTCTGATAGTTCACTCTGACACCTGAAGTTCTTTGGTGATGGCCTTCATTGATTTCTCAGGATCATTATCAGTAATGACTTGAACTCACTGGAGGAATTGTTTGTGTTCATGTAACATCTGAACATTTAGAATGGTTTTATTCTCTTTGATGCAATGGAAATATTTCCTTCAGACATTTCTGATTTCATTCAAACTTTGTGTACAAAAGATCTTGCAGCATTTAGAAAGTTGACAATTTCTAAATCGCTGTGTTCCACAGGTGTGACAACAATGACTGCATCTCTTTTCATTTCTTGTGCTAGCATTTTATCTGCCAAGAGATATCTAAAAAAACCAAAACAAAAACAAAAAAAAACCCCTTTGAAGAGAGTAATGTACAGTAAGGTCCTGGGAAGGGAGAAAATGGGTTATTTGCAATGCCGAACTCAACCCAGGCTTTAGGCTCTCTGTACTGTCAGATTCTAATCTTAAGTAATATCAAAATTCTTCAGGTGCAGCAAATCCAGGTGTCACGACAGTAAAACCATTGTGTACATAAGCATACAACTAACATCATACATCTCTTACCCTCCTCAAGTGCTACACCTGCCTCTCCCTCCCAGCAACTTATCTAACATCATCCCTCTCTCCATCCTTCTTCTGTCTATTTTTCCATCATTATTTGCTGCTGCTCAGCTCTCACCTCCCCTGCCATCAATCTCTGAGCCCATTCAATCACTCATCTCCCACTCTCCCCCACCATCAATCTCTGAGTCCATTCAATCACTCATCTCCCACTCTCCCCTGCCATCAATCTCTGAGTCCATTCAATCACTCATCTCCCACTCTCCCCCACCATCAATCTCTGAGTCCATTCAATCACTCATCTCCCACTCTCCCCTGCCATCAATCTCTGAGTCCATTCAATCACTCATCTCCCACTCTCCCCCACCATCAATCTCTGAGTCCATTCAATTACTCATCTCCCACTCTCCCCTGCCATCAATCTCTGAGTCCATTCAATCACTCATCTCCCACTCTCCCCTGCCATCAATCTCTGAGTCCATTCAATCACTCATCTCCCCCTCTCCCCCACCATCAATCTCTGAGCCCATTCAATCACTCATCTCCCACTCTCCCCCACCATCAATCTCTGAATCCATTCAATCACTCATCTCCCACTCTCCCCTGCCATCAATCTGTGTCCATTCAATCACTCATTCACTCCTTCTCTTCTAAAATGAAGCCCCTCAACAGCAAAAAACTTGGTCTGCCTCTGTTTCTTTCTCTCATAGTTTCACCCACTTTTTTCCCTTCATCTTCCAACAGAAAGTTGCCTCCCGGACTTTGTAGTCTTGTAAACTGCATGGCAGTCTCACTAGTGCTGGTACAACATAAAAAAAGCACCCAGTACACTCTGCAATGTGGCTGGCATTAGGAAGGGCATCCAACTGCATAAAACCATGCCAAAGCAAACCTGGAACACGATGCATTCCTTGGACTCATTGCATCCTATTAAATCATACAGCCCAGGCATGGAACATGGAGCATGGATGCTAAATAGTGATGATGATGATGATAATAAATACATGTCATATATACATTTCTGGAGAAATTTGCAGCTTACTATCAATAAAATTACTGGAAATATTTCATTCTTTTCTATTGAGTTCTTCATTCAGTGAATGTTCAGCTTCCATGTCTATAAAAGTGTTATTTTTATTACCGTATGAATGTGTGTTTGTGTGTATGTGTGTATATATGTACATGTATGTTTGTATATGTGTACATGTATGTATGTATACATATGTGTGTGTGTGTATATATATATATGTATATATATATATATATATACACATACACTCACACACACGTATATACACACATATATACAAACACATACACATATATATATATATATATACACACACATATACATTTTTAAAGACACATACACATATATGCACATATAGAAAAAGAGAGTGAGAAAGATAAGTAGTTTCCTGTCTTATATCGCTTTCTTTATATTCCATTACCAATTCCATTGAGGCAGTGCTACTAAACTTTACCATATTTCAACTCCAAAGTAGCACAGCAGAAATGGTTCCCTGTATCTTATCAAATCTCATCAGTTGTTTTTCTGATTTTTTTAAAGACATCCATAGGGGTTTTCTTTGTTTCTTTTTTTTTTTGCCACTGATGATAATTGTTATGGTGGTGGCTTCAGCTGTAACTGTCCTTCTATTTTGCAAGATGGTAAAACACTTGAGGGAAACTTGGCTGCTATTTTTAGCAGATCAACTGACTATGTAAAGGCTTCAGTTCTGATGCTTATATTCATAGTACATGTATGTAATGCGTGTGTGTATGTTAGGCAGCGAGCTGGCAGAATGGTTAGCACACCAGGCAAAATGCTGTAAAAGCATTTTGTCCTTCTTTGCATTCTGAGTTCAAATTCTGCTGAGGTCGATTTTGCCTTTCATCCTTTCTGGGTTGATAAAATAAGAACCAGTTTGTTTCAGATTTTAGCGCAAGCCCAACAGTTTCAGGGGAGCAGGGAGCTGGTCAATTACATCGGCCCCTGTACTTAACCATACTTATGATAGTGATTCCAAAAGGATAAAAGACAAAGTCAACCTCGGTGGAATTTGAACTCAGATTCTAAAGACAGACGAAATGCCATGAACCATTTTGCCCAGAGTACCAAACATTCTACCAGCTTTAATATTGCCATGTGTTTGAGGAGGAAAACAATCAAGTTTTCTGAAGACTGGAAGACAGCTGTGGACACATGTTTCAGTCTTGATTGGCATCATCAGTACAACTATTGGCCTACCATCAGCAGAACAAGATACAAAAATGAGTAAAACACATTTATGGCCAAAAAATTTGGAAATTCCTCTATTTTATATACAGGATGCAGTGAATAAACTGTCGTCTAGCAAAAGTGAAAATAACACTGACATCTCATTTTAACAGATATATTTACCAAAATTACATAAAAATATCTTGAAATACTAAAGAGGAAATTTAGTGAATAAAATCGCCATTGGCTTACTCTTCTAGATGGTCTCTTTGTTTTAGTTGGGGAATGCTGTCATAATCCTTACCTTCAGTTCATCTTTGGTGTTACAAGGAGTTTTGTTGGTCTCTCATTCAACTGTGCCCCTTTGTTGCAGTCTGGGGAGTTACGTGCCTAGATATTAGGGGTGGTGTGGTCACAGAAATTGTCTGAGAGCCATGATTGGGTTCTCCTGCTTGTGTGGCATGGTGCAGAGTCCTGTTGCCAGACATAGGGTATTCCAGCAGCTAACCTCCTGAAACCATGGCAGCACTGCTTCCTCCACGTGCTTGATGTAGGCCTCCATGTTGAGTTTGAGGCTGTGTGGGAAGATGAATGGAGGCATAACATTGCTATCACTAACGATCACTCCAAACACCATGATGTTGATTGGATGTTTGATTTTTATCTCTCTCAGCACGTCTTCAGATTGACATCCAAACACTCTGAAATGTTCGTATTGGAGCTTTTGGTGCAAATGCCAACCAATACAGCATGTGGTTTCCAAATTTCTGGCGGAGTGAATTGCATCATGGTGCTGTTTCTCCCACAGACAGTGCCCAACCGACCCTACTATACTGTGTATAGAAACAATATGCATGCTCAAAATTAAAAATATAAAATGGGGATAATTAACCCATCGCACACTGTGTGTATATCATCATCATCATCCTTTAATGTCTGTTTTCCGTGCTAGCATGGGTTGGACGGTTTGACCAGGGTCTGGGAAGCCGGGAGGCTGCACCAGGCTCCAGTCTGATCTGGTAGTATTTCTACAGCTGGATGCCCTTCCTAACGTCAACCACTCCGTGAGTGTAGTGGGTGTCTTTTACATGCCACTGGCAAAGGGGCCAGAGGAGGCTGGCAAACGGCTACAATTGGTTGGTGCTTTTATGTGTCACCGACATGGACGCCAGTCATGCAGCACTGGCATCTGCCACGTTCGGACGGTGCTTTTTACATGTCACCAGCACGGATATCTTAACTACAATTTCCATTTGATTTTCATTTTGATGTTGGTGTTAACGTACTATATATATATATATATATATATATATGAAAGCATCCATTACACTCTTGGAGTGGTTGGCATTAGGAAGGGCATCCAGCCATCGGCACTATGTCAAAACAGACTACTGGGGCCTGGTGCAGCCCTCTGGCTTGCCAGTTCCTGTCAAACCATCCAGACCGATGCCAATATGGAAAATGGATGTTAAATCATAATGATGATGATGCTGACCGCATGTGATTTGGATGTGATTTGGCAGTTATTTCTAGCAGCTTTGTACATGGTTCCCTCTTCGCTTTGTCCATGACCTGGTACTGACTTCCGGCAGTATCAAGCCAGTTCACTTTTATATGTTTTTTTTCCCCTAATTTAATCATTTAATTTGAGGAAGGAAAGGGGATCCATTGCCTTTTTCCAAACCCTACAGCCCCCCTCCCCATCCCAGCTTGTTCTACATGTCTTTCAACAACTAAATATATTTAATGAAAGTGAATACATTTTCCTGTTGTGCCTTCAGTTTCTAAACTCCATAAAGCTGGAATTCCTGTGGGTCACCGTTTCTATAGATTGTCCTCCTCTTTATATGCCAGCAATCCCACTCTCATATTTAATGACTCTCACAAAAGAGTTGTTGGTTCCTCTTTACCAAAACCAAAAAACAAAAAATATGATGTGTGACCTTTCCTCAGATGGGGTTAAGGAAGGCAGGAACATACACATATACACACACACACGAACATGTACATGTGTGTGTATATAAATATGCGTGTATGCTTGTAATGTGTATGCATATTTGTGTGTGTCTATCTATCTATCTGTCTATCTATATATATATATACACACACACACACATATATATATACATACATAAATACATATATATATATATATATATATATATATATATGTATATATATATATATATATATATATGTATATATATATATATATATATATATAT
>NC_043005.1:89402318-89424818 GCF_006345805.1 Octopus sinensis | reverse complement strand
GCTTCCTCTTCCCTTCAAAACTGCTGGCGCTGTGCCAAAATTTGAGATCGTTGGTATTGTTGCTTTCGAGTAGTAGTAGTAGTAGTAGTGGTTGTGATGGTGGTGGTGTTAAGTTGCTGTGAAATTGTGTCATCAATCCTGCCCCACCCATTTCAGTTCTTCAGTGGAAACCATTTTTAAGTCTTTTAGAACAATCCAATGGCCTTCAAGAAAAGTCAAAAGATGTTACAATTTCTCCTCCTCCTCCTCCTCTTCCTCCTCCACCTCCTCCTCCTCCTCCTCTTCCTCCTCCTCCCACTCTTCATTGTTATTGTAAACCAGCTTCAGTCTTGAATGAACCACACACAGGCACATATATATGTAGACATCTGTAACTACATATATATATATACACACACACATATGTATGTAAATATTGTGTGTGTGTGTGTGTGTATATATATATTTATAATACACACACACATACATATATGTATCCATATGTATATTCATACACATACATACATAAACATCCACAGATATAGTTATCTATTAATATGCTTGACAGCTGTGGGCAGTGGAGATAATCTTTGTCATCTAATATACATTATGTAGGTATTCTGGAATGATGACATCATCTGATAAAACTGCTGCTCTGCTTATCACACACAATCTATCTATTCTGCAAGAGTAATTTGCCAGGAACAGAGGAGTATCAAAGAGCATTTCTAACAATGTTTAGTTCTACTCCATAAAACCTAGGTTTACTCCATAATCTCCTGTTTTAATTAACGTTTTTCTTTTTACTCCCATATGTTTTATATTTGAGTGGCTGTGTGGTAAGTAGCTTGCTTACCAACCACATGGCTCTCGGTTCAGTCCCAATGCATGGCACCTTGGGCAAGTGTCTTCTACTGTAGCCTTGGACTGACAAAAACCTTGTGAATGGATTCGGTAAATAGAAACTTTGTGTGTGTGTGTTTGTGTCTGTGTTTGTCCCCTCCACCACTTGACAACCAGTGTTGGTGTGTTTATTTCCATATAACTTAGCAGTTCAGCAAAAGAGACTGATAGATTAAGTACCAGGCTTACAGAACAAACACTGAAGTCACTCGATTCATGCAACTAAGAAAATATTCAAGGCTCTGCCCCAGCATGGCCACAGTCTAATCATTGTAACAAGTAAAAGATAAGAGATAGGTTAATTACCATTAAGACTAACGAGAGGAGTGTCAAAGAATTTATTTCACTAATATTGCCAGTTTGTTCTCCGAATAAAAATTGTACGTGTGTGTGTGTGTGTTTGCATGTTTTTGTCTTGACAAAATTGTAAATGCATGTTGCTGTTATACTAGCAGTGACATTCATTTCCTAAATTCTGCAAAACCATTTCTGGCAATGGGAGAAATTAGCATACTTGGAAACAGAAGAGAGTTGGCAACAGGAAAGGCATCCAGCCACAGCAAATCAGTCTCAATAAACTCTGATCTATTCAAGCAGGGAAAAGTGGACATTAAAACAAGAATGATAATATGCACGTGACATTCTTCCACTTTCACGACTTGCTCTGTCGATTTAATATGTCTGCAGTTATTCCTTTCTAGAATATCTTGTTTGTCCTTGGAGCAGTTCAAGAAGATGATGCTATTCCTTTCATTAGAGATAAAACCTTTTGTCTTTCAAGGTACATGGTGACCCTGTCAGTGCTGGTGCCACACAAAAAGCATCCAGTACACTCTGTGAAGTGGTTGGCATTAGGAAAGGCATCCAGCTGTAGAAACTATGCTAGAACAGACAACTGGAGCTTGGTGCAGCTCCTTTGGTTGACCAGTTCCCTTCAAACCATCCAATTTATGCTAGCATGGAAAAATGAATGTGAAATGGTGATGATGAGTACAGATAAACCGAGAGAAGCAGGGTGTATAAGAGGGAATCGGTCACAGTGTGCAAGAAAGCAGACTGCAATGGCACAGAGCTGTGATGTATTTGAGGAATGGTAACTGAATGAAGAAATGCCAAGCAATCTGAATGGAATGAACCTGAAGGAGAGAAAGTAAAAAACAAGGAACACATGGAAAGAAATGGTAAATGGGGATTTGTTCTCTGCTTTCTGAGGTTCAAGAGTCCACAATAAGGGCCAAGAAGCAGTACTGAAAATAATGGATGTAAAACGATGACAATAAGGGTTTCCAATTACGGCACAAGGCCAGCAACTTCAGGGGAGGCAAGCAAGTCGATTACATCGACCCCTGTACATGACCGCAAAAGGTCATGTACAGGGGTCGATATAATCAAAAGAATGAAAGGCAAAGTCAATGTCAGAGGAATTTGAACTCAGAACCTAAAGATGGATGAAATGCCGCCAAGCATTTTGCCCAGCATGCTAACAATTCTGCCAGCTCACAATCTTGTAAGATGACAATAGCAGTGATGTGTGTGTGTGTGTGTGTGTGTGTGGTTTGTTGGTGGTTATGGCGATGCAGCCCTGTCTCTTGCACTATCAGTATATATATATAATTGATAAATGAAATATAAAAAAGGTTTTTAAAAATATCAATACGAAAATATGCCTTAAGTTCTTTATTTTCAAAACCCCAATCATTGCAGTTGAAACAAATGCAGACAATGAGCTCAAAAATAGCCTGGTTTCTCCAAGTGCCACCTCACCTCACCCACCCCGCGGCCATTTGGCAGTTTCTTAGTTCTGACTTAACAAAAATAAGAAGCTTTGTATTCCAAGTGGAAGGCATTAAACATTGTGTAGTCATCGGACGCCGCCGTCACGAAGGCGTTGCTTTGTTTCTCATGTTTTCTGATTATCTTTTAATATTAGATCAGTCAACAATACTTTCTCCCTTTCTCTCTCCCTACACACACACACATGCACACAAATATATGTTTACATACACATATATGCATGTATATGTACAAACACGCAGACACACACATATATATATACATACACATAAGCATATATGTACATATATATATATATATGTATGTATGTATGTAAACACAGGAATTGAACTGAAAAGATTCAAATAGACCAATGGTGTTGACTGAAATAAATCTAGTATGTATGGATGTATTGAATGAACTAAACCAAAAATGTATGGATGCACTGAATGACATATACAAAAGAAATTCTTAATGAAGTATAATTTTCCTTTTAGTTGGGGAAAGAACACAAGTCTTTCAGCATTCATTAATGACTAACAGAGCAAAATAGAGATTATTTCAGGGATTTAAGATTAACTGATAAAATTGAATTCTCATGTACCTGCCTGTAAAACTATATCTCAATAACTGATAACCCTAGCACAGGTAACAGACCTAAACTTAACAAACGTGTATCAGGTCATCCCATAAGTTCTGTCCGATTTTACCTTTTTTAATATTGAATGAAATTTAATAGTATTTTAGAATCTCTAATGGAATTTAAAAAATTATTTTTATGCATTTGTATACATTTAAACTAATTAAATATTATTTTACAGAATAACAGAATTAAAATTTCTTTGATTAAAACCCTTTCTAACATGGAAGTATCCAAAGAGCATTTAAAGTTTTATGAGTACAAAAAAGGAAACTCTGTAGCCGAAGCAACTCGAAACATACACTCAGTTTATGGGAAAGAATGCTTGAATGAAAGAACTTGCAGAAGATGGTTTGCAAAATTCAGAAGTGGAGATTTCAGCCTTGAAGATGAAGATCGAACAGGACATCCAGTTGAGTTTGATGATAAGCTCCTCGAGGCATTACTTGAAGAAAATCCTGCATTATCAGTTGAAGAATTGGCAATTAAGTTTAGTTCAAACCATACAACTGTTCATCATCATCTTCAATAACTTGAAAAGGTTCCTAAACTTGGAAAATGGGTGCCTCATGAATTGTCCGAAAGCAACTACAAATCCCGAGTTGACATCTACTCTTCTCTCCATTCTCGTGAACTCATTTCACCCATTTTGGATAGACTTGTGACTGGTGACGGAAAATGAATCTTCTATCGAAATGTTAAACATCGTAAACAGTGGCTTGGTAAAAGGGAAAAAGCTCAACCACAACCAAGAAGGGAACTTCATGGGAAAAAGGTTTTTCTCTCTATCTGGTGGGATTGCAAAGGAGTAATTCACTTTGAATTGTTACCACTTAATGCAACAATCAATGCTCAAGTCTACTGTCAGCAATTAGTGTTTGAACCAAGCTTTGAAGAAAAAAAGACCCGCTTTAGTGAATTAAAAAGGAGTGGTGTTTCATTAGGACAATGATTTTGGGAGTAAGAAAAAAAAAACAAAACAGATTTACTTACACCCTCCATGACACCAACCTTAAGATGTTTGCTAGTGAACATGGCCTTATCAACAATGATTTGTGTTGCATAATCTATCTTTCTAAAATCATTGAAAAGGCTTGCCCCTCCTCTCAAATTTACTGGTCTTGTGGATAGTCACATCTGTGGCACCGCATATTTGTCAATCAATATGATTTTTTCTCATCTTCTTCAGAAGACCCGGCATTTTCAAGCTATTCTTCACAACTTCATTCCAAGTTTTCTTTGGTCTTTCTTTTCCACAGGTTCCTCTAATCTCAAGGTTTCAGCACTTCCTTACACAGCAATCAGCCTCCATACACCTACCCAAAGTATCTCAACCTTCTTGCTTTGCAAAATCCACCTGATTTCTTTTCTACCCGGTTTTTCTCTCGGCTCATTTGTACTCTGGCGTTCATGTACACTGCCTTTACACATCCAGTAGAAGGAGCATGCTTGATTTGTTTCATATATGTGTATGTGTCTACATGTATACGGGTGCATGTATATGTACACACGTGTGTGTGTTTATGTGATAAATAACAACCATCATTCAATATACTGACATGTTCTACGTTAGTGTAGAGTAACAGATGTTAAAATGATATGATGTAGCTGTGTGTATATGTGTGTATATGTTTGTGTGTGTATATGTATGTAGATATATGTCTGTACATGTAGTAGTATATACACTCACCCATATGCACACTTTCCTCACCTCGTTCTCTGTTGGTATTAAATATCTTCCAAACTATTAACAAATGATCAAGCAACATCAAGCTCCACGCGATTCCCATCTTGATATGATGTCTGCCGCTAAACATGTGCCTCGTTTATTTTGGTAACAGCTCAAGTTTATATATATTCCAGTATTGCAGAAGACCACTTCTTTCTTCAGATATACCTTCCTCTAACTATTTACATATTTCTTCTATTTATATTGTTGTCAGCCCTGAACAAGTATAATTTAAGATCAAAGCAGATTCATTCATGACCATCCCATCTGGGTTTTCTTTTGTTTTTTTTTTATATTTATCATTTTGTTTACTTCCTTTTTCATTGGCCTACTTTCTTGTGGAAGGAACTGGCCTTACCCTTGCTACTTGTCTTTTATATTGGGTGACCACACACACACATATACACATGTATATATACATGCATATACATCTATATACACACACATACACACAAATATGTGTGTGTGTGTGTATGTATGTATGTATATATATATATATATATGTGTGTGTGTGTGTGTGTGTGTATGATACCCGTGCCGGTGGCACATAAAAAACACCATCCAATCATGGCCGATGCCAGCCCCCTCTGGCCCCTGTGCCAGTGGGACATAAAAAAAAACACCGACTACACTCTCGGAGTGGTTGGCATTAAGAAGGGCATCCAGCTGTAGAAACATTACCAGATCAGATTGGAGCCTGGTGCAGCTGCTGGCTCTCCAGACTCCAGTTGAACTGTTCAACCCATGCTAGCATGGAAAATGGACGTTAAGCAATGATGATGATATATATATATATATATATATATATATATATATACATACACCTACCCACACACACACACATATGTATGCTTGCATCTTTATATACCTACATATATACATAAATACTTCCTGATATATATTTTGTATGTATACATACAAATACATATACATGCATATATATATATATGCACACACACATATACATATATATGTATATATATATGCATAAATACGTTTATATAAATATATATATATTCATATACATACATAGTTTTCATGCATCATTGTCTGATATACACACATATATATATGTGTGTGTGTGTGTGGTGTTAACACAGGTCAATGGTTAGTTTTGAAATAGCAAGTAATAGTACTAACCATTGACCTGTTGTATTAATTTTTTATAACTTGTATTGTTTAGGCTTTAGAAAAGTGTATTTAAAAAAAAACACACACACACACTCACACACACCTGTTCACTGACAAAAATCCGTGTTGCATCACAGATTTTTGTCAGTGAACAGGTCGCGATCTTAAAGCAACGAAAATATTTTGGCAAGTTAAACTTAAATGTTGAAGTGAATCGAACGGCTTTTGTGTGTTTCTTAAATGGCTTACAAACACCTTCCACGCTGCAATTGTATATATACATATTATTCAAAATTTATAGTATTAAATATCCATCGTGGCTTATCTGGATAGCTAATGCAATAAATTTTGGATAATCTACTCATTCTGCTGACAAATATACAGGTGCATCATCTCCCTGACTTATGGTCCCTTAGACGACTCATGCACGCATGTATATATATATGTGTGTGTGTATATATATATATAACTTATCTAAGTTAGATATGTTTCGACCAATGATTGATCCAGACCATATCTAACTTAATAGTAACACCTGATAGGATTATCTAAATCCTTTTTAAGTCAAGTTTTGTGGTATCATGGCCCATTCCAGTAGGGAGTTGTTGAGTGAGCTGTATCCAATTATGGGTGGCCTATCTGGTATTCCTTGAAGAAATTTGTCCAGATTCCATTTAAAGGTGATGGGATCTTTTTCCTCTTTGATTTCTTTTGGGACAATGTTAAGTAGTGCAGGGTCTGTTGAGGAAAAGAAATTGTGCTGCAGTGTATTTACATGTTGTGATCCTGAAATGGGTAGGGGACGTATGGCCCATGGTCCCAGCCTTGGATAAATTTTGAAGCTAATATTGAGGTCATTTGGGCAATGCTGGTGCTATATTCTCTATATCATGCGAATGATGTATCACTCATGGTGGCACTGGAGAGGATAGAGTTGCAATGCTTTAAGCCTGTCCCAGTAATTGAGATCAGCCATGCCCTTAATTCTTTTAGTGAATGACCTATGGGGGAGATTCAATTTTCCAAATGTTTTGTTTTGTATGGGGAGACCACAGGGGGCAGCTGTATTTGAGGTGTGGCCGTACAAAGGAGGAGAAAAGAGGAATGATGACACCTTGTTCTCTGGACCAGAAGGTTCTTAAGCTCCAGGAGCTCATCCTATGAGCTATATCAACCTTATTGTTGATGTGGACACTCCAGCTGAAATTGTTGTCAAGAATTATTCTTAGGTATCTGATATTATTAAATGCTGAGAGGTTTCTCTGAAGGAAGAGAGTATGGCTGTTTTATTATAGACTTTCTTCCAAAATGCATCAGCTCAAATTTTCCCTCGTTCAGTTGCATTTTGTTTTTGTCTGCCCATTGACTCACAGCATATAGATCAGACTGGAGTTGAGTTTTATCTTCTTCATTGATAATTTTCTGGAGCTTAGAGTCATCAGTAAGTATTTTCACTTTGTTGCATTTTATGATGCTAGAAAGGTCATTTATATAGACTATAAAGAGAAGCAGGTCCAAGACAGCCCCCTGAGGGACACCACTGGTGACTTTTGCTGGGCTTGAGTGGATTCTACCGATCACATGTTGCATTCTGTTCTCCAGGAAATACACAATCCAGTGTAGAAGTTTTCCACAGATTCCAACATTTGACAATTTTGACGGTAGGATATTGAGGTCGACTCTGTTGAACGCTTTACTAAAGTCAAGATATATGACATCAAAGTTCAAACCTGATCCTAAGGCTTTAAGGATATCATTGATGTGGTGTAAGAGCTGTATTAGACAGTCCCTGCCACAGCGAAAGCCATGCTGGTTTGAATTTAGGAATTTGTGGATCTCCTGGAAGTCAGCTTTTCTTGATGTCACCACCCTTTCAAACACTTTAATGATGTGGAAGGTGAGTGAAATTGGATGATAGTTGACTGCAATATATATATATATATATATATATATATATATATCATCATCATCATCATCATTGTTTAATGTCTGCTTTCCATACTGGTATGGGTTGGACATATATATATATATATCACTTGATCGATTAGGCTATCAGATGTTGTTATACATTGCTGGTCACAAAGCACCTTGCACTATTTTAGCTTTTGAATGATTCCATGCCAACTGGTTGAATGAAGTGGAACCGCATGAAATGAAGTGTTTTGCTCCAGAACACAGTGCACCTCCGGGAATCGAACTCCTGATCTAGCAATCACAAGTGCAACATCCTAACCACCAAGCCACACACCTGTATACAGAACATGTGGTGAGAGAAAGGGGGAGAGAGAGAGAGCAGTGGATATGTGTTGTTTAATCTGGGCCAGTTCTAAACAAAAAGCTCTGTAATGAAAGATGTGCCTACTTTGACCATCCTCTATATTTCTATGACAAGTATAATTGGGAGTACATTACCCAATGTGTCTTATTTCTTTAAAAGATGTTAATTGGGTGATGTGAGAGAGATTTGACTGTTAAGTTTAGCATCCATTGCATCCATTGAGATAGGAATCAAAGAGGGTCCACAGGCAAAAAATGGTTGAGAACCACTGATGCCATCCATCTATCCATCCATTTCCATGGGTTAGAAGTCTTCAGGCACTGCCTCAATAACGTTCTGTCAGAAGCAAGTGTCATTTGATTTTCCTGCTAGATTTCCAAGTGTGACCGACTGAGGGACATCATCCAACCATTTCATTCTTGGTCTAACTTTAGGTCTCCACTGGTTGAGTCGGTTTAAAGAATCTGTTTTGCAATCCTTTCCCGAGACATTCTAATTGCATGTCTGCAGTCCTGGAGTTGTTACTTTCCAATGTAAAGAAGGATTGATTCAACCTGGAGAGGTTCTCTGGTCTCCAAGCTATCAGACTCTGTCAAGAAATGATTTTTTCACACAATCTTCTTTCTTTATGTCTTTAACCCTCCAATGCGAAGTATAGGCCACTTATAGTTGAATTCCATGTCGTAATTTTTCGCTTCTGTATTTATACTCTGTCATGAATGTCCCCCTTTCTCTAGTTCCTTTTGTGTTGATCTCCGCCACGAGTTCTTAGGCCTACCTCTCCTTCTATATCCATCCGGTTTCCACTGTAAAGCACTTTTCACTACATTTTCTGCACACGATAACAACTGAAAGCATTTTTGAAAATTAAAAGAGGGATTTATCATCCTGCTCATTGTCCCCCACCACTTTGTCCCTAGTATTTATGTCAACTTTTCTGCAGCCCTTCCCACACCCCAGGAACAGCTCTGCCCATTTTGAGAACTGCCAGAATGTGTTGGTAAATGAATCATTGCCATGTTGTTGACCAGAGGTTCTCAGCTGGGGTCCATGTAAAGATTTTGGTGCTAAAGTTTATGCACAATAAATTAGTTATACTTCTATAACGCAACCAAATATTTTAAATTCAATTTCTGACAATATCTTTATATATAAAAGTAAGGTTGTGTGTCTGTCTCCTACGATTTAGATTCCTAATTACTCCCACATTTTGCGGTGCAGTTTAACCAAAACCGGGTATCTTATAGTCGTGATTCATATCGAGCCCTTCTGGGTATTACCGCGCGTCTACGATGACTCTACGATTTTAAAAAAAATTTACCATCATTTTTTTTCCATTTTAATGCATTTTTTTCGCTATTATATAAGGGAAGTAACTCTCTAAAAATGTCTACGATAAGTCAACGAATTTTAAAAAAAATTTACCATAATTTTTTTTCCATTTTTAATGCATTTTTTTGCTACTTTTTGGCTATAACTCTCTAAAAATGCTTATATAGTTATTTCCCTTACAAACCCGAGCAACGCCAGGTGATACTGCTAGTTTAATTATAAAAGTATGCTAGGATTTTTTAAACATCAAATGTCAGAGTAAAATAGGATCCAAAGGCAAAAAATGGTTGTAGAATATCTGTAGAATGTAGGATGTGGTCTGTAATGCCAGTATTTATAGGGATGGCTTCATTCCTCACCATTTCAATGACCTGTAATCTTCTGACTCACATACAACCCCTACTTCAACAGGTTCAATATTTGATTATTTCCTTTTCTCTCATCATTCCTATTCAGTTTTAATCCCACACAACCATGCTGGTTTAACCTGCCCCCTCCAAAAAGAAAAAAAACCAAAACAACCCTGCACCCCCTCATGAAACGCCCCTCCTAAGCTATGTATTCTTGTCAAACTTCCACAAAAAAAACAAGAAACAATTTCACTTCAAAACACATTAACCTCACCCTGTTGTTCTTAAACAACAACCTTAGATTGCCATGGTTTTAGGTATGTACAGTGTGTGTGTGTGCGTGTGTGTTGGTGGGTGTGTGTGTGTGTGTGTGTGTGCGCATATTTATTTTGTTTTTGAAGCTGGAAACACTTCAAAAGTTACTCATGTATTGCATTTGTCAAACAGAATATTTACTCACACACACACACACACACATGTATGCATATATATGTGTATGTGTCTAAATATATCTATCCACACACATCTACTTATCTGTCTATCTATATCAGTCTGTCTGGCCATCTGTCTGTCTGTCTGTCTATCTATCTATCTATCTATCTATCTATCTATCTATCTATCTATCTATCTATCTCTTGATATCTATCTATCTATCTATTTATTTATCTATCTATCTATCTCTTGATATCTATCTATCTATCTATCTATCTATCTATCTATCTATCTATCTATCTATCTCTTGATATCTATCTATCTATCTATCTATTTATTTATCTATCTATCTATCTATCTCTTGATATCTATCTATCTATCTATTTATTCATCTATCTATCTATCTCTTGAAATCTATCTATCTATCTTTTGATATCTATCTATCTATCTATCTATCTATCTATCTATCTATCTATCTATCTATCTATCTATCTATCTATCTATCTATCTATCTATCTGTCTGTCTGTCTGTGTGTCTGTCTGGCCATCTGTCTATCTATCTATCTATCTATCTATCTATCTATCTATCTATCTCTTGATATCTGTCTGTCTGTCTATCTGTATGTATGTATGTATGTGTGTATGTATGTGTGTATGTATGATAGGGACATGCTTATGTAGGTAGGCAAGGTAGACTGCCTACCAAAACCCAAGTCATGTATGCTTATTAAAAGTAAATGATATTCAATTCCTCTTCCTCCTCCTCCTCATCCTCCTTCCTCTTGTCCCTCCATCACCATTTCATGTCTGCTTTTCCATGCTGTCATGTATTGGATGAATCTTATCATTCATTGCAGTCCATATCTCCTGGCACACACGCATACATAAATTTGCCAAATCCATTGTGTAAATTTTATAGTGTGGACTGGGTACCTATTATTATGTTATTGACACTTCTCAGGTTATCCCATTACACACACACACACATATAGACACATACATGCTGGGCTTCTTTCAGATTCCATCTGCCTCAATGCCCAAGGCTATAATAAAAGGCAAAAAGACAGTTGCTCCACCTGCCTCCAAACAATATAATCATTGGTGTATAATAAGTATATACATATGTGAAGAAAACATGTGTATGTGTGTATATAGTGTTTGAAGAGGCCAGGATAATGCATACGAGACTCAAAAGAGATCTAAAGAAGAATATTCCAATCAAGAAGGTGAATCATTATGACCTTTTTGTTCTGCACAGTTTGTGACAGAGCATGCCTTTCAGTCCCACGGAAAACGAACTTCCACCAACTATTCTGCCTATATATGCCGTGTATACCATAAAGTCTGCAAATCTAAGAGAAGCCTCATAAGACATTTTAAGATCCCCAAAGATCAGAACTTAACTGCAGCTCTTGGTAATCCAAATTGGATATGCAATCTATGTGGTTGTCTTTTCAAAACATTGTCTGGTTTAAAAAGGTCACATCAGATGCATGATGGGTCTCAGGTGTCGGTACAGGAGGTGGTCAAACTCTACATAAGGAGTAGACAACCACTCTCTCTCTCACTCTCTCTGTATGTATGTGTATATATATATATATATAAAGTTTCGCATGGAAAGAGGCTGCTCTTTCACAGGGATGTATTTCATCCAAGCGTACACCGGTTTGGCTCTATATTGATTAATATACTTGGAATTCATTAGTTTGTGTTAATATATGAGGTTCCAGTTGTCATTATAGATGTTTTCATCCATTCAATATAGGAGAACAGAATTTTAATCATATAGTCAATTTATATAATAGTCATCTTCGTAGGTTTCAATTTCTCACCTTCATTCATATTTTGCAATTAAAATTGCATTATGCATTTAAAAGGTAAAAATTTCTTCAAGACAAAAAACTGACAAATATTCAGTTGGTAAGCAATTTTCCATCCATTAAGATATGAATGAATATTTGTCAATTTTCTGCCCTGAAGAGGTTTTACCTTTTATATGCATAATGCAATCTTAATTGTAAAATATGAATAATTTGAGAAACTGAAACGGGCGTAGACAATATGAAATTGACTATTATATAAATAAATTGATTTTTTCTGTGTTCAAACTCTCCATTTTTCTTATATTACATACGCACACGCACACACAAAGGCATGGCTATGTGGTAAGGAACTTATTTTCCAATCCCATGGTCCTGGGTTCAGTCTTACTGCGTGGCACTGTAAGCAAGTTTCTTCTGCTGTAACCTTGGACTGTCCAAAGCCTTGTGAGTGAATGTGGTAGACAGAAACTAGAAGTGGAAGTTGTGTATATATGGTTGTGTGTGTGTATGTGTGTGTGTCTCCCCCCACTGCTTGATAACTGGTGTTGATGTGTTTACATCCCTGTAACTTAGCAGTTCAGTAAAAGAGACTGACAGAATAAGCACCAGGCTTAAAAAAAGAAAGTACTGATTTGATTCATTTGACTAGAATTTCTTCAAGATGTTGCCCCAGCATGGCCGCAGTCCATTGACTGAAACAAGTAAAAGACAAAAGATGTGTGTGTGTGTGTGTGTGTGTGTGATTGTATATAAATAAAGATATGTATGTGCTTGCATGCTTGTGTTCATGTGTCTGCTGAAGACCTCTACGTGTTTTGTGGATGTGGCTGAGTATAAACAAGGCAGAGAAGAAAGTCAAGTTGCCCAGAAAGGAAAGACAAACACATCATGTTGGTGAACTTTATCTCCACATTGGCAGACAGTTGCAGTGTGTGTGTGTGTGTGTGTGTGTGTGTGTGTTAGTGTTACAACTGCCTGCATGCTGTTCTCTGCTCTGCTGTAACTGCTAACCCATCGTATGAATATAAACCAAGTTTGATTGTTATCACTTTGAGCAGGATTTGTTAAGGCTAATAGACATCCTAACATTTACATATCAAACTGATAAATAAATACAGATATTCAGATTTAGCAGACCAGACAGGAATAGGCAGACTCCACTACCTAAAGTTCTTTGTTAACTGGCTTCAACTTCTTAAAATTCTCTGATAATCTTTGAAGTTTCTAATAATCTCCCTCCTGCGTTAAAGAAGAACTTTTTGTTTCTAAAGAAATTAAGATTTTATCAAAGAATCTACAACAAACTAAGATCTATTGCTTTTTGATTTGATAGGTTATTAGTCCACCTGCCAAAAGGTGAATGGTGTACAGCCAGGCTTTGTTGCTCTGTTGTGTTTATGGCCAAGATATTTGCTTCTTTTAACTCTAAATTCACCAAACTATAAATAGTTACAATACACAAGACTGGTTGTGTAAGACAAGTAGGTTGAAAGATTGCATAACTGACAAATGTTTGTGTTAGCCTACAGTGAGGAATACTGTACAAGATTCAGGTTATCTGATGGACTTCAAGTTTTGGCACTGGAAACGATTCCGATGTCTTCTCTAAAAAAAATCCTAACATTTGCAGCGTCTTTTGGTATTTTCACACTCTGGCATTTTCAATGATAAGACACCAGCATTGGTGCTTCGATGAGAACAAAAGCTGGAATCTCTATACGATTAACCCTTTTATTACCCTACTTCTGTTGAGATATGATGACTTTGTTTCAATTAATTTTGTGATTTATGGCTGAGACATAATCCTCAAGTCATCTGGAGGAGAAATAACTCCAAATAAGAATTAGGTTGGATTATGATGACCTGTCCTAATCATGACAAGCTGGAAAATGGACATAAAAATGCTAATGGTGGTGGTGATGACAGTGGTCTTGTGTGTTAAGCCTTGTCACAAATTCTTTATCATATTAGCATATAATCTACATTTTAGGGCCTTGGTGGTGGTGGGTTCCATAATCTATAGTATCAACCAAGCACTGCCGCAAACTCTGTCTTCCTGTAGCTAACATGTCTAGAACAAAGTCTGCAAGATGCAGATGGTCCGCAGTGGTAAATTGCTTCTTTTAAATGGCACCTATTTACAGCTATGTAGACTGTGCTTTTGCTACAGACAAACATACTGACACAGTACTAATAAGAATATACATGTTGTTAACCACAAGACATCATGTTTGGAAACCATAAGGAAATCAATTTTAATCTCTACTTTTGTGTTTTCAAAGGGCAAAAAGAAATACAGGTAACTTTGGTTTCAAAGTTAGGCACAAAGCCAGCAATTTTAAGGGGACCCCAGTATGCAACTGGTACTTATTTTATCGACCCCCAAAAGAATGAAAGGCAAAGTCAACCTCAGCAGGATTTGGATTCAGAATGTAAAAATGGTTGAAATACTTCTAGGCATTTTGCCTGGCATGGTTCTTCCTGCTTGCTGCCTTGCTATAAATGGTTATATTAACCCCTAAACATTGTCTTGGGGTGTACATCACCAATAGAAAGTATAAAGGAATAACAACCATTAATCTAACCTGGTTACCTCCACAGGAACCAATTCCACAATCTAAAGGTTCACAGATGAACCAACCAAGTAGCCTTTCTGAAGTTGCTTGACCTGCTAGAAATAGCTGTCAAATTTCCTTCAGATCACTTGAGAAAGACACATTGGATAATATAAAAATATATTTTTAATAATAGTTTGACTATACATGACTAAAAGTTTCCTGAGCATGTAGGAAATATACATAACTCCTACCAAATGTATTGAGTGCTACTTTGTTTTGTTTGGTCATTCACTTGCATCTGTGTGTGTATGAGTCGTATATAGCTGTCATTTGTTTCAGTCATAAATTGTGGCCATGCTTGGGCACTGATTTAAAAGAAGAATTTTTAGTTGAAGGACTCAATCTTGGTATTTATTTTTTTAGGCATGGTACTTGTTCTTTTGCAGAACCACTAAGTTACAGAGATGTAAACACACAAACAGAGGTTGTCAAGTAGGGAGGGGTAGGAGACAAACACACACACACATACACAACAGGCTTTTTTCAGTTTCCGTCTACCAAATCCACTCACAAGGCTTTGGTCAGCCCAAGGCTATAGTTGAAGACACTTGCCCAAAGTGCCATGCAGTGGGACTGAACACAGAACCATATGGTTGAGAAGCAAACTTCTTACCACACCTATGTCTATTAGCAGTTTATATATATTTATATAAAGAATAGAAAACGGATTGAGCCGCATTCTTTATTTTAAATCACAACAATTGTTTTGACACTCTTTTTTACATTCGTAGTACATTGGTGAGATGATACAGATAACATATTGTGTAATCCCTATCATCCATCAAAGGTGTGAGATGCACTTCTTCAGGTGGTTGCTTTAAAAAAGTCCTTCATTAGGTTACACTGCGAGAATGAATACTTGAAGCTGTTTTTAGCAATTTGCAAACGAAACTAAACCCATAGAAACAGTGACAGAGAAAATACAATTCTAATCAAAATACAAAATATAGAAACAAAACACAAGAATATTGTTGACAGTGACTTTGAAGTTTTGGCCAGTTAAGCCATCACTGGACTGCTTAACTGGCCGAAACTTTGAAGTCCTTGTCAATAATATTTTTGTTTAAGAATAACAAATACACACACACGCATGCACGCACACATGCACATATATATTTGTTAGAAAATTACTATTTTTAAATTTCACAACAGCAGATATTCAGTAACAGTACTTTGGAGTAAAGATTGTTTGCCAACATAACATGGCAGTCCTGGTTTAGGACGAATGTTGCTGTAATTTAGCCCCAGGAGACATCGTCTCCAGCTGGCTATACGACACAATATTTGTTATTCTTAAGCTTCAAAGTCACCGAATAACATTCTTGTTTCAGAATAATGAATTTTACTCCACAAAAAGACAGTGTAACAACCCATCAGATTAATGTAAAAATTGTCTTTATTACAACCAAACCTAAACACTCATACACACTCCCACACACATCCTTAGGTGCCCTACAAACGTTGGGATGGCCACGGGTGGAATGTCTTCCACAATAGTTTTGCTCAGTCAGTGTTGACCTGAAACTAAACAGTAGCCAAGCAGGAAAAGACACACCTTTGGAGTGGAAGCAAAGGCCAAGCTGCACTTGTGCTTCCACTCCACATGAGTCATCAGAGGATATCAAGAGTGTATAATAGGATCTGCAAGTAAACAAGGAAGGGCAGCCCACAACAACAGCAGACCTGTTGCATGTTCCTGGCCACTCCAACAGAAATACCCAAGGATCGGCAAGTTGGCTCAGTCATCATTGACCTGTGGCTACATTGATTTCATATTTTAGCACAATGCCAGCAACTTTGGGGGAGGGCAGAAGTCGATTACATCGACCCCATTGTTCAGCTGGTATTTATTTATCAACCCCCAAAAGAAGAAAGGCAATGTTAATCTTGGCAGAATTTGAACTGAGAATGCTAATGGTTCTGCCACCTCACTGCCTAAATAATAATAACAATAACAACAATAATAATAATAATAATAATAATAATAATAATAACAATAATAATAACAATAATAATAACAATAATAATAATAATAATAATAATAATAAATAATAACATAATAATAATAACAACAATAATAATAATAACAACTAATAATAATAATAATAATAACAATAACAATAATAACAATAATAATAATAATAATAATAACAACAATAATAATAATAATAATAATAATAACAATAACAATAATAACAATAACAATAATAATAATAATAATAACAATAATAATAATAGCAATAATAACAATAATAATAATAGCAATAATAACAATAATAATAATAATAATAACAATAATAATAATAACAATAATAATAATGCTTTCTACTGGAGGTACAAGGCCTCAGATTTGTGGGGAAGGGGATTAGTTGATTACATTGACACCAGTGTTTCACTGGTACTTAATTTATCAATCCCAAAAGGATGGAAAGCAAAGTCGACCTCAGCACAATTTGAATTCAGAACGTAGTGATAGACGTGATACCGCTAAACATTTCACCCAGAGTGCTAATGATTCTGCCAACTCAGTGCCCTAATAATAATAGTAATAATAATGTTTCAAATTTTTGCACAAGGCCAACAATTTTGGGGGAGGGGATAAGTTGATTACATTGACCCCCAGTGGTCAACTGGTACTTATTTTATCAACCCTGAAAGAATGAAAGGCAAAGATGTCCTTAGTGGAATTTGAACTCGGAACATAAAGACAGACAAAATGCTGCAAAGCAATTTGCCCAACATGCTAAACTGCAGCTAGATTGCAACTGGAAAAGATGTTTGGATAATGTAGTCTTAGATACACTATGCCTGGGATGAAAAACAAAAGAACATGGAACAGTTTTGTTCATAAGTTAACTTGAATAAAGTTAATCCAGGTTAAAAATAACAAAAGCAAATTTGTGGCCATGTGGTAAGAAGTTTGCTTCCCAACCACATGGTCCTGGGTTCAGTCCCACTGCATGGCACCTTGAACAAGTGGCTTCTACTATAGCCTCACACTGACCAAAGCTTTATATGTGGATTTGGTAGATGGAAACTGAAAGAAGCCCATTGTATATGTATACACACACATACACACACACATATCTGTGTGTGTGTGTTTATGCCTTTGTAACTTCGTGGTTTGGCAAAATTGACAGAAAGAATAAATACCAGGTTAAAAAAATGTCCTGCAGTTGATTCATTTGACTAAAATTCTAGGCAGTGCTCCAGCATGGCCACAGTCTAATTGACACTTTGGCAAGTGTCTTCTATTACAGGCCAGGACTGGCCAAAGTTTTGTGAGTGGATTAGGTGGACCGAAACTGAAAGCAGTTCGTTGTGTGTGTTTATATATCATCATCATCATCATCATTTACCATCTGCTTTCCATGCTGGCATGGATTGTACAGTTTGAGCCAGGAGGCTCTAATCTGTTCTGGCAAGGTTTCTACAGCTGGATGCCTTTCCTAATGTCACCCACTCCAAGAGTGTAGTGGGTGCTTTTTACATACCACTGGCACAGGGGCCAGTTAGGTGACACTGGCATCAACCATGCTCAAATAGTGGTTTTTACATGCCACTGACACGGCAGCCAGTCAGGTGGCACTGGCATTAACCACACTCGAATGGTGCTTTTTATGTGCCTAGGAACGTGGTAGAGTACTGTATAAAGCTCATCCACCTTTAGAGTTCGCCAGTACTATCTGGTAGTATAATTAAGTTTGGGCATTCATTGTGTTTGAATATTAAATTAAACAAATTGGAGTCAAGAAGAAGGAGTAAGGTTGGACAGTTATTTTTTAATCACTACAACTGTTGCGTCAAAACAATTGTAGTGATTAACAAATTTCTGTCCAACTGTACTCTTCTTGACTCCAATTTCTTCAATAATATATAAATATATACATACATACATATATACATATATATATATATATGACTGCCACCTGCCAACACTTCTTATGTCCATCTCCTATGTTCCTGCCTTTAGGTTTTCACTTCATATACACCAGCGCAATTGGATTTGTTCTCAGTTGAAAGACACCTGCTGTTATTTTCTTGTTTGTATTCATAATTGCGTATCATGTTCTCTGTTTTTTGTCTTTGTTGCCATACACTTTCGCTAGCTTTCTTACAAAGGGGTCTAATGCTCTTAGCTTAGACTTTTTCGGGGAGCAACCAGATTGAACCATCTCAAGTGTAACTGTCTGAAATAGATGGGACTTCTGGTACTTGACTCATGAAAGAAAGCCAAGAATGAGCCGTCTTTGTTTGCCTGTCCTTCTAATTGTTGTTTCTCTGTCCATCTTGTATCGTCAATCTGTTCGAATGTTTCATTGTCCTCTATTGCATTTTTGTTCCATTTATATATATATATATAATATATATATATATATATATATATATAATATATATTCATATAATATATTATATATATATATTTATATTTAATATATATATATATATAATATATATATATTACTTATAATATATATATATTTATATATATATATATATATATATATTTATATAATATATATATTATATTTATATTATATATATATATTTATATATATAATGTATATTTTATATATATATATATATATATACACATACATACATAAGGAACCCAAGTGGGGTTCAAAATTCACAACAGCTGTTTTGGCAGCATTTTATTAATGCATTCTTAAAATATATCACGGCAAAAACATGCCATTATCAGGTGAATTTTAAACATATAAACAGGTAAGGTAGAAATAGGCAACCAATTCACTAACAACCATGATGGAGCATGTGAAATTGTGTGTGTGTGTATGTGTGTATTAGTGTAAGTGCACATTTGTGTGTGTGTTTCCTTGTCTTCACATTGCATGATAATTGTAAACGAGTGTCACCATCATACAAGTGGTGTCCATTGCTTTCCAAAGGGTTGGCAACAGGAAGAGCATCTGGCCATAGAAAATCTGCCTTAGGCAAGTTTTATGTGACCCATGCAAGTGATTGTTAAAATCAGAATGGTGGTGATCGCTTGGTAAACTCTGTAAAGTGGTCGGCATTAGAAATGGCAAGCAGTCATAGAAATAACGTCTAAGCAGACACTGGAGCTTGATGTAGTCCTCTGGTTCGTCAGATTTTGCTGAACCAACCAAGCCATTCTTGCAAGGATGACAGTGATATGGTGATGATAGTGGTGATGGTGTTGGTGGTGGTGGTGGTGGTGGTGACAGTGACAATGATGAACTTAGGTGCTTAGCATATGCAGTAGTAAGGAGACCATGGCATAATTATAGACTGGGGTGAAGCAGGGTGGTGTGAGGGCAGATTTGCGGTCAGTGTAGGATATTTGTAATGGTATTAGTGGGGATAATGATGAGGAGGAGGAGGAAGAAGAGGAAGATTTTAATATGATAATGATGAGAGTAATAACAATAACTGGTTATGATAATGATGGTAGTGGTGATGATGATGATGATGGCAGTGGAGAATGTGAAGAGGTTGGAAGTGAAATTACTAATTCTTTATTCTGATATTTCCTCATGAAGTCACATAAATTGCGTTGGTGCCATCCAAACCAAAGAGTACAAAAAAAGGACTGGCAGCACGTTTTCTTAATCATTTGTAAATACATTCACATTCCAAAAAAGTTATTTTAATCTTCTAGTTCACATATTTACCATTGTGCTATCTTCATATTCTGTGAGATGTTGCTGCTCTTCTGTGCTACATTTTTCAACAATTCTGTAAAATATTGACCATTCATCAAAATATTTTACCATTTCCTTGTGATATTTACCAGTTCCATGAACTATTCTGCTGCTGTGTGAGATATTTTGCCATTTAGGGAGAGAATTTACCATTATGTGATTTTGCTTATTTTACAACCATTTTTTTTCTATATTAGTAAAGGTTGGACAAATAAATACTTTTTGTGGCAAATATTTTAAGACTGGGTGCTCTTCCTGTCACCAACTCTTACATGCCTTACAAATAAGGGATGTTTTATTATTCCATTAAATTCTAAAACTGTAGAACTTCAGCATGAAATGTCAACTGGGGATGTAAACATGATGACACTGTTTTTAGCACAGCTAGTCTCTTGTGAAGAAGCAATAATGACAAACTTCACATGTACTCATATGCATACACACACGTATTTTATATATATATATATATGTGTGTGTGTGTATACGCTAGTATGTGTGTGTCATCAAAAATGTTGACAGCTTTATTAATGATAGAAAATGGCATTTTCAGAACAATAAGAGAAACCATGTTTGTGATGCTATTCAAAGTCAACTCCTGTCGAGTTTGAATTGGGAAATATTTTACTAAATACTGTGAATCTTTTATTCACAATGTGACTTCAATATTATCAGTGTCTTCTACTATAGTCTCAGGCCGGCCAAAGCCTTCAGTGAATTTGGTAAACAAACTGAAAGAAGCCTGTCGTCTCTCTCTCTCTCTCTCTCTCTCTCTCTCTATATATATATATATATATATATATTATATGCTGAGACCCCCTTCGGTCATGACTGACCTTGGGATTGCACATAGAAAGTTACCCTCTGAGGCACAAGTCCAGGCAAGGTTATTTATGGAAGATCAGCAGTTGCCCACGCACACCAGCCTCTCCTCTCCATGCCACTGATTTTATCCAAGGGAAAGGCAAAGGGGCTGATACAGCTTGGTACCAGTGACGTTGCAACTCATTTCTACAGCTGAGTTAACTGGAGCAAAATGAAATAAAGTGTCTTGCTCAAGAGCACAATACGCAGCCTGGTTCGGGATTCAAACTCACAACCTCACGATCGTAAGCGCAATGCTCTAACCACTGAGCCATGCGCCTTCACATGTCTGTGTTTGTGCATGAATTTGTGTGTTTGTGTTTGTCCCTCCCACCATCCGTTGACAACTGATGCTGGTGTGTTTACATCCCTGTAACTTAGTGGTTCGGCAAAAGAGACCAATATAATAAGTACTAGGCTTACAAAGAATAAGTCCTGGGGTCGATTTGCTTGATTAAAAGACAGTGCTCCAGTATGGCCACAGTCAAATGACTGAAACAAGTAAAAGAATAAAAATATTAATAATGTCAACAATCTAGTAAGTATATGTATAAGCACAGAATTGAAACACTTTAAGAACCAGATGTGATTGTAATGTCTTGATTGAAAATATTGGCCACATAATGTGTGCTTATGTATTACAGCAGTATGACTTCCAAGCAGTGTTTATGCATAATGGAAATTTAGGTTAGTTAAAATATGTTTGTGGCATATTTCAACTTCTAAAAGCAAATTCACTGCAGTTATTGTGAAGAAAGAATTCCTTCTTATGGTAAAAAAAAGGTGTAAAAACGCTGTATCTGTGCAGTGTTGCTCCCCGTCAGATTCCCTGATGCATTTCTAGCTCTTTAGCCATTATCAATTGGAAATACCAAAGAGAGGCAACTCTGAGCAGACTTAGCTTTAACTCAAACAAAGTCAACAACATTGACTGAGTTACATCATTAGATCAAGTGCGTATATA
>NC_043005.1:89287318-89397318 GCF_006345805.1 Octopus sinensis | reverse complement strand
ACAACAACAACAATTACAACAGCAACATTGAAAAAATAATTGATGCTAAAAATTACCATTTGCCATTATCTTTTCATGGCATAGAATAAGCCAAAGGTCACTGGTTATGCAAATTCTTTGTAAGTAGGGCAACCATTTATTTCATATGGTTTATTAAGTTCTACTTCCATTGGTTAAATGACTCAGAGAAGAAGAGCAAACAGAAAATCCTGCTTCTAAATATGTGATTAGCAAAGCAAGAAATAACAACAACAACAACAACACCACTACCACCACCACCACCACCAACAACAACAACAACAACAACAACAATAATGATAATGATTTCAAATTTTTCCACAAGGCCAGCAGTTGTGGGGATAGGACTAATTGATATCAATCCCAGTACGCAACTGGTACTTAATCTGTCGACCCTAAAAGGATGAAAGGCAAAGTTGACCTCGGCAGAATTTAAACTCAGAACATAAAAACAGACAAAATACAGCTAAGCATTTCATCCAGCACAATAACAATTCTGGCAGCTCGCTGCCTTTAATAATAATAACAATAAATAATAATAATAATAATAATAATATGACGACGACGATCAAGAGATACAACAGTTTGGAAGTTAAGCAGTTGTGGTCGATGAAAAAGGTAGCAGTAGTACCAATAGTGTCGGAGTAACAATAGTTGTGGAAGAAATAGGGTCTGCAATAAGGGTGGAGCACTTGCAGAAACAGCACTGCTTGGAACCGCTTGAATACTCCGGAAGGTGCTCGAAAACAAGGGTATTACCTTAGTTCACTGGTAGTGACAGCTGACACTGTAGTACATCTCCAGCGTTACAAGCTGTGCAAAGGCAATGATGATGATAATAATAATAATATAATATAAATAATAATAATAACAACAATAAATATAATAATGTACTAAAACAACATTTTTGGCCTCATTTTCTCAGTTACATGCTTCGTAATATGCCTTGTTTTTATTTATTTTTAGTTGTTTATATATTATGTCTTTTTTTTTTTGATCAACACTCATCTTTATCGTAGAAATAAATAACCACAAAGAGAACCAGAATTACTGATGGCATTTTGAGATGGTTGACAGTTGAGTGCGTTCTCAGATATTGAGCAGAGGAGTTTAAGCTTTTGGATAGAATTAAATTTGGATGGACGTTAATATATTTCATTAGAAAGATTAACAGAAGAACAGAAAAGGAAATAACCAAAAACGAAATTCCTTGATTTCTCGAAAGATAATTTTTGCTCAGGTCAAAATGATGGAAACGTTTTGCAATCAGATGGAAATTATATTTGCATATGTATACAAACTGAGATATTTACATAATAATTGCATATATTATATATATATATATATTCTTTTATTCTTTTACTTG
Source organism: Octopus sinensis (assembly GCF_006345805.1). Taxonomy (NCBI): domain Eukaryota; kingdom Metazoa; phylum Mollusca; class Cephalopoda; order Octopoda; family Octopodidae; genus Octopus; species Octopus sinensis. Next base: position 89,395,934 of record NC_043005.1, on the reverse strand, counting down.
TTTTAGTCATTTGATTGTGGCCATGCTGAGCAGCACCCGCCCTTTTTAGTCAAACAAATAGACCCCAGGACTTATTCTTTTTAAGCCTAGCACTTATTCTATCGGTCACTTTTTGCCAACCGCTAAGTTATGAGAACATAAAACTCCACCATTGGTTGTCAAGCGATGGTGGGGGACAAACACAGGCACACAAACACACATCATACACGCACACAAACAAACACACACAGATATATATATATATATATATATATATATATATATATATATATATATGACAGGCTTCTTTCAATTTCTGTTTACCAAATCCACTCACAAGGCAGTGGTCGGGCCCTAGGCTATAGTATAAGACACTTGCCCATGGTGCCATGCAGTGGGACTGAACCCGGAACCATTTGTCCTGCATCTATCTATATATATAATGTGTCCCTTTGTGCCTGTGTCCCCCACCACAACTTGACAAGCAGTGTTGGTTTATTACATCTCCATCACTTAGTAGTTTGGCAAAAGGAACTGATAGAATAAGTGCCAGGCTTCAATCTGTGTATCTCTTAGGAACTGCAGTTGGCTGAGCAACCAGAGATTGCATAGGCTCTGTCATTAGTGCTCCCTCTTGGCCATTATTTATCACTCTCTGCCCATGTCATTCTTTGCTGACATTCATCAATCTCTCTTACCATCATCCATCTTTATTGCTAGCCACCACTTGTTCTCTCCCTCTCTTCTCTCTTTATATCTATTCTTTACTCTTTTATTCACATCACTCCCTTTTCTGTTAGTCATTCTCTGCTGCATCATTCTCATAGCTCCCTTTCTCATGTTTGTTTTTTCTATTCAATCTCTTTATCAACAACCAATGTATAGCTGCCTATCATTGTCTCTGTTTCTCTTATCATACTCATATTCTGTCTTCTTTTTTCACCCCTCCCCTCAGTTCCTTTTCTTTTAGTCATCTTCTAAGCTACACTCTCCTTCAATGAATGTGGGCAACACAGAGGAGAGAGGACTCTTCAGTTGTGCAAAGCACAGGACAACCCTTTTAATGTGGGTGCCTTGCTAAAACGCAGCCACCATACTATGTCAAGTGACTGGTGAAGGAAATGAGACAGAAGAGTGTGAAAAACACTCAGTGGTCTTGCTGAGGACAGGTCAACCTCCCAAGTGCTTGTTCCACAATGAAATACATTCAATACAATTTGTAAAAACGTGGCCAATGTCAGTGCCACTTTGACTGGCTTCTGTGCCAGTGGCACGTAAAAAGCACTATCCGATCGTAGTTGATGCCGGTGGCACGTAAAAAGCACCATCTAATTGTATTCGATGCCAGTGCCACTTTGACTGTATTCCATGTTGGTGGCACATAAAAAGCACCATCTGATCATGGTTGATGTCAGCTCCTCTGGCCCCTGTGTCGGTGGCACAAAAAGCACCCACTACACTCTTGGAGTGGTTGGCGTTAGGAAGGGCATCCAGCTGTAGAAACTCTACCAGATCAGATTGGTGCAGCCTCCTGGCTTTCCAGACCCCAGTCACACCGTCCAACCCATGCTAGCATGGAAAACGGATGTTAAACGATGATGATGATGGCATTAAAAAGAACATCCAGTTGTAGAAATCATGACAAAAATGGAATGTAGGACCAAGACACTGTCCTCTGATCTACATCAGAAAGAGGGCAGGAACTCCAAAGAAGACCTGACCCAGATCATGATAATCCGTCTAATCCATAACAATATGAGAAGCAGATGTAAAAGGATGATCTTAGATTCTTTATGATGTAAATCACTATTGGAATTCTCTGTCAATACTTTGGATTTGCTGTTGGCAGATCAGGTCTGCTAGCATTCCAACAGTCAGTAAAATGTCTGACTGTATGCCAAGATGTCCAGCAGAGACACAGCTCTTGTGTCGGGAGGTGATGCTGAATTCCAGTCTCCTTTTCAATGAAAAACACGGTTTTTAACAGCCAAAAAGGAAGCAACGCCTGGTAAAAGTGTTTTTTTTTTCTCTTAGCTGAAGTACAACTGTCATTAAAGACAGTTTTGGAGTCATATTCACAGCAAGTCTGCGATTGATAGCTACAGAAGAACACATACGCACACACACACACACACACACACACACAAAATAACTGTAACATTAGAAGCACACACACACACACACACACACACAATTAACAACTGCAAAGAAGTGCATTTGCAGTAAATAGAAAACCCAACTGCAAAATAGTTATAATGTTACAAAGTTCTTTTGGATAGATTCAGTTTTTGGCAGTTATATAATATCTCCACCGTTTAACTTACTTCTAGACATTGTTGTTCTATATGTTACTTGGTGCAGTGCCATGAGCTGGACTCAATTTCTAGCTCTGAACTTTCAGTAATAATGAATTACGTTGCATGGTTGTCTGGCAACTGATGGTTTATGTGTCTGTCTGCATTGGTTCTGCTGTCACTATTTTCTTAATACTCACCATTCAAGAACTGTGATGTGGCTGGCTGCCTGTCAGTTTAGGGTTCATCTATAATTCATTTCAGAATTGTTCTGTGCCTCCCCACCATCTTATAGTTGTTGCTGTTGTAATTGCCTGTCTGAGATCTTTTTAGATTCTTTTTTCAAGCTTTTAGCAGATCAAGTCTGGGTTTGTCCACTAAAAGTCCATAGCATTATGGTGGAGATCTCTTGTTGTGCTTCCGGCTTGCCAAGTTCTATTGTAGTTTGTTATTTACAGCACTTCCACCCAAAGCTCTGTGGTGGTGTGTACCAAGATTAGTTCCCTAAAACCTACCACAAGGACTGTATTGCAGAAACGCTTTTTTTGCCCCTCCTGTGTGAGAAGGGTCAGCAAAATGGTTAGGCAAAGAATATTCTTCAAAAGCAAAAGTCAATGTCCTTCAGGGGCTCAGTCAGGATGTAGGATAAATGTTTGTGGTAGAAGGGGTATGATGTTGGTTGATGGGGTGGGGGAGAGTGGAGAAATAAAAGAGAACATGAGGGAAAGGTGAATAAGATGGGGTTAGTGGGGGTGGGGTAACCAGGTTGATTCTGATACTCAGTCAGGACAGGGACGTGTTTGAATGATTGTGTGCAGGCAAAAGGTTTCTTTTTGTTGACGATGTTTCCTTCATTGTACATAGATTTCATTTTCTCCCCATTCCCACAGTATTTTCTTGCACTTGCTGTGATACTACATCTGAAAGCTGTGTTCCTCATCACAATCCATCAGTTGAATCTTGAAAGTAAGAAAGAGTTTCTTTTTCTTCCTATGTTCTCTGGTGGAATACTGTATGTACCAAGTCTTCAAAGTGATCTCAATGATATTGACATGTTTTCAGTATCTTGTCAAAGTCATCTCTCTACACTAGCTCCTTCTTGAAGCACCTATTGTTCAGAGGGCAGTTGGCAATATATCTGAGGTTACAAAGACATTGCTGAGGTACATTGTTTCTAACTTTATGTGACTAACAGTTTGTGATCTTATATTAAGTAAGCAAGTTGAACTCTATTTGGAGATTCATCAGAGAACATACACCCATTACCTTTACGCATGGAGAGATTGAAAGTTTACAGTTATTTTTATGAAACACAAACATAGGTTTAGTTAAACTGGTCGATTCAATTTGCATAATAGTGTATTCATTAGTAAGTGATTGAGTTAAAAAGTTATATAATTAAATTACCAGTCAAACAAATGGTATAGAGAGTGTCATTAATTAATTTATTAATATGTTCTTCTTCTAGGGTGGCAGAATTGTTAGCATGCTGGGTGAAATGCTGCTAAGCATTTCACCGGTCTTTATATGTTCTGAGTTCAAATTATGCCAAGGTTGACTTTGCCTTTTATCCTTTGGGGTCAAAATAAAATAAGTACCAGTTGAACAGTAGGGTTGACGTAATTGACTTACCCCCTCCACTGAAATTTGAAACCAATATTCTTCTTCCAGTGGTGTGCATAGAATTTTGAAGAATTTTCACCAAACACATCCATCTTGTGCCGTGTCCCTTATCTCAATATTCCTCCTTTGTTTCCTATTGCACCATTCTTACCCCACACACACACACTCTTTCTCTCTCTCTCTCTCTCTCTCTCTCTCTCTCTCTTCTGCTCTCCACCTAATTACATCCCAAACAATATTTCTATCTCACGTATGTGATGCCTCCCCACCCTCCATCATCATAAAATTATCCTCAATCTTACATAAACCATGTTCCTCACTCTCTTGTGATCATGCCATCCAATTCCTTATATTCTACTTAATTCCTAAGAATTTAATGTCAAATGTAGCAATGCCAGAATGGATGACCATAAAGTAATATTGATCTTACTATGTGTGTGTGTGCGTGTCTGTGTTGTGTGACAGTTAGTCTTCCATAGAATTTTTAACATGCTCATTGCTTCTGCTGCTTTTTTCAAAACTTATTTCTCCAAACTCTAAACAAGCACTTGAAGAGGTCTGCAGTCTTTAGAATAATTCCCTTTCTATACTATAATTAGCATTATATAGATTAATTCTTTCTTTGAACAATTAACAACCAGACCAGCGTTGATTCCTTCTCCTATAAAACTGTATGATATTAGGCCAGTACAAATCACTTTTCTCCTGTTCTTGTAATCACCACCAGAATCTGTCAGCGGAATCTTGTGGGCGAGTTTTACAAGGACGCATTTGTTGAATACGATGGGCGTTTCATAAGAATTAAAGCCTACGTGTACAGACATATGTCGATTTAAAGTCACACACACATACATAACCATACTGTTAAACAGTATGGTTACGACGATGAGGGTTCCAGCTGATCTGACCAACTGAACAGCCTGCTCATGAAATTAACATGTAAGTGGCTGAGGACTCCACAGACACCCTTGACATTGTTCTCAGGGAGATTCAGCATGACTCAGATCTGATATGGCTGGCCCCATGTGAATTACAGGTACAACACACTTTTGCCAGCTGAGTGAACTGGAGCAACATGAAATAAAGTGCTTTGCCCAAGGACACAAGGTGCTACTAGGAATTGAGCTCACGACCTTGTGATCACGAGCTGAATACCCAAACCACTACGCCACAAGCCTTCACCCCCATCACCCCACCATACACACATTCACAACAGTAAAAACCAATAACAAGAGGGAGATCAGCTGATTTGGGTTTCCACATTTCAGAAATATTTTCTGAAGGTTCTAATGATTGTATATTTTAGTTATGAGAATGTGTGTGTGTGTGTGCATGTCTGTCTGTGTGTGCTTGTCACACATTTTCCATAAGCAAAGACGAGAGACATATCCTGAGGAAAGAGAAAGAGGCACAAATAAAAAAAATGGGAGACAGGGGTGGGGGTCAGGGGGGTTTAAAGAGAAAACCATTTCATTGGATGGAAGTTTGATGAATCATATTTAAATATATTACACAGCAGCACAATTGTTTTTGGGGAAAAAAAATCATTCCATGTGTGCCGTTACCCCCACTACCTATATCAACATTAACCCTGTCACTGCCATCACCTCTAACTTCTACCAAATACACCACAATGACACCCTCCACCCTCTCTAAATAGTTTCACCACCCCCACCACCATACACCAATGAGGAAGCTACTACATGGTTACTCAACCTGCTAAAAATAGCAGTCAGATATCCTTCAAATCTTTGCATAATGGTTATGCTAGATGCACTATATTTGCATAAAAGACAGGATGGTCATGGCTAGAACATCTTTGATTACAAAATCTGTTTGGCTAGATTAAGCAACACATCAACATCACGATGGATACTTTTGCCCCACCACAGTAGTGCAACATCCATTACACAACACAATCATAACCATACCACCATCACCATCATCACAACTACCATCACCACCACCACCATCATCACAACCACCACCACCACCATCACAACCACCGTTTTTACATTTGTTCACTGTTTTTCAGCCATTTTTGGTTTCTAATCCTGAATGGACAAAGTGTGTGTGTGTGTGTGTAGGCACAAGAGTGGCTGTGTGGTAAGAAATTTTCTTCCCAACCACGTGGTTCTCGGTTCAATCCCACTGTGTGGCACCTTGGGCAAATGTCTTTAATTATAGTCTCGGGTCAACCAAAAAGCTTTGTGAATGGATTTGGAAGATGGAAACTGAGACGAAGCCCAGTGTGTGTGTGTGTCTTTGTGTTTGTGCCCCACTACTGCCTGACAAGCTAACCAGTGTTGATGTGTTTATGTCTCTGTAACTTAGCAGTTTGACAAAGGTAACTGACAGAATAAGAACTGGGGGTCATTTCATTTGACTAAAAGCTCTTGAATGCAGCATCCCAGCAAGGCCCCAGTCTCATAACTGAAACGAGTAAATGATAAAAGATGCATAAAAGCACTCAGCATCTTTTACCTAAAGCGGATAGATTGTCCAAAGCCACAACACAGCAGCCTTCATCTTGAGAAGGCCTCACAGGCACATGTATACCACTAAAAAGAACTGAGACAAAAAAATGTCCAGCACCGGTGATGGGATTGCTAGATCATGTGACTTCTGTGTATTTGCATATCAGTAGTAGTAGGTATACTAATATTGCTGGCATTGCTAGTAATGAATTTTTACACAGCCTGCCAGTTATTTGCAACATCAGTGACTGATCAATCAGTTATTTTATAAATCAGTAGAGGGGAAATTTGTTGAAGCATACAATGATAATGGATACGGATGACATAGAAATACACAGAAATTTTACGATGTAGCAATTCTACTGCTGCTGCTGGACATTTTACATCTGGTTATGGTTAAGGCATTTTGTCGAGTGGGTTTGGATGCATTTCCATAGGGCCTGGGAATGAGCGAACCTGCATCCTTCCCCGTTTTCTCATGCCAGCAGGTTCCATTCCGGAAGAATTTGCATGTTATCTGGGTTTTCTTGTCCCCAGTTCCTCTCTGTTTTTCTTCTCCGTTGGACGGTTGTCCATGGTTCCTTCTGCATAGGTCTTTTCATCCGGGTGGTTATTTTTGTTTCCCCATCGCCGCCTATCTGTTGTTTGCCCTGCAATATAATATAATATCTTTTCTCTTTATTTTTATTTATTGGCTACACCTTGCATATTTTACTTAACTTCTCACCAGCATGGCCCAAAGAATTTTCTTTAATATTTATATCATTTATGTATTGCAATGTTTCAAGTAAATTCCAGTACTCGTTTTTACTCAAAAGTCTTAATTAAAACATTATTGCAAGTTTTATTTCTTTGTTACTTACGCCCCATTCTGAAGTAACTTCCAGTCTATCAAAATATTGCTATGTCTCCACCCGTGGGACATGCACACCACTGCATTAGTTTCATGTTGTGAGGGAAATCTCCAGCAGAATATGATGCAGACGATCTTGTTGCCTGCATGCAATATTGGTTTGGTGACCGGAAACAAATAATACGTAGATTTGTGATAGGGTGAAAGCTACAAATTTGATGCGAGCAGATAATGAAGATCTATGGCATGGAAGTGGGTAGTCAATTAGATTGATTTAAGGGGAATGGATAATCAGTCGGAGTGATTGTACTACATGACTCGTAGTTAATTTATCGACTGTGGAAGAATAAAAAGCCATGATTGGTGGGATTTGAACTCATAACATCAAGGGATATAAATACAGGGTGATCAGGCTAAATTTGGTGATTGTTTTATGCCTCCTTTTGCTCACAAACAGCTTGATGTTTTGGTGAACAGGTCAATGGCGTTGGAGAGCATAAAGATTAAAGTTGTAGTTGAGAAAAAGTCATCTGACATGGAGGACTGGAGAGCATCTGAATATTGGAGCAGAGTTACTTGTATGATGATGATGATGATGATTCATGCCGAGTATGAAAATGTTGACATGATGGCAGCTGCTCAGTGCTCTGGGAACATTGTAAAGACATCCATATGATGCCACAGACATTATGAAAACCAAGTTCCCTCATACTGTGATGGTCTTTGGGTGTGTCTACAGTAAGGGTGGTGTCATGTGACCCCGCACTTTTGAGAAGGGCCTTTGGCTCAATTCAGACGGCTATGTAAAGCTGCTGAAGACTGGTCAAATCTTAGCTGGAGAGGGTTACTGCCAAAAGGCCATATCTGCGGCAGCAGAATTTGGTTCCTTGCCCTGCCTCTGGAAAGAAGCCAGTCAAAGCGGCGCTGGCATTGGCCACACTCAGATGGTACTTTTTATGTGCCACTGACACGGGGATCACAACTACAATTTCCATTTGATTTTGAAGTTGATGTACTTGACTCAATAGGTCTTCTCAAGCATGGCATGTCACCCTACGATCCAAGGTACTTTTGAGTGGGCTAGTTATGCAACACTGGTGTAGGTCACAGCTGTGAACTCACTTTATTTTCCGGGTCTTTGCAGTCACAGCATATCACCAGAGGTCTCAGTCTTTTGTCATTGCCTCTGTGAGGCCCAATGTTCGAAGGTCATGCTTCACCACCTCATAGTGTGTGTGTGTATTTAAACACACACACAAAAACAAATCAAAATCACTGACATGGCTGATGACAGTACTGCCTGATTGGCACTTGTGCCAGTGGAACATTAAAAGCACATCTGAGCGTGGTCATTGCCAGGGCCACAGATTGGCTCCTGTGCCAGTGGCACGTTAAAAGCACCATTCAAGTGTGACCGTTGCCAGCATCGTCTTACTGGTAAATCTGCTGGTGGAACGTGAAAAACAACATTCGAGTGTGGTCGATGCCAGTGCCGCCGGACTGGCTCCCATGCAGGTAGCATGTAAAAAACACCTTTTGAGTGTGGTTGTTGCCAGAACCATCTGACTGGCCCCTGTGCCGGTGTCACATAAAAGCACCCACTACACACTCAGAGTGGTTGGTGTTAGGAAGGGCATCCAGCTATAGAAACTTTGCCAAATCAGATTGGAGCCTGGTACAGCCATCTGGCTCGCCAGTCCTCAGTCAAATTGTCCAACCCATGCCAGCATGGAAAGCGGACGTTAAACGATGATGACACACACACACATATATAATATACATATAACATGTATATATTTATCTATTTATAGTATAATTAATGGAGTAACCCATGAAGTTTTAATTGATGAAAATTTTATGTGGAAAGTTACTTTTAAGAGACTGGAGTGCTGCCCAGGGACTGTGAAATAATTTCACTTAATAAATACTCCGCATCACCAATAATGGATCACAGGTCTGTTATTCTTTAATTAAGAATCTTAATTTTCTGGTTCAATTAGTTCTGATACACAGTGCTCTATACTTCACTTTCACCGAAACCAGTTATTGTCAGCTGTGAGAGAGATTCTTGTGAGTTATAGATGCTATTTGCCCTTTGTTCTATAAGACATACATATTGTAGCTTCCTACGGCGGTTGTCGGTTTATTCTACCTTAAGCTTTCTCTTAAGTTATATTATTTATTTAGGCTTTTCTCTGAGTAAAGGAAAATATAATGATTCAACGTCACTTATACTCAAGTGTTATCATCATATCTAAAACCCTAACTGCAGTTATAACGTCATATAGACATATATGCATGGAACGCTACATCAACGACCATGTATGTTGAATATTTTAATCGTGTCCTTTAAATCGCTATAAGAAACATAAATCAAAGATTACAGAAATGCATATTTATCTATGCTCAGTTGAAAAACAAACGTGAAGAGAAACATATTCTTTTTAATCATTTTTTATTATATAAATATAACATTTTATATTTATTTACAGTAAGAAAGATAACTTCGTCGTGAAGAAAAACGACTATAAATTCCTTAGCTAATTTCTTCTTTCTATCTAATACGTTAACCAACAAATCAAAATAGATTTGTGATTAACTTAGACATGGCATAAAAAATTACAGATGTCTCCAAAAGAGTGAGTGACGTGGAGTTGAGTGACTACCAAACGAACACTGATTTATTTTCCAAAATCCAGGGTTTTTATAACTGTTCAACTTGACTAAAAAGAATCGAAATTCATGACAGATATTCTTTACGAAACTTCTAGAATCTTTATATGAGCAGTTATATTAACCAATGGAAAAAAACGAAAATGATAATTCTTCGGCAAAGACATTACGTCATATTGCCAATTCGCGCCACATTTCAAAATGGCTAAAATGGTTTATTGCTACAGTAGAAAACCTGACAAGAAGAAAACATTAGAAATATAAATACAAAAACATGAAGAAATATAAGAGAAATTCTGTTGGTTTTGAATTGAGATTTTAATGTTGGAATTTTATTCGTTTCAGTAAAACACTGCTGTCGTTCCCTAAAGGTTGATCGGTTTGTTGCTGGGATCTAATATCATTCCAAGTTTGGTTTTCTGGAGGGACACCTAATCTATTTAGAAGTTTACCAGAAAGTTCTGGAATTACAGGTGATAGCAACAATGCACAAACCCGCAATGTTTCCAGGGTGATGTGCAGCAATGTGTTGAGGTGGTCTTTCTGGTCACAGTGCTTCACCAATTGCCAAGGTTTGTGTTCCTCCATCAGGCCATTTGCCCAGCGTAAGGTTGCACTGATCTGCTCCAGAGTCTTGTAGATGGAAAATCTTGAATAGTTTAGTTCAACATTACCTGAGGAGACAAAAATAAAAGACTAAACAAATAAATTTAAAAAACTGGTTATCATCATGGCCCAGGGGGGATACGAAAGTAGAAATACAAGATGCCAAACCAAAAATGATATTTATAGCAGGATTTAAGGCTTTATACAATTTTAGAGAGTTAAAAAAGTTATATTATTTCATAGAAGAATGTTCCAGGACGGAGCAGGTTTTCAAATAAAGAAATAGATTCTTGAAACATTTCTATTTATAATTATTAATTTTAAACAAATGTCAAACGAGGTTTTTGTGTCTAAGTTTTCGTTTTTTTCTTTGTGTAATATGAATATCTCACGAGTCCCCAAGTGACATTTAAGTTCCAACACTTAACTCCAGTTTCACGGCACTCAAGTAAATGGTAACCCAACCCTTTGTTTAAATCATCAGTCTATTGCTGATAACCATTGCCAAAAACTAAATAGAATTGTTCGATGCAGACTCTCAGTGAAATACTAACAGAATCTGAGTATGAGCTAGCAATCCAGCAGCATATTCTCTTTACCATTTCTTTTTTTTTTTTTACAACTGCAACAAAACAACTGCAAAAGCTCAATGTCAGAATTTAGTTCGGACAAAGATGACTGAAACTGCAGCAGCACAACAACCATTTATTTCTAAGTATTGTTTTCTGCTGAATATGCACAAGGTCTTATGTTTTTAGGGGAAAAAGACCAGAATACTGTTGGGTTTGTAGCTTATTCTTTACAAAATGATTGAAGTTTTACATTTCTATCTTGGTTTCTCTTACAATTTATCTTTGACTTTTCAGTGCTTACTATTCAGTGCTTACCAATCTTCAAATATTCATTCTCAAGTATTAATTACAATTAAGGTGGCAAGCTGGCAGAATCGTTAGCACACCAGACAAAATACTTAATGGCATTTTGTTTGTCATTATGCTCTGGGTTCAAATTCCGCCAAGGTCGACTTTGCCTTTCGTCCGTTTGGGGTCAATAAAATAAGTACGAGTTGTGTACTGGTGTCAATGTAACCAACTTACTCCACCCTAGCCGCTGCACTTGCTGGCCTTTTGCCAAAATTTGAAACCAATATCAATTATAATTTGATATAAAAATTATTTCTAAACAGCTTAGGGTGAAGAATCTTGGGACAAGGGACCTACTTAAACCAACCCCACCAGTGATTTTTTTTTTATTGATGCTGGAAGGACAAGGGTAACTTCAATGGGATTTGAACTCAGAAGATAAAAAACCAAAACCGATAAAGCACAAAAGTTTTCTCCAGCACTTCCAATCCATCATCATCATCATCATCCTCATTTAGCGTCCGTTTTCCATGCTAGCATGGGTTGGACGGTTCTACTGGGGTCTGTGAAGCCAGAAGGCTTCATCAGGCCCAGTCAAATCTGGCAGTGTTTCTACGGCTGGATGCCCTTCCTAACGCCAACCACTCCGTGAGTGTAGTGGGTGCTTTTTACGTGCCACCCGCACTGGTGCCAGACAGAGCTGGCAAACGGCCACGAATGGATGGTGCTTTTTATGTGCCACCGGCACGAGGGCCAGGCGAGGCTGGCAACGGACACGAAACGGGGCGGTGCTGGCAACGGTCGCGAAACGGAAAGTTCTCTTACATGCCACCGGCACTGGTAACACATCTGCAATTTCCATTGATCGATTTCCATTGATCGATTTCGATTCTGATCCTCACTTGCCTCAATGGGTCTTCACAAGCAGAGTTTCGACATGCCACCGGCACTGGTAGCACATCCGCAATTTCCATTGATCGATTTCGATTCTGATCCTCACTTGCCTCAACACGTCTTCACAAGTAGAGTTTTGTGTCCCAAGAAGGGAAGGTATGCATACGTAGGCTGGCTCCATCCCATGTAGAAGGCCACGGGTTGTGGACTCACTTGTCCTGCCGGGTCTTCTCGCGCACAGCACACTTCCAGAGGTCTCGGTCTCTAGTCATTTCCTCAGTGAGACCTAAAGTTCGAAGGTCGTGCTTCACCACCTCGTCCCAGGTTTTCCTGGGTCTGCCTCTTCCACAGGTTCCCTCAACCGCTAGGGTGTGGCACTTTTTCACACAACTATCTTCATCCATTCTCGCCACATGACCATACCAGCGCAAACGTCTCTCTTGCACACCACAACTGATGCTTCTTAGGTCCAGCTTTTCTCTCAAGGTACTTACACTCTGCCGAGTGTGAGTACCGGCATTACACATCCATCGGAGCATACTGGCTTCATTTCTAGCGAGCTTACGCATATCCTCAGCAGTCACGGCCCATGTTTCACTGCCATGTAGCATGGCTGTTCGTACACACGCATCATACAGTCTGCCTTTCACTCTGTGCGAGAGGCCTTTTGTCACCAGCAGAGGTAAGAGCTCTCTGAACTTTGCCCAAGCTATTCTTACTCTAGCAGTTACACTTTCAGCACACCCCCCCCGCTGCTGACTTGGTCACCTAGGTAACGGAAACTATCAACTATTTCTAGTTTTTCTCCCTGGAAAGTGACGGAAGTTGGTCTCAGAGCATTTTCAGTGTTTATTGTTCCTGAGCATCTGCCACATACAAAAACCATCTTCCTAGTTAGCCTTCCTTTGACATTGCTGCATCTCTTATGTGTCCATAGCTTACACTTGGTGCATCTTATAGAGTTTCTACCTACACCTTTTCTACAGATCGAGCAGGGCCATCTACCTGAAGGTGTTTGTGATTTGTCTACCTTCCTACTGATTACGACTTTGGTTTTAGCTAGATTGACTCTGAGGCCCTTCGATTCTAATCCTTGTTTCCACACCTGAAACTTCTCCTCCAGTTCTGATAGCGACTCAGCAATTAGAGCAAGGTCATCAGCATAGAGGAGCTCCCAAGGGCATCCTGTCTTGAATTCCTCCGTTATTGCCTGGAGGACTATGATAAATAGGAGGGGGCTGAGTACTGAGCCTTGGTGGACCCCTACCTCTACCCGGAATTCTTCACTGTACTCATTTCCAACCCTCACAATTCCCTCTAATTAAGGGCCAAGGCCAGAACATTGTAGGCCAGCAATTTTAAGATGTGGGACTGAAGTTGGCTAAACTGACAACCACTTCACTGCTATTTTATTTTATCAATCCCTGAAAAGATGGAAGTTGAGTTTGATGAGATTTGAACTCGGAACATAAAGAGCCAGAATTAATGCAACAGAAAATTCTGTCAGCTCACCACCTCAATGATAATAATAATTATTATTTTTATGAAAGGCATAAAGTCTGCAGTTTTGGGGGAGAAAACTAGTTGATTACATCAATTCCTGTCATTGGCTGGTCCTTTATTTTATCGACCCCAAAAGGATGAAAGGCAAAGTTGACATCAGCAGAAATTGAACTCAGCACATAAAGTCGGACAAAATGTCATTAAGCCTTTTATCCGGTGGGCTAACGATTCTGCCAGCTCCTTGCCTTATAATAGTAATAATAATAATAAAAATAATAATAAAAATAATAATTCTTTCTATTATTGGCAGAAAGTGAAGATTTTGAGGGAGAGGGCATTTCTTTACACCAAAGCTTAATACTCATTTCATGAAGCCCGAAAAGATGAAATACAAAGTGAACCTCAATGGAATTTGAACTTAGGATATAAAGAGAGATACTGCAAAGCATTTTGTCTGCTAACGACTCTGCCAACCTTAAGGAGAAATGATAAAAATAAGTGCAGCTGCGTCTTGTCGATATTGTCACTCAGTATTTACCAGGTCAACACTACAATAGAATCTGTGTGTCCAGTTAATATTTACCCATGCACACTTTGTATCTATCAAGTCAATACCTACACATTGTGCGACTGTTTGCATATACACAATACATACATGCATGCATGTATACACATAGATTGTTAATAGTATACTTGCATGCATGCGTATACACAAATTAAGCAGTCTTATAAAAGTGATAAATGTCTCTGCCACATGTCAGGACAAATATAATTTACAAACAACATTCCACAAACAAATCCACTCGAATCGAGTGTTTCCCAAGTTTGCCGTCAATTAATCAAGTTTGAGATTAAAGTCTTGACACCAATTAACAAAAACATGGAATGTGATAAGAAGAAAGGTTTTTATCTTTAAGGAAATTATAGTGTGTGTGTGTACACATATGTACAAACACACAAATGTATGTATATTTGTGTGTGTACCATCATTATTTTGTGTGTACATCTGAAGAAGTGGACATGACCTACACCCATGAAACTAAGTGATGTGGAGTTGAGTCAGACTTTAGCGCCAACCAAACGTATTGAGTGCACCTTTCTTTCATTTGTTCACTCACTCATAATCTTTTGATCTTTTACTTGCTCATTTGACTGCAGCCATGCTGGAGCACTGCCTTCAGTCGAACTAATTACCCCAGGACTTATTCTTTGTAAACTTAGTACTTATTCTATTGGCTCTCTTTTGCTGAACTGCTTAGTTACAGGGACAACATCAGTTGTCAAGCGATGGGGGGGGGACAAACACACACACACACACAAATACATACATACACACACACACACACACACACAAATATACATACACACACACACACACACACATATATATATATATATACAACAGTCTTCCTTCAGCTTCCTTCTACCAAATCCACTCACAAGTGCCCAGGCAGTGAGACTGAACCTGGAACCATGTGGTTGGTAAGCAAGCCTCTTACCACACAGCCACTCCTGTGGCTATATATATATATATATATCGTTCAGAAACACTTTCCTAATAGCAAATTTATATCAAGATTATTTATAATTGCTCTTGTTTTTTGGTTTAATTATTTTCTGGTGATGGGGGCAATAGTATTACTAATGGTAATGGTTGTGATGATGGTGGTGGTGGTGGTGGTGGTGGTGGTAGTAGTTGTATTGGACACAGATGGAGGAAGGAGGCTATTGTAGTAGTAGTAGTAGTAATAATAATGATTGTATTATGTTGCAGTAAAGAAACAGCAAACCACTTATTCACATGTAGAAACACTTGAAATGGACTGAAAATTTACTCCGAGTAGCAAAAGAGATGCGCCTCACATCCAGACCAGCAGCAACGGAAATGAGAGTATCAATAATAATAATAATGATAATAACAAATGTGAAATAACAGAATATGAATTAATCATTAGTTACAAAATACATTTTTAAAGGAATTTTTTATGCCAAAAAAACTTTGACTAAAAGATTTGACTAAAAATATATTGGTTGCTCAAAATAAAATAAATTCAGTTAAAAAAAGAGAAAAAAGGGACAAGAGTAATAAATAACAATAAACTATTTATAGATAACGAGCACCAGTTTACTCAACACTTAGAAAAGTGAGGGTTGTGTTAATATTTTATGATATTTTCTAAGACCACTCCTCAATCAACCAGGCAACCTTCCCTCTACCCCAGTCATTCTCAACCAGGGGCCACATGACCCTTGAAGCTCCACATAAGGATTTTGTTGCTTAAATTTATGTCCAACAAGTTGGTTACACTCCTACAAAACACAAAAGTATTTTAACAATTTTTCTAATACAATTTTTTATATTTAACTATAAAAATATAACAGGATTTGTTTTTTTTTAATATGGGGACAGCAGGATAAAATAGGAACCAAGGGAGTCAATTGACAAAAAAAAATATGGTTGAGAACCCTTGCTCTCCACCAATATCTATAGACTTTTGTCTAATTACGACCTTATTCACAATCTCCTACAATCATAAACACTCGTTAATCTTCTCTAATTGTATTCTTCTAATCTAACACTGGACAATAAAGACTTCCACTTTCTCTCCTTCAAATGTTTCCATATTCATCTACATCCTGTTCCAGCCTCCAAACGTCTCTAACCACCAGCAGTTGTTTGACTGTCATTTGTCCTACTTTGGTGTCCTCTATTCCAACACTTTAGTTATCAAAAATTATTATCAACATATTGGATTCTCTTATTACTAATTTGTCAACTATCTAATAAGTCCAAAACATATTTGGTATTAGAAAATTACTATTTGTAAATCTCACAATGAGAGATATTCAGTAACAGTACTTTGGAGTAAAGATTGTTTGCCGGTGGCTAATTACAGCAACATTCGTCCTAAATCAGGACTGCCATGTTATGTTGGCAAACAATCTTTACTCTATATTTGGTATTGTTTCCCTTTTATGCCAAGATCAGAGTAAAATAATTTAGCCTCTAAAATAATGCATTCTTCTCATCTCTATACTTCACTACATAAGTTCTATCAATTAATTAGATCCTTTTTCTCTTACTGTATGGCTTTAACGTGATTTATTTTGGGGGGCAAATGGGATCTGTGAGTAATTTCTTCACATAGGGTTATTACAGTGACATCACTAAATTCTTCGTTCTGGTGAATGCCAGTTTGTTCTCTTAGTTCCTATCCTATTAAACACCAGTAGTTACCATGGTTTCATATTCACAATGTAGCTAAAGGTTAGCCAAGCCAGTGGTGACACTTGCATATTTTTACATAACAGTTATTGTCTAATCAACACCAGAGGTTACTCGGGCTTCCACTCCACAATTACTGTTCAGCCAACAGCAGTGGTCACTCAATCTAATTCATATTAAATCTTTGAATAAAGAATTTTCCTGTCTATCTCTAAGCATGACTACAATTCCTCAATGTGTCCATCAAATATCCAGGAACTCACCTCATAAATGAGGCTACCCTTGAAGGGCCATATTTTGCTCTAAATTCAAGAGTTTGTTTGTAATCTAGTTAGAGAGAGACAATTAGAAAACTTGGAAAAAAGAGAAAATGAAATGTAAAACTGACCAGCAAGTTCTTGTAGTTGGTAAAAAGTGTGCTGGGCTTCAGATGAGAAGGATGCTTTGAGTGTGGCTTTGTTTAAGGCAGGAAAGATCTGATTCGGGTTGATACTGAGTGATGTGCACCTACTCAAAAGGTTTCCCAGTGTGTTGACAATCTCACTATTGATGCATTCTACCATTTTCTGTTCATTGAAATCTAGAAAGAAAATAAAATTAATGCAAAAACAAACCTACTTGCAGACAACGATTTATTTGTTCTGAAAATTAATCCCACATGAAAAGGAAACATGTAGCTCAGTCATGAAACTTTGCACTGCCCCTCTCCCTACTTACTGAACTGTGCAAAACTTAAAATCATTCTTTTATTTTTTTTATCTCTTTCAGTCATTAGATTATGGTCATGCTGGAGCACTGCCTTGAAGAATTGATCTCAGGACCTTTTTTACAGTCTGGTATTTTTCCATCAGTCTCTTTTACTAAATCACTAAGTTACAAGGACATAAACAAACCAACACCAGTCATCAAGCAGTGGTGGGGGACACACACATACACAGTACAGTCTTCATTTCGATCCAAGTATGTGGTATTGATAAGCCATAATGGCAAAATATCAATATCCAGCATTCTTGGTTCAATGTGAGGTGAGTTGTCTCACCTGGTCTATGACTTTCAGGTGTTTTCACACCCACCATTATTAGAGTGTTTTCCTAAGTGCTACCTCGCAGCAAATTCAACAAATAAACAAAACACATGCATTGTGAATGTGTGGCCAACAACGTTTGCATGACTGGTGCTGCTTTTAAGTCATCATTTAATAGCTATACATACAGGACAGGCTTCTTACAGTTTCCGTCTACCAAATCTACTCACAAGGCTTTGGTCAGCCTGAGGCTAGTAGTCAAAGACACTCACCCAAGGTGCCACACAGTGGGACTGAACCCAGAACCATGTGGTTAGGAAACAAGCTGCTTAGCACACAGCCATCAAAGACTGTCTTTGATTATTTCCCAGAGGATTAGGACCTGAAAACTGTGAATGCCATTAAGTTGGTGAATATTGTTTGAGAAAGATTTGGCAATTGTGGTATGAACAAGTAGTTGTTAGTTGCCTTAGAGTTGAGACAAGCTTCCATTAAGCCTAGTCTGGGTTTGGTTCCTCATTTCGCCATTCCATTGCATCTGTGATTTCTTTTTATCACAAGTCTGGAGAGAGACCTTGGACGGAAGACCAAGTCAAGAAGCAGGAAATACATTTGGCACAATATTGATAGATGCCAATTCGGCACTGCACCCTGATCAACCACTCAACCTGCTAGACATAGCAGCCACATCACTACCAGCCATCTTAAAAACAGGATACATTACATGAGGTCATCCTAGATACAGTATGACTAAGAAAAGATGTGATGGTCACAAATGGAATACTTTGGCCCTAGGTCTGCTTGATCAGGGATGACCTAGAGCAATAACAACAACAACAATCTCTGAATATTTTGATTATTATTCTTAGACTGGCCGTCTATATCGGCAGCAGACAATGTCAGTGAACTAGTAAATGCTGTGGGAGATGATATAAGCCACAACACCTCCTCCTCCTCAATGATATTCTTCAGGTGATGGCATCAAGAAAGGATGTTTCTTCTCAATTAGGTCCACATCCTGAAAGCCTTTCTATTTTGACTCTGCACTGGCCACCAGCCACTTCCCTTCTGTGCTTCATCTTGCTCATCTGTTGTTATTTCCCACATATCTACTGCAATCTCCACCCATGGGCCTCTCCTCTATTTCTCTCCATCATTTGCCACAGTCACCTCCTTCCTGCCGACCCCACTCAGTCCAAACCCCTCTTTCACCTCATCTATTCCCACTACTCCCAATATCCTTCGAGGGCATGTCCCAACACATCTTTGCCATCATCTCCTTCTCGCTGCCACTCTCCTCATCCTATTCCCTAACTCACTCTCTTTTCCTTACCAACTGGCACATCCATGTACCTACACTAAGACACCTACATCCGTCCCTCTATACCTAAAGAGACACAGCTTCTCCAAATAAAAACCAGGATGTAGACTTAACACACAAAGAACAACAAGCCACGATTGTGGCTGTCAGGTTGAAGGCCACGATCGTGGCCCAGATGCATTTAGTTTATGGGCATTTGTTGGGGGTCTAATGTCCCTCAAATGCTCTGATACCCCTCACAATGCAAGAGGACTAATAGTTCAACTAATGACTTTTCAGATAATGTAAAACTTGCCACCATTTTATACTAAGAAGATATTTAAACTATTTTTTGCTTTTGATGTGTGCATGGTAGTCTCATTTTCATAAAATGTGCTCAGCAGTCCATACAAATCCCAGCGTTTTATGGGTTAACAAAACAAAAGTTGCTTACTTGTTTTGAATCATTAGTACTCAGTAGAGTTTTAATTAAATTTATTCCAAGAAAGAATTCATTTTTGGCTTTCAAAGAAAGAAATAACCACTTACTGTTATCAGAATGGGGGACACCTTCTCTGAGCAAGAAATAACGGAGTGCATCTGGAGTGTATTTGGACATCAATAGCATAGGGTCGACCACGTTACCTTTAGATTTTGACATCTGATAACAAAATGAAAATATTTGAGAGGATTTATTATATCAACCTAGAATCATTGTCTTTCATCCAACTTTATAACAGAAATAAAGAGGAATTTTTGTATTGAAAAGCATAATTTTTCTTTGCCACCAGGGGGATGAATGAAAGGGACAATACAAAGTGTTGGGGTTTACATAGAATGAGATGATATATATGAGTCTCATTCCCACCATCATTTGATGTCCATTTTCCATGCTGGCATGAGTTGGACAGAATGACCAGAGTTGGCAGAGCTGCACCAGGTTCCAATTATCTGTTTTGGCATGGTACCAATGGTTGGATGCCCTCTCTAATGTCAACCACTTTCCAGAGTTGACTGGTTGCTTTTAACATGCTACCAGCAGGAATCCCTTTTACACGGCACAGGTACAAGCGCTTTTCAACATGGCACTGACATGGATGCTTTGCCATGTGGCATTGGTACTTTCCTATGACACTGGCATGGATGCTTTTTATATGGTACCAGCACCAGCAAGCTCACAAGACAAAGACCTCTTGATGGAGAGGAGTGGTGGCTATGGCCATAAAGAACATGCCTGTACGCATGAATGGCCACAATGTTACTTAGCTTGACATCTGAAGATCCTTTCTCACTACTTCAACCGACATCTTCCTGGGCCTACCCCTTCCACACACACACACAAAATAAAATGAAAAATAGAAATTAAAAATGTGGAACATAATAATAATCCTTCCTACAAAAGGCACAAAACCTGGAATTTTGGGGGAGGGGGCTACATCGACCCCAGTGTTTCACTGGTACTTAATTTATCAACTCCAAAAGGATGAAAGGCAAAGTCGACCTCGGTGGAATTTGAACTCAAAAACATAAAGATGGCTGCTAAGCAATTTACTAAGCATGCTAACAATTCTGCCAGCTCACTGCCTTACAACAACAACAATGATACAGTTCTATATTTAAGAGATGAGGAATTATGTACATTATTTACATTTATTGGATATTTGTCATCTTTGTTGTTAACACAATGCTGATATACCCTCCAGCCGTCATCAGGTGTCTAGGGGAAAATTCTCATTCCTAAGGGATTTTTTTATATTATTATTAATATTATTCAGGTCACTGCCTGGAATTGAACTCGGAATCTTGGGGTTAGTAGCCTGTGCTTTTAACCACTACGCCATATGCCTGTGGGCAATTATGGAGTGAATTTTAGGGCTTATAAATCTAATATTTTCCTATCCTTCCTTAGTACCAGTTCCCCATATGCTACTCATATCTGCACTCAGTCTGCTTAGGAGGTTGTTGTGTCCTAACGCATGTGCTGCTTCTTTTAGTTTTTGTATTTTCCAGTCGTGCCCTCTACTTTAACTTAAATGATGTTTAAATTGAAATTAATATTAAAATAAAGTTAATTTTCAGAATTTTCTACTTGAGCCAAAGTTTCCATGATAAGGGCCTCTTGCTTGATCGTAATCAGGTTAAGTGGTTTGCTGACACAGGCAGGGGAAGTGATTCAAAGTGTAAATATAGCACCACTAACTTCTCAAGTGGATGTTCACAGTGATGTGTAAGCATCGCTCATGCTCTCAGATGTCACAACACAACAGCATGTAATGGAAATTGATTGAAAGTCTTGCTTAATATCAATCTTTCTAGGGCGGTGAGCTGGCAGAATCGTTAGCATGCTGGGCGAAATGCTTAGTGGTATTTCATCTGCCATTACATTCTGAGTTCAAATTCTGCTGAGGTGACTTTGCCTTTCATCTTATTGGGGTCAATTAGATAAGTACCAGTTATGCACTGGGGTTGACGTAATCAACTTAATCCCTTTGTCTTTGTTTTTGTCCCCTTCTATGTTTAGCCCCTTGTAGGGCAATAAAGAAATAAATATTAATCTTTCTGCTTTACTATGCTAACTATTACTAGGTGCTGGTGTGGAGGTGTGGTAAGGGGCTTGTTTTCAAACAACAGGCTTCCAGGTTCAATCCCACTGCATGGCACCTTGGGCAAGAGTTTCCTACAGCAGTATCATGGCAACCAAAGCCTTGTGACTGGAAACTGAAAGAAGCCCGTCATATATGTGTGTGTGTGTTAGTCCCCTGTTACTGCTTGAGAACTGGCTTTGGTGAGTTTACATCCCTGTAACTTAGCAGTTCAGCAAAAGAGGCCAACAGAAAAGGACTAGACTTAAAAAAATAAGTCCTGAGATCAATTCCTTTAACTAAAAAGAGTTCATCAAGGTGCTGCCCCAGCATGGCCGCAGTCCAATGACAAGTGAAAGATGAATAGATAACATGGCAAGCTGGCAGAATTGTCAAAGAATCAGCCAGAATGCTTTGCAATGTTTCTTTCAACTTTTTACACTCAGCAAGGTTGGATCGTTATAACATCCACTCAGCATCACTGTATAATTACTATATCAGCACAGACACGACTATCAACTCAGTCTACACGTACTCTCAACCTTCATGACCTTCTCTCGACCGCTACTGGTCTAATTATAATGACTGGTTACTACCACTTTTTACCGGGAGGGTGTAGTTTCACTAAACAACACTCACCTTTTAATTTTTTATTTAGCAATTTCTTTTATTCACCCCCACCTCCTCCTTTTTATCTCAATATATTCAATATCTTTTCTTCTTAGGGTCCACTTTTAGGTATTCAGTGTTCTCTCTTTTCCTTATACATGTGGTTTCGACTTCTTGTAACGGTGTTGGAACCTGAAAAATCTCATAGAGCCAATCCATCGGTATTTCTACTTTTGTTGGTTCCTTTTCTATGACTCCTTAAGTTGATTTCTATCTCTCCTTTCTATTCCATTTCAACTTCTTACACCATACATCATTCTTCCTGTGTATTCTCCTTCTTCCCAGTATTGCTTGCCATTTTGTACATTCTTACATAAACCTTACACTGATTCTAAAGAATTTTGGCGTGTCTTTATTTGCACAACAGTTTATCGAATACTGACTTCACCTTTCTGGCAAATATTAATTCTGATGGTGAACTTCCTTCTGGTACATTTGGATTTGGAGTTACCCTGTATACCCTAAAGAAATATTGGATCGTGACTTCGTCCATGGTTTCTTCTTAGCTTTCTTCAAAGTTCTCTTAAAAGTGTTCATAAACTGTTCGGTCATTCCATTTGATCTAGGGTGATATGGTGCTATAATTTTATGTTCTAATGTGGACATCTCAAAAATCTTTTAAACTCATGGGATACAAACTGTAACCATGTTCCCTTAACAGAAACAATTATATCCGGTGCACTAAATTTTGCAAACAGCTCATCTAAGAAGTTTATTACCGTATATAAGGGTGGTCACTTACACCCTCAGGCCATTTTGTGTCATGGTCCACTACTAAGTAATAATTTTTGTTTAATTAATTAATTTGTCATTTCTTGCATTTCTTTTTATTTCTTCCAGTATTACTGGTAGTTCATACACAATGTTCCATATCACTTTTTTTCGCAGTTCTATATTTAAGAGATGAGGAATTATTTACATTATTTACATTTGATGGATATTTGTCCTCATCTTGTTTGTTGTTAACACAATGTTTTGGCTGATATACCCTCCAGGCTTCATCAGGTGTCTTGGAAATTTTGAACCTGGGTTCTCATTCCTAAGGTATTTTTCGATCATATTATTATTATTATTCAGGTCACTGCCTGAAATTGAACTTGGAATCTTGGGGTTAGTGGAGGGTATATCAGCCGAAACATTGTGCTAACAACAAACAAGATGAGGACAAATATTCGTCAAATGTAAATAACGTAAATAGTGTTCACTTTTTTTTGCTTCTGCTTCCACTCTTAGTGCTGCTATTACAGTGTCCTCCAGCGGGTCGTTATTTCTTGGGATTAGCCTAGACAGACCATCGGCATACCCTCAACTTTTTTGAAGGCAGATATTCCATTCTATAATTGTAGTTTAATAGAATGGTACCCCACCACTGCAGTCTGTTTGCTGTATGCGTCAGGATTCCTTTCTTGGATCTGTATATCACTATTAGAAGTCTATGGTCCGTTTGCAACCAAAAAACGTCTGCTGTGAATGAACCTGTGGATCTTTTTCATGTCAAATATAATAACCAACACCTCTTTTTCAATATGGCTTTAGCTCTTTTCTACCAGTAGTAGTGTCCTTGATGTGTGAGCTATGGCCTTTCTCCTGCCATCATTATCCTTGTGTAGGAGCATGGCTCCTATCCCATACTCACTAGCATCTGTAGCTAGTACTATCTCTAACTTTGGGTCAAAATGCATAAGATACAAGTCTGAAGTTAACATCTTTTAACTCGTTAAATGCTTTCTGGCATTTCTCTGTCCAAACCCATTAGGCATTTTTATTTTTAATTTAGTAATTCATTAAGTGGTGCCTGTACTTTATGTATATTTGGGATATACACTTGGTAAAAATTTACCAAGCCTAGGAATGCTTGTAGCATTGTCACATTCATTGGGGGTGTGGCATATTTCATTGTTGTTATTGTCCTTGATGTGTCCAATCTGTGTCCACTTTTGTCGATTACTTGACCTAGGTATTTTATTTTTTTCATAAAAAATTTTACAGTTTTCTTCTGTCAGTTTTAGACCGTACTCACTCATTCTCTCGAATACTTTCTTTATGTGTTCGACATGTGGCACCCAAAATTTGCTCTTTATCAAAATGTTGAGGTATGCAATGGCGAAGTCTCAATCACTTAACATCACATTCATTATTTGTTGGAGTATGGTGAGTGCTACTTTTACCCCAAACAGCAGTCATTTGAACTTGTACAATCCATGGTGCGTGTTGATTGTTAGTAGATGTGTGAAATCTTCCTCTAACTGAATTTGAAGATCCCCCTCTGAGGGGTCTAACTTTGAATAAATTATCTCTCCATTTAGTTTAGCAAAAACTTCTGGGCTTGGAAGTGGGTAAATTTTGTGTGAGTAAACAGCTGTTTAATCCTCTTAAGAAGTCTGTGCACCCTCTAGGCTTATTATTTTTTTTTTACATTCACTGCTGGGGCTGCCCAGTCTGCATGGCCAATCTTTTCAATTATATTCAGGCTTTCCAACCTTTCTAGTTCTTTATTGACCTGGTTTACCACTGCAGACGGCACATTCCATTGGGGCTTGTAAATAGGTGTTGAATTTTCTTTGATAGCAACTCTTGCTTTTGTGCAACAGCCTAAACCTTCCGAAAAGACTTTTGGAAAAGTTTCTTTCATTATTTGTTTCACTTCATCGACCTCATTCAATTGTCTGACTCCTTTGTTTACGCTATTGCACAAAGCGCTTATGAGAGTATCCCATAAATTAAACTTCTCCATACATTCGGTGCCAAATATATTCATGGATTTTTTAAACACATAAACGTTCAATTCTTTGGTTCGACTTTTGAACATTATATTACAAACGCATTCGCCCGTAAAATATAATTTTCTTCCCGTTACATTTTGTTTGAACTACATAATTTAGGTTTACACATTTGTCCCCATGTTTCCTTGTTTGCGATTGTTATATCACTTCTCGTGTCTACTTGCATTCTGACGCTAGTGTTTTCAATTCTCACATCCACAAATTTTCTGTTTGTTGTTGTCACAACTTTTCCTGCTGACAAACTATTTTATTTCTTCTTGTTTGTTCCATTTTCCTATCATTCTAGTTTTGCAGTGTGATTTTATATGTTCTGTAAATCCGCAGCGAAAACCCTTTGCTTTTTTACACGAACAATCTTTTTCAGGCACATCTCACTACATGGGTCTACATCCCGATATTTTTTCTGGTTTTCATGCAACCTTTTGTCTTCCGACGTCCTTGCACTGGTCTTATGTGTAATCACTCTTTCCATTGAATTTCTTCTGTGTCATGCCTTAGTTTTAATATCCTTTCACACTCTTCCGACAGTTTCTGCAATGTCAAATCCTGGTTCATTTCCAGTTTTGATAGAGTTTTCGTTCGGTTTTTCTGCATCCCTGTCATCAGCCAAGCCTTGTGCAAAACTCTTGAAAGAATCTGGAGTAAGCATTTCTAGTCTAAGTCTCTCACATTCTTTGTTGACTCTGCCTCTGTAAGGAGTGAAGTCTTCATCTTCGCTCTTTTCTATGTCTAAACATTTCCATCTTGTATTAAACAGTGATCTCTTTTCACTAAACATTTCGCACAAAACGTCAACTATGTCGGTGAAATTTATGTCGGACGCTTTTTTGGGGGGCAGTATGAAGTTGCTCTGCTGTCCCTGGTTTTCTTAACACTAGACGTGTTTTCCTATCGTCCATCCAATCCTGGAATTCTTTTCCAAAGGTTTGTTGAAATCTTCGAAAGAAAGCCTCGAAAGTTACTCCTTCTTCGGAATCATATTTGAATTCACTCATGGAATTTGCTACAGGGTCAGGTGAAAATGTTTTCTCCGGTTTCGTTATCGACTTCATTATTTGGAACATTTACTGCTGCAATCCTTGTTGTTGTTCTCGTTGTTCTGCGAGTTGTTGTAGTAAGTTGTTGTTTTTGTAACTCAACTATCTCAGCTAACAGGCCTTCCATATTTTACGATTTTCATAAGTTTGCACAACAAAATTTTCGTTTCTTTTTTGTCAAGGTATTTAATTCTTCACATGAATTAGTTTAAACTCTTAAAGTCGCCAATAGAATGGTTCTATCTGGCACTGTACGACCCCCAGTTGTACAGTATTATTATCCTGAAAGGGTTGGATCCTTATAACATCAACTCAGTATCACAGTATAATTACTATATCAGCACAGACATTACTATCAACAGTCTACACATACTCTCAACCTTCTGTCAACTAGCTACTGGTCGATTCATAATGATTGACTACTACCACTTTTTACCGGGAGAGGTGTACAATTTCACTATACAACAATACATATATTCTTTCATTCTTTTACTTGTTTCAGTCATTTGATTGTGGCCACGCTGGGGCACTGCCTTTAGTTGAACAAACCACTCCCAGGACTTATTCTTTGTAAGCCTAGTACTTATTCTATCAGTCTCTTTAGCTGAACTGCTAAGTTACAGAGACATAAACACACCAACATCGGTTGTCAAGCGATGGAGGGGGGACAAACAGACACACACACACAAATATATACACCCATTCTACACAGCACTTTCCTTGGATAATGAAGCTGTTACTTCTTACATATATTTTTATTTTTTTTATTCTCTTATTTCTCTTTATACTTCCTATCTCCATCCTTTTCCAAAATAACTCCTTATATTGCGCTCCACTATTTCCCTCTATTCAACTCTCTCATATCGTGTTCTGAGGAAGGGATATCCGTAATATCCCAGAAACAGCTGTAAGACTACCTTTCTCCTTATAAATGTCCTATAAATTCTACACAGCCTTGGCTTTGTTATCTCATTTTATTTAACATATACATGCTCACACAAGACCTGCATTAGCCTCCTCAATCGAACCGAGAGTCTAACTACAGTCCTTCCGTAGCACTTACATAGCCTTACCTGACGTCTAGGGTCTTCTGAACACCAATGCCCCCAGATTAATTTAATTTGTCCTTAGTCAAAAGACACCTGTTGTTAATGTCCTGTTATTTACATTTGTGTACCATTTCTCTGTTTTTTTTTCCCATCCTTGTTTTTGTATACATACGCTGCTTTCTTCCAAGGAATCTAGTCCTCTTAGCTTAGTTTTTCCTTGGGGCTGGCCAGATTGGAGCAATCTCAAGTATAAACAGCCAAAATTGCAAAGCTAATCTGGAACTCAACTGAGGAAAGAAAACTCTGAATGACCCATCCTTGTTTTTTCTTGTCCCTTTTTTGTATCATCTGTCTGGATGTTTTGCGTTCTTGTCCCATTTTTTGTATTCCTTTATATATATACACACACACACACACACATATATATATATACTACGGGCTTCTTTCAGCTTCCAGCTACCAAATCTACTCACAAGGCTTTGTTCAGCCCAAGGCTATTGTAGAAGACACTTGCCCAAGGTGCTATGCAAAGTGACTGAACCCAGAACCATGTGGTTGGGAAGCAAGCTACTTACCACACAGCCACACCTGTGAACAGAGCAGATGCACTGCAATCTTGAATCACAGCAGCCGTATGGTAGAGGGAGGGTGAGAAGAGGAGAGAGTGATTGAGAGAGATGCAAAAGAGGTATGAGGAGGAGAGGCATGCAAGAGACAGCTGTGAATGATGGTGGTATGGGTGACAGACAGGTTTGTGAGGTGGGAGAGTCGAAAGTGTTAGAGGGATGAGAGGCAGCTGATGATGTAGGCTTGACAGTAAGTGTACATTTTCATACATATACCTATACATACATACTTAATGGTGTGTATAAATAAATATAATATATATACACACACCATTAAGCAGGATATATATATATATATATATATAAACACACACACAATCATGCCAGTATGGAAGGAGGATATTATATATATATATATATATATATATATATATATATATATATATATATATAGAGAGAGAGAGAGAGAGAGAGAGAGAGAGAGAGTGAGAGAGAGCACCATCATCATCATTTAAAAACCGTGTTCCATATTTTCCATGCTGACAGGGATTGGACAGAGCACACACAGGAAGTAAACAGACACCTTTAATTTTAAAAATTTCTGATCTAAGCGTATTAATATGTTTTCAGCAGTGTAGAATTTACAATGTAATTATTCTTTTTCATTCCAGGTGCCATTATATCAAACATTTGTGAAGAGTAACCATGCCACGCACAAAAAAATTCAGCAGAACTGTCAGATTTTCAAAGAGGTCATATTATTGGGCAGTCTGAGGCTGGTCTTAGATAGTGAAAAATTGCCAAAAATCTTCAAATTCCTCTTGCTACTGTTAATAGAATTATAGTGCAATTTAAAAGCCAAGGAAAAGAATCAACAGATTCTCATCCCAGCCGACCTGGGCCCTTGGAAAGGAAGCTTCACTGTTTGAAGAGAATTGTGGAAAATGAACCCCATTCGAAGGCTTCTGACATTGCAAAACAGCTAGAAGTTAGTCCAAGAACGTGTGTTACATATCTGCATAAGCTGGGGTATTATGGACAAGCAGCTAGAAGAAAACCTCTCCTTCAACCAATTAATATCATGAAAAGAAAGAAATGGACTAAGGAGATGTCAGAAATTTTCTCAGATGAATCCAGAATTGCATTATTTTCAGACAGTGGACGTGTTTGGGTCTGGAGGCTTCCCAATCAAGTATTTGATTTGAAACGATTCCATCCAACTGTGAAACATGGTGGTATCTCTGTAATGCTATGGGGAGCTGTCACCAGCAATGGTCGTTCTGAGCTGATCAAATGTGTTGGAACCACAAATTCCGAAAAATACATTGAAATACTTAAGCAAGGACTACTTCTGATGTATTCTCACAATAACATAATGAAAAATGAGTTTTTATTCATGGAAGATGAGGCTCCATGTCACACACTGAAAAGGAATCAACAATAGTTGACTGAAAATGGGATCAAAAAGCTTCCTTGACCGAGCCAATCTCCTGACATGAACCCAATTGAAAATCTTTGGAGCATACTAGATAGAGCTAAATGAAAAACTCGACAGAAACCTAAATCTAAAGATGAACTGTTTCGATTGTTGCGTGAAAAGTGGGCAGAAATTCCACAAGAGACAATCACAAAGTTCATCAGTTCAATGCCAAAAAGAGTTTCTGAATTAAAAACTGCAAAGGGAATGTCAACTAAATACTAAAGTATGTAGTCCTACCTATCGATTACATTTCAATTGTTCGCGTATTAAATAAAAGATTTTGAATATTAAAGGTGTCTATTTACTTCCTGCATGTCTGTGTAGATTCTTTTTTCTTTATTTGTTTCAGTCACTTGACTACAGCCATGCTGGAGCATCGCCTTTAGTTGAGCAAATCGACCCCAGGACTTATTCTTTGTAAGCCTAGTACTTATTCTATTGGTTCTCTTTTGCCAAACCGCTAAGTTACGGGGGATGTAAACATACCAACATTGCTTGACAAGCAATGTTGGGAGACAAACACAGACACATAAACACACACACACACACATATATATATATATACACACACACACACACACAATGGGCTTCTTTCAGTTTCTGTCTCCCAAATCCACTCAGAAGGCTTTGGTTGGCCCGAGGCTATAGTAGAAGACATTTGCCCAAGGTGTCATGCAGTGGGACTGAACCCAGAACCATGTGGTTGGTAAACAAGGCACTTACCACACAGCCACTCCTGCACCTATATATATATATATATACACACACACACACAACACTTACATGCATACAATTTGTGTGTAATAAAATATTACCTTGTGGCCATCGACTGTCCAATGAGCATGGCACAGGATTTGATGTGGAAGTTTCATGTTTGCAGCAAGTAAAAAGGCTGGCCAAAACACGGCATGGAATCTGGAAAGGAGAGACTTGATTCTATATAATCATCATCATCATCGTTTAGCGTCCGCTTTCCATGCTAGCATGGGTTAGACTTATTAATATAAATATATGTACATATATAAAACTATATAAATTATGTACAATATCATCATCATCATCATCATCATTTAACAATATATATGTACTTATTTCATACATCCTCATCGTCATCACTTAATGTCTGCTTTCCATGCTGGCATGGGTTGCACAGATCAAGAAGATCTGATGAGGCAGAAGAATGCAATGAGCTCCTATGTAGCTTTGGCATACTTCTTATAGGTGGAGCTGCCAACAAAAAAATGTACTGGATGTTTCTTTCTTTTTTGTGGCAGCAGCACTCTATGAGAGAGAGACGTGTGTGTGTGTGTTCTAGTACAAGACTATGCTTGAGTTCGAACTTTCTAAGAAGGCTTTGCCATGTTCTCAAATAAGTTTCTTCGGTTAGTTTGGAACAAAAACTTTCCAAAATCCATTAACATTTTTCAACCTTCACTGTCTCATCTTCTGGATGATGTTGGTGTGTATTGCTACCTCTTTGTTGTAAGCAGAGCCAAAACTGCTGCAATTTGACTGGTGTTGTGTGAATCTAACAGTCAAAGTTTAGTTGTTTGTGATTAACATGTGTGCCGATAAGGTTTGATCAGAAAGTATCAGGACTGCTGCTATGGTAACAGAGATCAATTATACAGAGTGAAGCGGTTTGGCACAGACTGACACCTTCAACTCTGTCACACAAGTTACAATGTTCGCACTCACCGCTGTTGTTTATAGCAGTGACTGGAAGTGTGAAAGGAACAAGATTTCAAGGCCCCAAGGAAATGCAAGATAACGCATTGAAGCAATTGCTCGCTATCCCAAAAAAAGGAGTTCCAGGAATGTTTCCATCAATGGAAATGGTGCTGGATACAAAGCATGTGGCTTCAAAAGGGGGATTACTTTGAAGGAGACTAAATGCTGGGGCAGCCACTGGCTCTCCAGACCTCAGTCAAACTGTCCAACCTGTGCCAGCATGGAAAACGGACGTTAATTACTGATGATGGATGATTGATGATGATGATGATGTAGTTTTCTTTTTATAGCACCAATCCCGATACATTTTGCTCAGACCTTGTATGTGTTTCTTTTCATGTTATGCTGTGTTATGAGAATTGTTGCCATCATTAATCCTTTATTCTCTTAGAGAATTCTCCATAGACATGTTATCCGCTGATATATCTTTCTATTTAGCTTTGTACTATGCTGCAGTTGGTCCTTGTCAACCAATGGGAGTGTGTACAAAACAATATGGAGTCATGAAGTTTACAACTTTCACGTCTGGAACCATATTTATAAAGCTGATTTACTACCAGAACTAGAGAAGAAATTCCAGGTGTGGAAGTAAGGTCTAAGAATCAAAGGGCCTTAGAGTTAATTTAGCAAAAACCAAAGACTTAGTAAGATAACTGCATGATTAATTCAAAACCATGTTAATAAATAAGTATTATATTTAACTGAATAAATGTGAAAGCTGAATGCTTGAAGGGACTTGACTGAAAATCTTCCATCAGAATTTCATGTTAATGTATGTTAATTTATGTTTCAAACACCAGTTTAATAAATGACAAAGTTATTTTCCTAAATTTTTCATTATTTTCAAAATGAATTGAAACAAAGTCTGTGTATTTCAACAGGAATTTGCAGCTGACCAAAACAAAAACACAGTCTGACCCTGAAGAATAAACATAGAGTTTGAGATGCAGCTTTAGCCATGATGTAATTTATGTTATAATCTATGAGATTAATCAGAATCTGTGAGATTATCATAAGCGAGGCTTTAGTTGCATGTTGGGAGGCTGAGGAGCAACACTGCTGGTTTAATATGGCCAACAGTTGTCTTGACATTGTTAGGAGCTGAGATTGTCGAAACCCCTCTGAGGTCTTTTGTCCATGAAACTAGTGCAAGTCTGCTGAGAGGTGTCCAAGTTGTGTGGACACAGTGATGGGATGATGATGGATGATGAGATGATGATGATGACGATGATGATGATGATGATGATGAGGAGGAGTGATAGCAATGTAGATAACAGTGAGATATGACTCAACAACACTCATTAAATTATGCTGCACACATGTATATATGCATGTGCACATATGTACACAGACACACAGTGAGAGAGACTGACTCCACTCAAAACGATATATGAAGCATTGTTTCACACTCCACTCCAGCATGGACATGATGTCCACCACCATCACCACTCTGACCCCATCCAAAACCTCTAAACATTGTAATAATTCTGTAATATTGTAACAAAGTCTGTCTTACTTTAGGATTTCTTTACCAACGACATGGCAGTTTGGTGGCCAACTGTTTTGCATATTTGGGTAACCAGTTACAGTGAGGTAATTGACCAGAGCATCGAGCCAAACATAGATCTAAGGTGAAAGAGAGAAATGATGGGTCGTTTAGCATTAAAACTGGACAGATCAAGCCTTTGACACCAGCCCAACTATGTCATTCTAAAATATAAACAATCAATTTATTGAAATCTCAAAGCTGAGATAATGAACGATTAATTCCAAACAATGTAAATAAATATGCTCCACATTCGACAGAGTAATTTGAATGCTAAAGGGTTAGACATAAATCAAAGAATACAACAACATATATAGAAAGGAATAATAATAATAATAATGATAACAATAATAAAAATGCCCTGACGCAGTACCAGGCAGTGGCTCTCATGGCTTCTGATCTTAACTGATTGGAAGTGTTATTGCGTACATTATTTTGTCTTGGTGTAAAAGATGGGCTACAGCAAATATTCTGCTCAATACCACAGATTTGCTTGTCAGTTGTTTGACCTTAACCAGTTGAGCATGTCCCTTGGTGGCTGACGATATGTGCATCTCTGATCACAAGCAGAAGTAATGGGGGAGCATCATAGCCATGTGTTGAGAGGGATTCTTTGGGGTTTGGATAACTCACCCTTGGAAATATGGGAGTTTTGTTCAACATCCTTAAACAACCCTTATTCAGGAACATCTTGTGTGGAATGGGTTACTCGGCCTGAAGAAAATTCTAACTGGGCCCCACCTGCAAGGTCATGCGCTGTTTATCTTGATATGTGATCACCATGTTGCGCACATATGGCTGTGTTGCACGTGCCTGGTGTACCCTTATCAGACGGGTGGTCATGATGGGTATACTGGGCTTCATATATTTTACCCCAGTGACACTTTGAAAGCATGCACTGCTCTCTCTCTCTCATAATAATAATCCTTTCTACAGAAGGCACAAGTCCTGAAATTTTGGGGGAGGGGGATAGTCGATTACATCAACCCCAGTGTTCAACTGGTATTTATTTCATTAAAGGGATGAAACAGCTGAAAGGCGAAGTTGACTTCAGTGGAATTTAAACTTTGGACATAAAGATAGATGAAATCTTACAAAGCATTCTGACCAGCATGCTAATTATTCTGCCAGCTCACCATCTTAATAATAATAATAACAACAACAATAATAATAATAATAATAATAATCTTTCCTGAGACACAAGATCCAAAATTTTGGGGGAGGTGGGGGGCAGTCGAGTAGATTGACCCCAGTATGCAACTGGTAATTTATCAACCTCACCCCCCAAGGATGAAAGGCAAAGTCGATCTCGGCAGAATTTGAACTCAGAATGAAAAGACAGATGAAATACTGCTGAGCAATTTGCTCAGCATGCTAACATTTCTGCTAGCTTGCTGCCATAATAATAATAATAATAATAATAATAATAATAATAATAATAATAGAAGACATTTGTCATTAAATTTATAAGGTCAGGGCAGGGAGAATTGGTAGAACATCAGACAAAACAATTTGTGATAATGGATGTGTGGCTGTGTGGTAAGAAGTTAGCTTCCCAAGCACATGGTTTAGGCAGAATTTGAACTCAGAACTTGTGTGTGAGAGAGGTGGAACAAATACTGGAGAGTATTTTATTCCTGATGCCATGATAATTCCGTCAATCCACTGCCCCTGATATTATAATGATAATCACACATGTCGGCTGACTTCAAAATTTGAAGGAAACGATTAAAAAAAAACATGAAGCTGCATCTATGATTTGAGTCCAGATACGGATGGAGTTTGCTATGAAGTCACAATAACTGATGATTTGGATTTTAGCTGGGATTGGACAAATGTGTCGTCTGTTGATTTGCAGGATAGAATTCCTTTACCATTCTGTTTCTTCAACTGATATTGTTTAGATGCATCATGACACCTTCTCTGCCACTCAGACCAATCTTAGGCAATAACTTGCCCCAAGATGTCAAACTAAGCTGTTGAGATTTCAGTGATTGTTTCAACTCATTCTTATATATCTAAGCAGAGGTCATCATCATCATAATAATAATGATGATGATGAAGATTTCTAATTTAAGTATGAGGCTAGCAATTTTTTAGTGTAAAAATTTAGCTGATTACATGAATTCCAGAACTTATCAACCATAGCCGAAAGTGCTTCAATGTTCACCTTGGCAGGATTTAATCTCAGAATTTGAAGAATATAATTAAATCCCACCACTCCAGTCTTATAGATCTTTTTCTTCTCTGAAATCTTCATGGTTTTTTGTTTTTTTTAACATCCAGCATCATGGCTGCTATCCTTAGTTATCTCCCTTTAACTACTTTTTCGCTTGTCTGTTTCCTTCCAGTAACAAAGTGCTACAGATTCCTAGCCACTTTCACCATCTTCACAGACACCGACCTACAATAGTTACAGCTCGAATTGAAGATAAATTACAATCAAATTAACTCTCTGCTTCACTCTCGGAGAGTCCCTGGGGAAAAGTTGTGAGTACTGTCCCTCACCTAGGACCAACAAATTCAAGAGAAAATGTAACTGCTGTTCTGATTGCTTTACCTCTCAGTCACCATCCTACCTTTATTTACTAATCTTTACAACTACATTATCCAACCTGTCCTTCCTTCTTTTAAGACAGTAGGGTGTGGTTGGAGGGAAATTTCGCTGCTATTTCTGGAAACTACAGAGAGCAGTGACAGGACTTTCTTAATGGCTCACTTAACAAAAAATTACCTTGAATTTTTCTTTAGCAGTGTGGCCCACCAATGAGCCATACCGTGAGTGGCTAGCTTCAAAAAGAGCAAAAATAGGTTGCCCATGCCTAACATGGAGTGTCTTTTGTTGTCTTGAAAGAACCAGAAAGTTCTCTTGAGATTCTCGTAGATTACATTTTAAATGTGAGAGTATGGAAAGAACAAAGACACGGTTCTTTGAAGTCGTGTCAAGAATGTAGAATGTCTTAAAGAATTACTTACGGTCTGTGTGTCATCATTTGGTACCGCAATACCCCAGGGAAGTCTATCTCTTCTTCGTGAAACAGAAAGATCAGGCAGATTGTGAAGGTAACTCCGAGCCAATGGCTGCCATACTGCAGGTTGTACAACTGGGAAATAATTTTAAAAAAGAGAAAGAGAAAGATGTTACAACAGCATAGAGACACGATTTCAGTTGTAGAAAATGTTGAATTAGGTGTGGCTGTGTGGTTAAGAAGTTTGCTTCTCAGCCACATGCTTCTAGGTTCAATCCCACTGCAATCAAAGCTTTGTGAGTAATTATATATTATCATTCATCATTTAATGTCTGATTTCCATGCTGGCATGGGTTGGACAAGGCCAAGAGTCACACCAGGCCCCAATTGTATTTTTTGACATGGTTTCTATGGCTTTATGCCCTTCCTAATGCTGACCACTTGACAGAGTGTAGCAGGTGCTTTTTATGCAGCACCATCACCAATGCGTTTTACATGGCCCCAGTACCGACAGGGTCACCAAGTAACTTGCAAGACAAAACCCCCTCAGCTGGGGTGGGTGGGAGTAGTTGTGAAGGGTGTGGCTTTGTAGCTGTTGAGAGATTGAAGGTGAAGAGGGACAAGGATAGGTGTCTTGCTGTAGAGTAGATACATGGGTACCCCAGTTGGGAAACAAAGTGGGGCAAGTTAGAGAGTATAGTAAAGAGAGTGATAGAGCAATTATGGCAGAGATGTGTTGGGACATGCCCTTAAGGGACATTGGGGGTGGTGAAAATAAATGAAGTGATATAGAGGTTTGGACTGGGTGACTGGGCATGCAAGAGGTGACTGTTACAAATGATGGCAAGAAATACAGGAGACATTTGAGGGTGAGGATTGAGGGTAATAGCAGATAAGTGGGGTAGCATGTAAAAAGCCAACTGATTGTGGCCGTTACCAGCCTCCTCTGCCCCTGTGCTGGTGGCACATAAAAAGCACCCACTATACTAATGGAGTGGTTGGCATTAGGAAGGGCATCCAGCTGTAAAAACACTACCAGATCAGACTGGAGCCTGGTATAGCCCTCCTGGCTTCTCAGACCCCGGTGGAACCGTCCAACCCATGCCAGCATGGAAAGCGGACGTTAAACGATGATGATGATGGTGGATTTATAGAATTGTTAGAATGTTGAATGAAATGCTTTAATATTTTAAGATCAAGTCCCATCAAGGTTGATTTTGCTTTTCATCCTTCAGGGGTAGATAAAATATGAATCAAATACTGGGATTATAATAATCACAAGCCCAAAATTTTTGGGGAGGGGGCCCAGTCGATTAGATCTACTCCAGTATGTAACTGGTACTTAATTTATTGACCGCAAAAGGATGAAAGGCGAAGTCAACCTTGGCGGAATTTGAACTCAGAAAATAAAGACAGACGAAATACCATTAAGCATTTCACCCGGTGTGCTAACATTTCTGCCAGCTCACCACATTACTTGGATGATGATAATGATAATGAACCTATAGTCTACAGGTGCTGCTCAGGTACACCACAACTCATCAGAAAAAAAGTAGCCAAAAGTGCATGAATGGAATAGAGAACAATGCACAGGAAGTGAACAGTGAACGAGTCCTCTAAACTGCTAGAAATAATACCCAAATGCTCCTCAAATCACACTCTGCTGTCTTTTGTATGTACATATGTCCTTTTGGCCCTAAGACTATATTTTGCTCATTTCTTGTTTGTTTCATCTTTGTCCATTGTCTTAAATTACATTTATTCACTTTTGTATGTCCACTCTGTATTGGTTTGTTTGCTCTCAGCCCTATATTCTCTGCAACTTTCATGGCCACTGCCAGCATGCGAAGTTCTCAGTCTCATCATTAATGGTGCAAAACCATCTGGTTGATAACTGATGAAGAATTAGGGACCTCTGTGTCTGACTCCCATCCAATTGTACACTCGGTATATGTTGTACATTTTTTGCCCTGTCATTGTTTATCTACAATACAATTTTTCGAGCCTGGTGTGGCTGCTGGCTCTCCAGACCTCAGTCAAACTGTCCAACCCATGCCAGCTTGGAAAACGGACATCAAATGATGATGATTGTTTAAAACAGTTTGATTCAGCCCAGTGCAACTTAAAGTAGTATAGGCTTTTTACAGAAACCTAGTTTGTCAGGCTTAGTGAGCCAAACGTAGAGGTATTGAGAACTGGGCTGCTATTGGTCAAGGCAGGTCACATGGTGTTTTTAGAAGTGAGAGATCGACATTCCAGTGACACAAGATAAATTTATATGTCAGCATTCTTGAAAGTCATTAGACATGAGAAATTAAAACTGATTTGTAGAAGCTTATTCTAGAAGACATACAACAAATATCAAACCAGAGAGCAAATTCATTTCATGCATTTTCTAACTGGTTCACTTTGTATTTTTATTAATATCCCAAATTAGTCAGACATTTTGTCTTAGAATTTAGTCTAGTTTAGCTGCACATAACTCCAAAGCACCCATCATTATTTTCCAGCCGACCGTTTTCTGCATGTCTCCACAGATGATTCTTATACAAAATGGAAGAACAGAAGAAATACAACATGGAACACTTACATTGTGTGTTAAGCAATTCTGTGAGTTCTGGTTTTAGTCTTGACAGGGCAAACATGTAATTCGTTTCCTCCATCCAACTCACTTCGTTTCCTGTGTCCACACAAATCTGAAAAGAGATACACACAAATATGTGTGTATGTGTGCATGTAATTGGCTTCAAATTTTAGCAGAAGGTCAGCAATTCCAAGGGTAGGGGTAAATCAGTTACATTGACCCCCCCCCCCAGTGCATAACTGGTATTTATTTTATTGACCTTGAAAGGATGAAAGGCAAAGTCAATCTTGGTAGAATTTGAAACAGAATGTAAAGACAGACAAAATGCTGCTCAGCATCTCATCCGGCTTGCTGACAATTCTGTCAGCTTCATGCCTTAAAATTAACGTCACATGAAGCAGTTTTGGATAAAATATATTCATGTAAAATCATACAGTTCTATATTTAAGAGATGAGGAATTATGTACATTATTTACATTTGACGGATATTTGTCCTCATCTCGTTTGTTATTAACACAATGTTTCGGCTGATATACCCTCCAGCCTTCATCAAGTGTCTTGGGGAAATTTCGAACCTGAGTTCTCATTCCTAAGGTATTTTTTGATATTATTATTATTATTATTCAGGTCACTGACTGGAATCGAACTCGGAATCTTGGAGTTAGTAGCCCGTGCTCCTAACCACTACGCCATATGCCCAACAGGTTCAATTGTAACCAGCCACAACAAGAGCTAACGCTTCAACAGTAGTCTCATCACGACCTATTCTTGTACCAACAATTTACAAAGAACTCTGGTGTCTTTACTCTCCATGACCCAACTGGGAAAGTTTGCCAGAACTTATGATGTGGATTTAGCTCAAACTAAATGATTCAGTCTTTAATGACTCAACAGAGTTTATTTATAAAATAAAAAAAATGTACAAAACATTATTAGGAATTGGTTCTTACTTTTACAGAGTTGTTATTCTCAATCTTGATTTCTTCAACATTGTTTTCAGGGACAAACATTTCATCGTGAGTTGAATACCAGCCCTTGTAGACAGCTTTGTAAAGGAAACCGTTCTTGTCAAGGGTTCTCTATAAATGGTAAAACAACAATTGTGTATCATAGGGAAACATAAGCTTTATGCAACGCTTCTTAGTTCAGAGGAATTCCTTAATTCTGTGTAAGAGGTTATTTCTAGTAAAGATTGTTTGCCATATATAAGGACACAGATCATGTCGTATAGCCAGCTGGAGATGATGTCTCCTGGGGGTAAATTACAGCAACATCATCATCGTTCAATGTCCGTTTTCCGTGCTAGCACGAGTTGGATGGTTTGACCAGGGTCTGGGAAGCCAGGAGGCTGCACCAGGCTCCGGTCTGAGCTGACAGTATTTCTACAGCTGGATGCCCTTCCTAACGCCAACCACTCCATGAGGGTAGTGGGTGCTTTTTACGTGCCAGGGGAGGCTGGCAGCAGCAGCCACGATCGGTTGGTGCTTTTTTACGTGCCACCAGCACAGGCTGCCATGTTATGTTGGCAAACAATCTTTACTCCAAAAAAACTAATATAAACAGAGCCAATAAAAGACACACACAAACTATTTTTGATTTGTTTCAATCAATTGACTGCAGTCATGCTGGAGCACTGGCTTGAAGAATTTTAGTTGAACAAATCGACCCCTGGGCTTGTTTGTTGTCTTAAGTCTGGTACTTATTGTATTAGTCTCTTTTGTTGAACTACTAAGTTACAGGGATGTAAACAAACCAACACCGATTGTCAAGCAGTGGTGGGGAACACACAGCCACAGACACACACACACACGCACGCACATATACACAGGATGGTCTTCTTTCAGTTTCTGTTTACCAAATCCACTCACAAGGCCTTGGTTGTCCTGTGGCTATGATAGAAGACACTTGTCCAAAGTGGGACTGAACTTGGAACCATGAGACCAAGAAGCAAGCTTCTTATCACACAGCCATACCTGCACCTACATTAGACCTTTCTCAAACAGAATTTCTAAATTTTCTGCATGACCTAAAAACATTTGCACAAATGTGCAACTCTACAAGTGTAAATGTAAGAAAGTGCTGTCCAACCTACAGCATCCAAACAACTTACCCACAACTGCTCCACAGCGGAGATATGTCTAGCTTCTGTTGTTCGAATAAAATCATCAAAATCAACATTTCCAGCTTTGAAAGCTTCCTGCAAAAGATATTATATCATCATCATCATCGTTTAATGTCTGCTTTCCATGCTGGCATGGGTTGGATGGTTTGACTGAGAACTGGCAAGTCAGGATGCTGCACCAGGGTCCAATCTGATTTGGCAAGGTTTCTACAGCTGGATGCCCTTCCTAACACCAACCACTCCAATAGTGTAGTGGGTGCTTTAACGTACCACTGGCATGAGGGCCAGTCAGGTGGTACTGGCATCGACCATGCTCAAATGGTGCTTTTTACGTGCCACTTGCACAGGAGCCAGTCAGGCGACAAAATATTATATCAAAAGGATGTGTTATAATACTATTTTATATATACAAAAACAGCCATACCAACAATCCAACATACTTCCATCATCAGCTGCCTTAAGCATATCATTATGATTTTGACACCTAGGCAATACCATTCAATCCAGTGGTGTTAACAGTACTAAAATAAGTGTTGTTTGGGAAACCAAAAAAAACCATAACTTTCAAACCCATTTACCCTATGTACAACAGTATCTGTGAATAAATCTAATAAGTAAATCTATAACTAAACAATGACCAAACCTTCAAGTCATATATATATATATATTTATATATGTATATATACACATATACAGGGTTATTCAAAAAGAACGAACCGATTCCATCACACAATATTTTAGTAAGGAAAAGCAATAGAAAACTCCAGCTAAGTCACAAGTATTTACTGTTGCGGGTGGTGGCCACATTGAACACTTGTAAGACAGGAAATAAAAGTTGATTGTGAGTAAATACTTGTGACTTAGCTGGAGTTTTCTATTGCTTTTCCTTATTAAAATATTGTGTGATGGAATCAGTTTGTTCTTTTTGAATAACCCTGTATATGTGTATATATATATATATATATATATATATATATATATATATATATATATATATATATATATATAATGTCATCATCATTGTCATCCTTATCACCATTTAATGTTTGTCTTCCATGCTGACATGGCTTGGACAAGTTTGACAGGATCTGATGGGTGCAAAGATGGCATTGTTCTACCGTCCTGTCTGGTTTGTCAGTTTCTACAATTTGATGCTCTTCCTAAAGCCAAACCCTTTACAGAGGGTACTGAATGCTTTATTTTCGAGGGACCAGCACTAGTAAGGTTGCCATGCAACCTAGAAGACTATAAAACCTCCCAGGGGTGTCATTAAGCTAGGAGATAAGGAGTTAAAACATGAAAGAAGGGACTAGAACAAGTTTCCTGTTGTAGAGGATCAACATGGCTACTAAAGTTATAGAAGGATGGGAGTCTTCAAAATGAAGCTGGGAAGAGGTAAAAATAGGGGCATGAGGTGCCTAGGTGGACTTTCAAGGTACAAAGTAAGTAGGAATGGGGACAGAGGAACCAGAATATATGTAAGAATATATGTATGTGTGTGTATATGCATACACACACAGAATAGGCTCACTTAATAATGCTTCATCTAAACATTGTTTGTAATAATATTTATAAGATATAGAACAAAAATCAAATATTGAAAAATAAAACTCAAAGTGTCTAAAAAATTATATAAACATAACAATAAGCAATGTTGTGTGAAAACGTCCATCAAGGGCTACAGGGCCACAGGCTATTGAACAATTTATTTGGCAAGTATCCAGCCCAGATTTCTGGATTCTTTCATTTTCTGAATCATGGCTGTTTTATATATATATATATACATATATATATATATATGGATGGATGGATGGGTGTGTTTCTTTATTAGCCACACAGGGTCGAACACAGAGGGGAGAAAATACAATGTAGAGCTTTTTTTTTGAAAAAAGAATATAAAGAGAAAAATTAAATTTCGATCAATAGGGATCATGAAAAGAAAAAGAAGAAAAAAACCAGACAGACAGACAAAGAGATAAGAAATAATAAAGATTCAGTTGAATTAAGTACTTAAGTTGAGGCACCAAGTCAGTCCAGTATTATCTGCATAGCTTGAAGTAAGGTGAATAAAATCAAAATAAGCAACAGGATATCAAATAGTGATGCAGTACGACCGTTTCAAACTGTTCCATTTAATTGAACAATGCAATTGTTACATCAATTTAAATGCAGTGCCATCTTCAGCTGCACAAATAAATAGAATTTTAACAAGCAGGACACATTAATATAATTTTGCTCAAATACTTTAACAGAGCAAGAAGATGGAAGAAATTCATGTTGTTGCTATTGTAGTTTATTCTTAGCTACATTAGTGACAACATGGATTTCTTCCATCTTCTTGCTCTGTTAAAGTATTTGAGCAAAATTATATTAATGTGTCCTGCTTGTTAAAATTCTATTTATTTGTGCAGCTGAAGATGGCACTGCATTTAAATTGATGTAACAATTGCATTGTTCAATTAAATGGAACAGTTTGAAATGGTCGTACTGCATCACTATTTGATATCCTGCTGCTTATTTTGATAATATCAATGAGTTAAGATAATCTTGCAATCATCTAAAAGTACTTGAACACATGCAATCATCCTCATCAGACATCATCAACATCCTCCTCCTCATAAATCATCATTTTAACGTCAATTTTTCTGTGCTTGCATTGGTTGGAAGGAATTCATTTAGGCAGATATTCTCCAGCCAGGTTCCCTTCTTGTCAACCAATCTTCCCCTGTTTCCCAGAAAGGTGACAAGACATGTGTTTCACAGAGGAGAGGGTTGGGATGATGAACAACAGCTTAACGATGTCCAGTGACCAATATGGTAAAAACTTCGCCTTGGGTCAATCTGGTTTCATCTGTAGACAAGGTACATAACTCTGTTTGCCTTCACACTTAACTCCGTCTAAAGAGAAAGGTTTACTGTGCTGAAAATAATCCTTTCTACTCTCAGCACAAGGCCTGAAATTTGGTGGGAGGTGGGCAGTTGATTAGATCGACCACAGTACGCACCTGGTACTTAATTTATCGACCACGAGAGGATGAAAGGTAAAGTCGATTTCGGCGGAATTTGAACTCAGAACATAAAGACAGACGACTGTGCTGTACAATAATATTTAGACTTGCACTGCACGTTGGCATTTTACTCTTTGCCAACCATGGCAGCCACCAGTGATTTTTATGATGCTTCATATTAAATGACCTCATCATATTTTTGTAATGTTTGATGTTGAATAAAGACTTA
This sequence comes from Octopus sinensis, assembly GCF_006345805.1. NCBI lineage: Eukaryota > Metazoa > Mollusca > Cephalopoda > Octopoda > Octopodidae > Octopus > Octopus sinensis. The sequence continues at coordinate 89,352,264 of NC_043005.1, read as the reverse complement.
CCTCTTTAATGCTTTTATAAAACATTTTATAATGTTTTTTTCATTTTATTTTAAAGAAAGCTGATTTCATCCACTTCATCACTGTCCATATAGGGAATTGTCTGGCACAAAAATTTCAGATATGATCTTATTCAGTATTACTCTATTCATTAGAGGACAGCCATGCTGGAGCACTGCCTTGTATGGTAGTGCTCCAGCATGACCCCAGTACGCCCGCTTCTTTTGCTGAACCTGCCAAGTTATGAAGATGTAAACAAACGAACATTGGTTGTCAAACAGTAATGAGGGACACACAGACACTCATACATATAGGACAGGTGTCGCACAGTTTCGGTCTACCAAAGTCATTCATCAGGTGTTGGTTGGCCAGGGGCTCTTGTAGTATTGTAGAAGACAGTTGCTAAAGGTGCTGCACAGAGGGATTGAACCTGAAACCATGTGGTTGTTAAGTGAACATCTTAACTACACAGCCAAGCCTCTAATTATACTTAAATTTGTAACAGGCCTTTGATAAACGAAGGTGACATTGCAAAACAGTGTCTCATTCCCCAAAATGCTAAATATAAAGACAAGACTTACTTTAAACAGTTCAGAATTTTCTGATGTGTATTCTGCTGGGGATTTCTTGGCTTTGTTAGCTGCTACCTGAATCTGTTGAATAATAATAATAATATTAATAATAATAAAAATTTAAATAATAATAATAATAATAATAAAAATTTAAATAATAATAATAATAAAAATTTAAATAATAATAATAATAAAAATTTAAATAATAATAATAATAAAGAAACAATAAGAAGACTGCAATTGTGTGGGAGACAGAAAAGATGTTGAAATATGGTTCATTCGGTAGCAGTTGCACTCTTCTTATGGTTTCTTTACTTTCTGGGGGAGTAACGTCAATCCTTTAAATAATAATAATAACGAAACAATAAGAAGTGTGCGACTGTTATTGAATGAACAACATTTCAACATCTCATGTGTCCTCCACAAGTTCAAAAGAAACATCTCAATCTACTTCATTTGGTAATATTTAAAGGAGTAACATCAATTAAATAATAATAATTTTATGAGACTTTCCTATTCAAATGAACAAGAAATTAGAAAATAATAGACCAGATATAACGATTGTAGATAAAGAAAAGCGAATCTGCTTCCTTATTGACCCATCATGTCCGTTTGATTCCAGGATCGTAAAGAAAGAGGAAGAAAAAGAAAACAAAACAAAACATACAAACCCTTAAAACTTGAAATGGAAATAATTTGGAGCGTGAGAAGAGTAAAGGTCGTACCTATAATAATTGCATTGTTAAGAGTAAGCAAAGATATAGAAGAATGGCTGAAGGAGATTGAAATGGAATGCCCGGTAGAGCTCCTACAGAAAGTTCATTAGTTAGGGAGAGCAAGAATTATCAGTTGTTGCTTCCCAACAAGATGGTTCCTGGTTCAGTCCCACTGCATGGCACCTTGGGTAAGTGTCTTCTATAATAGCCTTGAGCTGACCAAAGCCTTGTGAGTGGATTTGGGAGATGGAAACTGAAAGAAGCTTGTCATGTATGTGTGTGTTTGTTCCCCATCACTACTTGACAACTGGTGTTGGTATGTTTACATCCTTATGACTTAGTGGTTTGGCAAATGGAACTGATAGAATAAGCAACAGACTTTAAAAATAAAAATAAGTACAGTGAGGTGTGATTCATTTGACTGAAATTCTTCAAAGCAGTGCCCCAGCATGGCCACAGTCTAATAACTGATACAAGTAAAAAAATAATATATATATATATATATATATACATGTGTGCGTGTATGTAAGTATACATACATATATGTATGAATGGATATATATATGCATGCGTATATATATCTAAAGACACACTCATATAGGTCAGTTTGATCCAAGTTGATTTGAAATGAACAAAACGAATGTTATGTAAAGAAAAAAAGGTGAGATTGACAAAATAATATCATTATAGAATGGGTTACCTTTTGGCCATGTTCATCTGTCCCTGTGGCAAATAATACTTCATGCCCCCTAAACCTGTGCCATCGGGCTATGGCATCAGATAAGACAGCAGTGTACAAGTGACCGATATGGGGAGCTGAAGACATAAAATAAAGGCTTTGTAACTGTAAGACTTTGCTGATTGTTAAAATGTATTGTCACATATTGTGTGTGTGTGTGTATAGTTTTATGAATGGTAACTGCAACCAAATAGGGTATGAAACCAATATATGGATTAATATTCTAGTAATGGTTAGGATGTATACCCAAGCTGTAGACATTTACAAAGCTAAAGCTTGGTCATGGCTCCTGTAACATTATCTGGTTGAGAGAGAACTGTCATTCTATGGATAGATCGCTAGTCTATTATATGTTCATTCCCTGATCTCCTTCCCACCTTGTACAGTTTGGTGAACTGAAGTATGAAGAATTAAGTAACCAACCAAAAGATACAGAGGAACATTGAGTGCAGATACTGCACTTGTATACTTTATTCACTTCTTTTGTTCCTACACACAGTAAATTGCAAAGGTTAAACATCCAGTATTTAATAATAGTTATGAGGTGTGTACACACATTTACATTCCCAGGGTTGCCTTAAAACATAAGCACACTGGACAGTTGGTTAGGAGCCCAGGGCCCACTTCTAATCTATGTATGTTGTGGCTTACTGTCAATAAATGAACATTATAGGGTCCAATGCATTGACTTGTTTGAGGGGCTAATGTTAAGATGTCCCCACCACACACACAGAATGTTAGTGTGCCAGGGAGACAACAGTATGCTAATGTGGGCTTCACTTGAACACTGGAAAAGATTAGCAACTGATCATTGTTGAAGTATTTCCTGCCTCTAAAAAAAGATTTTTGTATTTTTGATGGGATTTCAACGTTATGTGTATGGGATCTGCAGAGACTGTGGGGGTAACGTTTGCAGGGTTTTAGATGTACACCAATCATAAATACAAAATGAAAGGAACAAGAGTGTTTCTTAGATGTGTGATGGAGAGTCAGTCTTTGTATTGTCCGAAAGATGCAAGGTTGTCATAAAGGATGAGCTCACAGTATCTGTTCTTGAATTCAGTATATGTCTAGCATGAGGTACCTAGGTTGCATGTGAATGATGCTCGTGTACAAGAGATTAAGCGGGGAACAAGGTATAGTGTTATCTGTAGTAACACTGGTTTTGTTAGAAGTGATGATTCCACTTCGCCAGTGAGCATTCAGTAATTCGACTAAATGAATATTTACTCGTAAATTTCACATGTAAGCGGCTGAGTATTCCATAGACACACAGTTTAACATGGCTAAACCTTGGAAATACAAGGGCAACCAGGGAGAAAAGGAGCGGCAAGAGAGAAGAACAAGGACCAGAATTGGACAGGTACTTTTTCCAGTATTAGAAATGTTCCTTTATTTTTTTTTTTTTGAGGATGGTGGTGGATACAGTGTTAACATGTAACTGGCGTAAACTTCTGTAGTAGAGATAAATTGAAGAGATGCACGGGTTAATCATGATAAATCGCCAATAATCACCAATGCTCGCAGTATAAACAAGACAAACTGCCCCAAGAAAATTTTACGTACCTGCATTTACGTAAAATATGGGTGTAGTGATAAAATAAGGCTTGTTTTCCTGAGAACAGTAGCGAACATTTCGTAATAATAGAGGCAGCCGGTATCGGTAACGTGAACATCGCATCAGCATGATGAGTAATAAACTGAAGGTGACTTAGCATACAGAATAATTAATTAGTTGCTGTTAGGAGCCAAACTTAAACATAGGTATATGTAACAGGGGAACGAGACAAAACTTAACATTGGTATTTATAAATGTATGAAACATGAATATATGTGTTTATAAATATTTTTAAGAAGAGAACGAGACGACGGAAGAGAAAAATTCGTCTCTGAAAGTCACATTGGAGTTATTCCCCTTGTTTCGGTAACCGGTGCAAATGAAAATATCTCCGTGAGAAAAAATACCTTATAGAGCAAAATTCTTCTCATTACTCTCGTATATAGCTTATTTTACTAATTTTATTAATATCCAGTCCCCCTCCCCGACCAAGTTTCATTTTCCTCTTTCTCTCTCTTTATCTTTTTATGTATGTGTATGTCAGGAGATTAGATCTCAAATCGTATGCGCAGATATAGTCTATGATTAAGAAGTTTGCTTCGGAATCATGTAGTCGGGAATTGAATTGTAGTGTGTCTTGGGCGATTGTCTTCTATCATTAGTTGTGAGTAATTGTCAGTTGGAGCATCCACATCAATAATAAAGTCGATAAGTATAGCAGAACGAGATTCTCAAAACTTTCTTCACTTGAGATACACTTTACATCATCCTTCTGCAATCTTTGCTTGGTTTAACCTAACCTAAAATACTGCTGATATCCTTTCTTTGTATGGTCTCCCCATACCAAACAAAATAGCTGCACAGATGATATGGACATAAATATAGAAATAAAACAAAGGAAAATAAACGATATGACAGACCTTGGCTAATGTCTGAGTTCGGCTCAACACGTTTGGACAATTTATTCCATCGAATGCCGCCGTCAATATCGTTTGTACAATGTGGAAACTGTACCATTATTAGCGTTATCCAAATGATGGTAACATCAGGTTTGCAAATCATCCAAGGCTAGAACCTTGTATTAAACAACTACAACAAAAACTGAACTTGCAACATTAATATCTTTTTAGCTTGCCCATCTCTCTTCAAAGAAATGAAGGCTGGAAAAATCCCTATTATCAAACGGTACCTGGACAAACGTTTCCAAGAAATACTAAACAACTGACCGATATATTATTATAATCGTCAGCCTTTTGTACGAGTGAGATATGGTGCCCCAAAACATGGCCAAGACTTCGCCACCAGGTGGTGCAATTTAGCTAGGGGAGATTTGGACCAATACTGAACAAAGATTAAGTCCAACGTAGTTCATACAACACGTCCAATTGATACATATCAACAGTTTAAAAACAAAGCAATTGAGTCCCAGAAAGGTTTTTTAAAAATATATATATATAGTTTGGAATTACTTGTCTCAGAGACAGTCCCTCTCATAGACTCTCGTCGTCTCTTTAATGATTTGACGACCTAATCTTCAGGGAACTCAAATGCTTGGTCAGACTCGCCAGGGTCTCGCGACCAGGCTGCTTTGCCCAAATGGTTTGGTCTGGGTAAGTGTTCGTCTCTGTCTCTTCCCCGTTTTCTTTCCTTCATTAACGCTTGCTATCCTTTAGTAGGCAACATCCTCTCCTTTCCAAATGGAGACAGACAGTTAGGCGTTACATTCCAAATGGAGACAGACACTCAGGCGTTACATTCAACTCTCTCTCTCTCTCTCTCTCTCTCTCTTTGAGCAATCTGATCTCAATTTTCAAGATGTCGCCTATTTTTCGCAAGAGCGAAATTCTTGGGGGATTGCATTGATGCCTTGCCTGTGACCAACACAGGCACTCGACTCAGTCTGGATGAGCTGCACATCAACATTTCACTGATATATATATATAACAAATAAGAAAATGGAGAAGCACATTAGTTGGTTCATCAGCTTTAGGATATTAAATGTTGACTTATTTATTTATCAAAACGACAACCATAATAACATATATACATATAGTATATTATTCAATGCATATAAGATAAGAATACAAGTAGTTATTAAAAAACATGAATATAAATTATTAAAATCACTTACTTTAAGTGATTTTAATAATTTATATTCATGTTTTGAATGACCAGCTGAATTTGCCATTACTAAAAGTCAAGAATTGTTTATTATTGAGAAACTGACCAGTTGCAAAGATATCAACAAATTTTTTCTTCTTTCTCGCCTTCTTCTTCCCTTCCTTCTTTTTCTTTAACACATCTTTCAGATACAAACACACACACGTTCTCTCTCACTTTCTCCCCATTCCTCACCCTCTTGTACTATCTTATATCTCTCCCCGCCCCTACACACTTAATAATACTACAAAAAGAGTCAAAACTCCTGCAAAAGTTAATTCAATTTGAAGAATCCACTAGAGTGGACGAAAGCGCTATAATATATGATTTATATATGTGTAGTGATGCTATTGTGTAGGGTTCAGCGCGCATGCGCAGAATGGGACTACTTCCGGGTGGCCACCGGAAGTCTTCCCCATGCGCATGTGCGGGAAAACGTTCCCTCAAGCCCGCCAAGCTCAAATCGCTCCCTTCGGCTAGACAGCATTGCGATCGGACGTGCATTCACAGGCTCTGACAACCACTCGTGCTACGACATAGCGCCAACGACCATCGACCAACTTCAACAAACTAACACGAAGCTGTATATCAGAGGCTGTCTTTCTCCCACCAGACACACGTACGGCATCGCAATCAATAAACCAGAACTACTGTCTTCTACCTTCAACCTGACTTCGTCTGCATTGCTTTATAAAATTTATATGTGACTAGATCGGATATCGACACCCTTTCAGTGGAGCGATAACAGATCCTTCGTTACATATGTAACATACTAATAAATACCTGTAAATATAAAACCATCCAGATTTCTGAGTACCTCATTTCTTCTAATATATATATATGTATGTATGTGTGTGTATGTATGTATATGCATGTGTGTGTATATGTTTGTCCCCCCCCCAACATCGCTTGACAACCGATGCTTGCGTGTTTACGTCCCTGTAACTTAGCGGTTCAGCAAAGAGACCGATATAATAAGTACTAAGCTTACAAAGAATAAATTGGGGGGGGGGGATAAATAAAACAAATAAAAGAATATGTATGTATGCAGTGGTGTGTTATGGGAATTTATGGAAAGGTGTCCCATAGAAACTCACCAAATTGTTAAAGATGGAGAAGAGATGTTAAAATTTGAAAAGAATTTTAATACATGCATGCGATAATTTCGAATACCGATATTAACATGTAAATAACATGATAGAATAATTAAAAATTTATTAAATTAAATTAATTATATATCACTGTTCTCTTCAGTGCAAGAAGAATACATCAAAAAATTATTATTAGTTACAGAAGACGTGATGGAGGAAATAAATAACATATTCAGATATACAACCTTTTCACATACGTACGTACATACGTGGAAACATGTAAGATATCTTCTATTAAGAATTCTTCATGCAGGGAATCAAATAATACTAATAATATTATTTAATTCTGCCTAAAGAATTTCTAAGAGGACATGTCTTACATGTTTCTCCTGTGTGGATAACTGAGGTGTTGGATGAAATACGTGGAATGAGGAATAAAAAACACTAAAGATTTTCCCCCGTCTCCTGCTTTTTGATATATAAGTACTCTGCAAAAATTATTCCCCAGTATTTTTCAACTCTTATGCAAACCTCACATAAACATAACATACATAGGGATTTGGAATTCTGGAACAAGCAGATATGCTTCAAGGGGAACACAGCTTGGACCCTATCTACATTATATACGGGGAAAATGTAAGGATCAAGATTGGAAAAGAAAAAGTGCATAAATAGCCATATTCTGCCTTTCGACAGAAGGATTTCTCTTGGTATCTAGCAATACCAGAAAATAAGAATTTTCAACGACGACATCAGATGGAGCATCCACGTCAATGATAAAGTGAGCTGTGAAGCTTAAATATGACTTTAAAGACTTCAACCCCAGGGGTGCTATTAATTAGGCGACGTTTGATCTGATGCTGAGCTAGAATTAAATTCAAAGTACTTAACACAACGCATTCCCACGATAGATATCGACAGTTTAAAAACAATACGTTATGCTCAAACGCAAACGCTTATCAGTTCGTCCATCTTGAAACACAACCAAACCTCACACAAAACATTTACAAAACGGAAGGCATTACTCTAAGGAATATGAACTTTATTTTTAAAATAAAGAAGGAAATTTTCGCCATAACGTTCAGCATAATTTAGGCAATAATAACAGTGGTTACATTGCTTGAAGCTTTTTCGAGAATATTGAAACAATAAATCGATGCAAGTCATTGTGAAAGATGAAAAGTAATCATTATGTCCTTCCGTAATATTTTCAGTGAGCTTTTCGTGTTGTATTCCTCCATGGTCTTTTATAGTTTCGCATATTATTCGAAGAAGGATGGATTTTGTACTGGGAAGCAGCTTACTCTTCTTCCTCAGAAGATATACTCAATCTGTGGTACCTATGTTTCAAAAAAGGATGCAATGAAACCACCTACTGTGAAAGTGGAGGTAGGTCGCCAATGATAATTCTGTCTAAATTTTTGGCACAGGGCCAGCAATTTTGAAGGGAGGGAGAAGTCAATAAGGTGGAAGAACCCAGTGGTCGACCCTGAAAGGATGAAAGGCAAAGTCAAGGTCGATTTTGACTTTCATTCTTTCATCCGCAAAATGGATAGAATTTCAAAGATAAATAAAAAACAAAACTGTCATAAAAGATAAATAAGAATTGTCATAGCAGAAGAAATTGTTCGTTCAAAGAAAACATGTTTAAAATCTGTTTGACTCATTGTAAAAAGGTTTTCTTTTTCATGTGTGTGTGGCTGTGTTCCCGTACAAAAGGGTGATGGTAAGATTGGAGTACAAAAGTCTGAAAGAACGTGAGATAGATTCAGTTAAACGTCATATGGTACGCCGAGGAACAGACAAAATTTTCCACTTTTTGTAGTTGCTCGGTAGAAGAGAGAAGCACCAAGGTTCAATTCGAATATTTTGAGGCAAAAATTAACACAAGTTGTGATCGGTAAACAACGACAAACGAGAAGACAAGGGAGAGACAATTATACTCTGGCAGGGCAGTGAGAGATATGTGACTGGCGATCATTATAGAAGCAAGTCTTCACACGCACATATACATACATATACGATATGCAATATATATATGTATACACACCTATATATATGGCGGGGGAGGAGTTCGGAATATGTGTATGTGCATACACATCTATATGCATGCATGCATACATGCATACATACATACATGCATAGATACATGCATGCATACATACACACACACACACACACACACACACATACATACATACATACATACATACATACATGTTTATCTAATATATATCATCATCATCGTCGTCATTGTTTAACGTTTGCTTTCCATGCTGGAATGGGTTGGACACTTTGTCTGAGGGTTGGCAAGCCAGAAGGCTGCCCCAGGCTCCAATCTGATCTGGCAAAGTTTCTACAGCTGGATACCCTTCCTAATGCCAACCACTCCAAAAGTGTAGTGGGTACTTTTTACGTGCTACCAGCACGAGGGCCAGTCAGGTGGTACTGGGATCGAACCATATATATATATATATATATATATATATATATATATATAAATATAATAAATCCATAAAAACGAACACACACACACACACACACACACACACACACACACATATATATATATAGGCATATACATATGCATATATATGTATATATAACAATAATATCTAGCAAAGAAATTACAAACAGAAAAACACTGTTGAAATGGATCTTATTTTCATTGTTACAATGTAAGATAGAGCTTCTTTGAATTGTACAAGAATTTGGTTCTATTCTCCATCTTGTCAACTGTTATTGATTGCCAGAAGAACAAGCTGAAGTGAGAGAGAGAGACAGGGAAAAAGAATTTACGCAAGCAGAGAGTGTGAACGTTATGTAGGCCCTTGTATGAGGTGCTTCCTCCATTGGTACCAAATAAAAGAAGGAAGAACCAAATTTGTGTTCCATATTTATATTTCCTGTTAAGTCAGACTAGATAAAGAATTTTCTGTCTATTGCCTGCCTCAACCATATTTAATTGCAGAATGTTAACTCAAACAATGGAACTGTAACAAAGTGTGGTAGTTGGCTCTCTTAAATTTCTGAGTGCAATTATGGAGAATAGAAAACCAACTGGTAGAAAAATGAAGGTTAGGTTTCAACTCTTGGTTAAGAATCTAGGAAGGTTTCATTATTTGTGTGTGTGTGTGTATATATATATCATCATCATCATCATCGTTTAACGTCCGCTTTCCATGCTAGCATGGGTTGGACGGTTCAACTGGGGTCTGGGAAGCCAGAAGGCTGCACCAGGCCAAGTCTGATCTGGCAGTGTTTCTACAGCCGAATGCCCTTCCTAACGCCAACCACTCCGTGAGTGTAGTGGGTGCTTTTTACATGCCACCGACACAGGTGCCAGATGAGGCTGGCAAACAGCCACGATCGGATGGTGCTTTTTACGTGCCACCGGCACAGAGACCAGACGGAGCTGGCAACGGCCACGGTCAGATGGTGCTTTTTACGTGCCACCGGCACGGAAGCCAGTCAGGGTGGTGCTGGCTACGGCCATGTTCAGATGGTTCTCTTACGTGCCACTGGCACTGGTATCACAGCTACAAATTCCACTGATGTTGATAGATTACGATTTTGATTTTGATTTTGATTTTCACTTGCCTCAACAGGTCTTCATAAGTGGAGTTTTGTGTCCCAAGAAGGAAAGGAATGCATAAGTGGGCTGGCTACATCCCAGGTAGAGGCCATGGGATTATAGCCTCACCTGTCCTGCCGGGTCTTCTCACGCACAGCATACTTCCAATGGTCTTTGTCTCTAGTAATTTCCTCGGTGAAACCTAAAGTTTGAAGGTCGTGCTTCACCACCTCGTTCCAGGTTTTCCTGGGTCTACCTCTTTCACAGGTTCTCTCAACCGCTAGGGTGTGGCACTTTTTCACACAACTATCTTCATCCATTCTCACCACATGACCATACCAGCACAAACGTCTCTCTTGCACACCACAACTGATGCTTCTTAGGTCCAACTTTTCTCTCAAAGTACTTACACTCTGTCGAGTATGAACACTGACATTACACATGCATCGGAGGATACTGGTTTCATTTCTTGCGAGCTTACGCATATCCTCAGCAGTCACGGCCCATGTTTCACTACCATGTAGCATGGCTGTTCGTACACATGCGTCATACAATCTGCCTTTTACTCTGAGCGAGAGGCCTTTTGTCACCAGCAGAGGTAAGAGCTCTCTGAACTTTGCCCAGGCTATTCTTACTCTAGCAGTTACGCTTTCAGCACACCCACCCCCGCTACTGACTTGGTCACCTAGGTAACGGAAGCTATCAACTATTTCTAGTTTTTCTCCCTGGAATGTGGCGGAAGATGGTCTCTGCGTATTTTCAGTGTTTATTGCTCCTGACCATCTGCCACACACAAAAACTATCTTCCTAGTTAGCCTTCCTTTGACATTGCTGCACATCTTATGTGTCCATAGCTTACACTTGGTGCATCTTATAGAGTTTCTACCTACGCCTTTTCTACAGATCGAGCAGGGCCATCTACCTGAAGGTGTTTGTGATTTGTCTACCTTCCTACTTATTACGACTTTGGTTTTAGCTAGGTTGACTCTAAGGCCCTTCGATTCTAATCCTTGCTTCCACACCTGAAACCTCTCCTCCAGTTCTGATAGTGACTCAGCAATTAGGGCTAGGTCATCAGCATAGAGGAGCTCCCAGGGGCAACCTGTCTTGAATTCCTCCGTTATTGCTTGGAGGACTATGATAAATAGGAGGGGGCTGAGGACTGAACCTTGGTGGACCCCAACCTCTACTTGGAATTCTTCACTGTACTCATTGCCAACCCCCACCTTACTAATAGCGTCCCTGTACATGGCTCGTACAGCTCTCACTAACCATTCATCCATCCCTAGTTTCCTCATTGACCACCAGATAAGGGATCGGGGGACCCTGTCAAAGGCTTTCTCCATGTCAATAAAAGCCAGGTACAGAGGCTTATCTTTGGCTGGGTATTTCTCCTACAGCTGTCTTACCAGAAATATAGCATCAGTGGTGCTTTTCCCTGGCACGAAGCCAAACTGCATCTCATCCAAGCTGACTCTCTCCCTAATCAGTTGGGCTATGACCCTCTCCATAACCTTCATTACCTGATCCAACAGCTTGATACCTCTGTAATTATGTGTATCTAAAGCGTCACCTTTACCTTTGTAGCAGTTGACTATTATGCTGCTACACCAGTCATTGGGTATGACTCCTTCGTGTATCACCTGGTTAACTATATGGGTGACTTGGCTATAGCCGACACTGCCAGATATTTTGAGCATCTCTGCAGTAATTCCTGATGGGCCTGGGGCTTTCCCTGTCTTCATGCTTCTAATTGCCTTAACTGCCAAAGAACTGTCAACTCGGATAGCTGGTCCCTCTGTTGGGTCGACATTCGGCGGACTCTCTTTATCCCATTCATTTTCCTCATTCAGCAACCTTTCATAGTGGCATCGCTAAACCTCTCTCTTTGCATCCTCATTTAGCGCAGGTGAACCATCATCCATGCGAACACATTTTTCTCCTACCACATCACGATTCTCTCTCACACACTGTCTTGCAACACAAAATACCTCAAGTGTTTGGTCCTCACGGCGCAGAACATTGGCAAATTTTTTCTTATCTGCTTCCCCTCTGGCTAAATAAACCTGTCTCCTAGCTTCCCTTCTGGCAGTCTGATACACTTCCCTGCTACCACCGTTCTTCCAGTCCTTCCAAGCCTGTTTCTTTTGTCTAATAGCCCTGTCAACAACATTGCTCCACCACCACGTTACCCTGGGTCGAGATGGGACTTTGCTCCATCCACAGATCTGGTCAGTAGCTGTCAGTAGATTGTCCCGTAGAAACTTCCAGTTTTCTTCCATGTTATGTGAAGCTATATCCCCTTCTATTTCATCGAAGACTTTGAGTAGTACGTCTCTAAATCTCTGTCCATTTGCAGGATCTTTAAGCTTCCAGACCCTTCTCCTCCAAGCAGGTCTTCTGGGCAACCATTTAGCCCTGATCCTGAAGTTGCTAACTACTAATCTATGTTGAGGAGTGCATTCTTCGCCTGGGGAGGTTTTGGCATTTATAAGCAGCCCTCTTTCCCTCTTTCTGGCGAGGATGTAGTCAATCTGGCTAGTGTGTCTGCCAGAATGGTAGGTGACTAGGTGAGAGGTGGGTTTCCTGAAGTTGGTATTGCAAACCATAAGGTCATTTGCATTGCAGAACTCCAGCAGCCTGGTTCCTTCCTCATTGCGAGAACCAAAACCGTAGCCTCCATGTACACCATGGAAGCCCCCGACGTGCCGTCCAACATGTCCATTGAAGTCATATATATATAATTCATGCTTTTCTTTTGATTGTTTTCCTTCAGAGAGTTCCAAAACATGAAGAAAAAAAATATATCTTGATTATGATCAGTCCAGATAGAATTCCAGATTCTAAGTGGGTCTGGTTACATTGGATGAAGACAGGAATCTCAGTAAGTATAAAGCATGTTTCATGCACAGTAACTCATGCTTGAGTTAACAGAAATATGCACTGATTCATGCACACACGCACAATACATACAAGCAATCATACATGATGATTGCTTCATCTTGGGAGATGATAGCCCTCCCATCAACACACACGCAACACCCCATCACACAGCACAATCACTCCATTGACAAGCCCTTAGATGACTTTTAAGGCCAGCTGCAGACTGACAGAGTTTAAAAAGACAAGTGACGGATATTCTTCAAATCTTTTATACATCTTTGCCCTTTGGAATCTGATTCTGAAGGAGTGTTTTTGTGAACTAGCATGTGTCTTTTAAGTCCAGATATTGTCTTACAAGTTTTTTGACATATGACAAGTCGTAAGAGGCAGTTGGTGTCGAAGATCATTACCTATCTGGGCATTACAATTTTCATGTGACTTCATATGGTTCATGTATCCTACATACATACATACATACAAACATACATACATACACACACACACACACACACACACACACACACACACACACACACACACTGATGTTGATGTTGAAATTCCAATGAAGGAGCCTTAGATCTAGGTTAGAAACTGGCTCTTTCTCTATTGGCAAGAAATCTTGAAATAAAACTGAACAATGACATGTGCACACACAAACCAATGTGCGTGTATATATATATACATATACATACGTACATATATGCATACATATATATACTTTTTTTACCAAATAAACACACACACACTATATATTCATTCTCCACTCATTTATTACTGTTCTCTTATGTCCGTTGTCTGGAAATCTTTTGTTACACATCTGTGACCTCTTCAGTGAGTCTTCCATCCGTGTGCATCCTCTTCTTATGTTTAGTCCATGCTGTGCATCCTTGAGAAAAACGAATTTGATTTTTTAAAAATCTGTGTCCCAAAGACAACGTTGTCCATCATCATTATCATCGTCATCATCATCGTCGTCATCGTTTAACGTCTGCTTTCTATGCTGGCATGGGTTGGACGGTTTGACTGAGGGCTAGCAAGCCAGGAGGCTGCACCAGGCTCTAATAAAAAGATATAACTTGCAATAAGAAATAACTCATCTTTTAGATCAACAACTCTCCTCTCTATCTATCACCATCTCTCTCTCTCTCTCTCTCTCTATATATATATATATATAGATTTGTCTTGGGATTCATGATCAAACGGCTGGGTGGAATTGTGCAAAAAATTACACTGACGTGTAGAATGATCTGGTGGCGAGGCTGGGCTTTGCATTTTTTCATAGCTCCCATGGTTAACGAGATAATCTACTATAATAATACTTTTGTGTTTATGAATGAGAAAGGAAAGGGTGATAGATGAATAAGGAAGGAAGGAGTGATGTCATGCTTGGTAGTGGGATGATGGAAACTGTATGCTGAAAAAATAAATCAAACAGTGTTTCAACTCTGTGTGAATATATGTGGGTTTATGTAAAATGGGGGGAGGGTATGTGAATGTGTGTGTGTGTGTGTGTGCGCGCGCACACACAATGGAAGTAGAATGCTTCATCTTTGTTCGCTTAGTATCTGGGTTTATTTTTGATTTGGTTGAATCTTGGTTGTTTTTTTTTTGTTGGTCAGTTATTTTTAGAGTTTTGACAGAAAAAAGTCATTCTAAAATTGTTTTTTAATGTAAGTGCGCCCAAACAAGTCGAATGCTTACACAGAGCAGGTTTTACAGCCACATCATCCAAACTGACCGGGTGAAACCGGGTTTAGCTGCTAGTTTATATATATTTACCATACCCTTTGACACTCACTCCTTCTCTATATATGTATTAACTCTCATGCAGAACTTCCATTCTTTTCTGAAAACCTTGTCAACTAACGTCTACTTACATTTCATGATATACAGCTTATCCCTCACAAAATGCTTAGCTTCTCAATCTTGTTTTCTGATTGGGTAAAAATTAACTTGAAACCCCTGTAAAATTTTTCTAAATATTTTCTGGAGTAAATGAATGACAAACTTAGATTCAGCATGATAAAGTACATCAATAAACCAAATTTGAAGATTTTCATTTAATTTTAAAACTTCAAAATTTGTGATAGTAACAGAAAAGATCTCACCCTATTTGTCTGCTTTTCATTTTTTACTTTTGTTATGGTAAAAATTTCACTATTTTAAAATTACATTTAATTTTGTGTTTGAAAGTAAAAGAAATGCGGATTATAATGGTGATTGCCAATTTCCAAAATTTTCTTATTTTTTTTAATCATCAAGGCTTCTCCCATCGTTTTTAAGTGTGTAGTGCAAAGTGAAAAAAAAAAAAATTGGCCAAAGTTGGTACTGAGTAGGAGAAGAATGGGGTGGGGGGTGGAAAAATTCATAAAATTTTAAAGTTTTCTTTTTGCTGAAAAGGTGTCTTCCATTGCTTTTAGGTGTGTAAGAATGGTGAAATATTGTGTTTGTAGGATTTCTTATGAATCTTCTCAAATCTAACAATTTGTTGATTCTAATCTTTTCAGTCCAAGAAGTTTCAAGGTATAACAACAGAAAAATCAGATGATGTAGGTAAACACTCGTTTCAATTTTGCCTCTCATTTCAATTAACATAATTACTTGGTTGTTTGTCATTGTCCTCTTCTTATTCTTCTTCTTCTTCTTCTTCTTCTTCTTCTTCTTCTTCTTCTTCTTCTTCTTCTTCTTCTTCTTCTTCTCCTCTTTTCTGCTCTGCCTCTATCTTCTCTTCTGCTACCACTGCTGTTGCTGCTGTTCCCCCTTCTTCTTCTCCTCCTCCTCCTCCTTCTCTTCTCCCCCTCCTCCCCCCTTCTCCTTCTTTCCCTTCCCCTCCTTCCAATTTTATTATATTCACAAATAGTTCATTCTGCATCACTCATTCTGTGTTACGCTTTTGTCTTTTTCTCTCTCCCCACCCCACCTCCAGGCTACAAAGTCCCTAAGCAGACCTCAGGGGTCTATCGAATACAATTTTTGCTGTATGAGCAGATATATTATCCTGCCGTCATGGAACTGCACTCCAGATCGGATGAAGCACGAGTGTTTAAAATGGTTCAATTTGAGAATGAAAACCACCTGGAACCAATAATGAATTACCAATATATACTGTTTGCCAATGACACAGCACCGACCAGTCTGAAGAACTGGGGGAAGGATTGTCTGATCAATATGGTTGTAATGTATCTGGGAACACTATTTCCCTGATTAGAATGCTTCACAACAACAAAATAAAGGTGACAACAATAACAACAGCAACAATAATAATACTTTCTACTATAGGCACAAGGCCTGAAATGTTGGGGAAGGGGACTAGTCGATTTCATCAACCCCAGTGTTTCACTGGTACTTAATTTCTAGACCCAAAAAGGATGAAAGGTAAAGTTAACCTCGGTGGAATTTGAACTCAGATCATTAAGGCAGATGAAATACTGCTAAGCATTTCGTCCAGAATGCTAACAATTCTGCCAGCTTGCTGCCTTACAACAACAGGCCTGAAAATCTGAGGAGGCTGCTAGTTGATTATATCAACCCCTGTATGTAACCGGTACTTACTTTATTGACCCAAAAATTCTGCCAGCTCACTGCCTTAATAATGATGATGATGATCTAAAAGAAATATGAAAACCAACAAATAATAAAGAATAAATACAAAGAATTAATATTATTTTTCTGTATTCTTTTTTTCATTGCATGTTTTCATTTCCTTTTTAAAGCAGTAAATAATACCTATTTAAACAGGTATTGAGTACTTCTTTAGGTTTTTGGGTTTCACTTTTGTGTTTCCTATTCTAATGGAAGTTCTTTACATCTCTCTCTTTCTCTTCCCCTCCCTCCTTCCACTCCCCCCCTTTCTCCATCTCTCTCTCTCTCTTCCTTATGAATTTACCTCCCACTTTAAAAATGATTTCCCTGGTCCACCACACTACTACTACTACTAAGGCAGTAGCAGACTGGCAGAGCTGTTAGCATGCCAGGCAAAATGCTTAGCGGTATTTCATCTGTCATTACATTCTGAGTTCAGTTTCCATCAAGGTCGACTTTGTGTTTCATCCTTTAGGGGTCAATAAAGTAAGTACCAGTTGCGTACTGGGGTCAGTGTAAGAGACTTACACACTCCCCCCTCCAAATTGCTGGCCTTGTGTCAAAATTTGATATTAGTATTATTTCTGTTTTATCAGAGGTTTTGTTGGAACTCTTGGAGTCTTGCATGCATAGCAGGTTTGCTGCCTGCAGCCTAGGGTACCATGCTATCCATTCTTTTCAGCTATCTAATACTTTCCTGATTATTCTGGCCAGTCCAAGGAGGCAAACCTTTTGTAACAATTCTACTGGGCACTCTTTTCCAATTTCCTTTATATTCCCCTTGATGCCTTCTAATACTGTTCCTAAAGGCCCAACAATTACCGGTACTGTCTTCACCGTCTTCATTTTCCATAGCTGGGCTATTTCATATTATTATTGAGTGAGAGAGCAGTGCATGCCATCAAAGTGACACCGGGGTGAAACATACGAAGCCCAGTATGCCCATCATGACTACCTATCTGATAAGGGTACACCAGGCACATGCATCACAACCATATGTGCACGACATGGAGATCTCATATCAAGATAAACAGCACATGACCTTGCGGGTGGGGCTCAGTTAGAATTTTTTTCTGGTCAAGTAACCCATCCCACTCAAAAGGTCCCTGAATAAGGGTTGTTTAAGGATGTTGAACGAAACACTCATGTTTCCAGAGGTGAATTATTCAAACCCCAAAGAATCCCTCTCAACACATAGCTATTTTGCTCCCCCACTACTTCTGCTTGTGATCAGAGATGCACATATTGTCAGCCACTAAGGGACATGCTCAACTGGTTAAGGCCAAACAACTGACAAGCAAATCTGTGGTATTGAGCAGAATATTTGCTGTAGCCCATCTTTTATACCAAGACAAAACAATGTACATGATAACACTTCCAATCAGTTAAGATCAGAAGCCATGAGAGCCACTGCCTGGTACTGCATCAGGGCATGCCTCATACTGCATCTATTAAGGTGGCAAGCTTGACAAAATGTTTTGCAGCGTTTCATCTGGCTTTACCTCCTGAGTCCAAATTCTACCAAGACTAACTCAGCTTTTGATGCTCTGGTGGGGTGGGTGTCAATGAAATAATTACCACTTGATCACTGGGGTCAATATAATTGACCAACCCTGTTCCTCAAAATTAGTGGCCTTGTGCCAAAATTTGAAACCACTACTATTATTGTTATTAGAGGACCCAAGCCGTCAGTAATGATGGTGGATGTTTTACTAGAGTCTGTGGTAATTACAACATTTTGGTTTGTATGTATGAACAGTTGGGGATATAGTAGAATCATGTTCATGCTGAAAGTTGTTAATAAAAGTATGAGGAGGTAATTAAAGATGTGAAAATAACAAGAGAATAAGGCAATTATGTTTCTCATTCCTCAAATATTACACAGCAAGATGTCAGTTATTCATTATTCTACATTGGTATTTTCTACAATAAGTGTTTTACCTATTTCCACAAATCTTGTACAAGTTGATGTATTCAAATCTACCAAAATATATGCATATTTATCAAAGGTGGGCAATCATTAATCGAAAAGTTAACTTCAATATCTGTTAATTAGTTAATTATTTCCTAATGTAACAAAAGTTATCGATAAATTGCTCACGTTCATTTTTATTATAGAAAAAAAAATCAGTTTTTGCTCTAAAACCACCTAAAAACTCCTTTAAAAAGTGCCAAAATTATAGAATTCATTAACTTCAATTCAATTGAAATTAACAGACTAATTAACTTCCATTAACTCAAGTTAATTAGTCTGATAATGATTTCCAAAGTTAACTTAAAAGTTAAATCATTAAAAAAATGTTAGCTTTGTTAACTAACAATTAATGGTGTAATGGTTTGGTGCCCAAGTTTGATATTTATTTAAATATATGCATTTTTATGCATGAATACATGATCTTACAAGCAAGTTGCGTACATTTTCCAAAGGTTTTCAAGAGGCAGCAGGTTTAGTTTATGAAAAAAACTGCACATTTACATGTTTGACTCATTCCATACAAAGGATACAAATGTACATAATAAGCATTGTTATTTACATTCACAGCAAAAGTTCCCAAAGACCAAGATTTTTCATGTAGATATGAGGAGGTGCCAACACACACTGGAGTTCTGAATTTTCAATCCAAAATTTCAAATGATTTGTTTTTCATCCTGTTTTAAGAAATACAATCACACAATTTAATAAGCAAAACGGCTAAAGTTGAATACATGAAACGAAGGCCTCTGTAAGCTGAATATAAAATGTAATAGAGGAATGTAGTGGAATATATGAATTAAAATAAATAAAAGTTGAATAAGTATTGACACAAATACATACATGGGAAAATGTGAGCAAGAGAAATAATATTCTTAAGATTATAAACCTAGAAAATTACGGGACAAATTATTACACTTGGAAAAGTTCAGGACAACTAATTACATCTGGTAAAGTACAGAACAAGGAAATTCTTACTTAAAATAGATGGAAACTGAAAGAAGCCCATAATATATATATTTATATATGTGCATATATATACATGTGTATGGATGTATGGTGAATTTTTGGAGGCTTTGTTAGAAGGGGAAAAAGTTAAAAGAAAGGGCAAGAAAGGTAGTGAGAAAGGAGTCTTTTCTGGGATGGTTGAAATTGTCTTCTTTCATCAGTTATCATGTTACTCAGCTATAAACAGGAATCCTTTTCTGAGACAGTTGAAGTTAATCAAAGAATACAATACAATTTCAACCATCTCAGAAAAAGATCTCCTTCACTCTTTCTTTCTTTCTCTTTTTCCTTTTTCTCCCTCTAACCAAGCCTCTAAAAATTCACCACATACATACATATGTACATACATACATACATACATACGTACATACATATATATACATATATACCCATGCACACACACACATGTATTCTCTTCCAAATTTAACTCCAAATTCTTTCAATTAACTCACATACATATAAAAGGCATAAATTTTCTGGAAAAATATTATTACAGATGAATCCCTGAAGCAGGAGGAAAGCACTAAATAAATAACTCAATTTCTGACTATCTCCTTTCTCTTAATATATAAAATCTATACATCAAAAGAGGTTGAATGAAAGGGAGATAATAATAATAATCCCAACAAACTAAGCTGCAATGAGTGAGAATGGTATGTGTGTGTTTGCATGTATGTGTGTGTGTATGGTGTGTGTAGCAGTTGATGTGTGGTTTATCGTAAAGAAATAGATACATAGTAAAGAAATAGATGTGTGGTTTATCAAATGGTGTGTGCACATGTGTATGTGTGTGTCTGGCCAAATAGTGTGCATGTGTATAGTGTATGCTTGTGAACAAAAGTTATCTTTGTCTATGCATGTTGTGTGTGTGTGTGTGTGTATATATATTGTCTGTGTTCAGGTATTATGTGTTTGTGTGGGTGTGGGAGTGTGAATGACAATGTGTGGTATGTGGTGTGTGCACTGAATTAAACAGTGTGTGTAGCTGCTCATATAGTGGTATGTGTGGTAATGTTATTGAAGATTATATGTGGTGTGGGTGCTGAGAAGTGGTTGGTGCTAATGTGTGTGCAGTGGAATGGTGTTGTGGGTGTGTAAAGTGAGTGATGAGTTGAACAGTGTGTATGTGTTGAGGGTACTGAGGTGGGCAGTATGAAGGTGTGTAGGTGAAGGGGGTACAATAGAAGGTGATTTGAGCCCATATGGTGCAAAGGAATGAAGAAAAAAATTTTAATTCCTGTTCACAGCAAAGGCGAGAGTCTGGGTGGCAGTCTGAATATAGACAGATGTTATAGTGATTGACTGGTAGAATGGAAGTGGCATGAGACTGGGATGTCATTGCCAAGTCTGATGTCTTGAAAGTATTCCGCAAATAGGTCAGCCAAGCAGCGTCCTGTTTGACCAATGTAATTGGAAGTACAGAGAGAGCAGAAGATGCAGTAAATAACATTACTAGAGGTGCAGGTAAAGGAATTAGTTACATGATAGGGATGGTGATGGGTGCCTGTGAGGATGGTGGTGTTGGAGAGGTAGGAGCAGGTGTGACAGCATGGCCAGGAGTAGGGGAAGGAGCAAGGCTGGGAGGCGGGGGGTAGGAAAGAAATGTGGATCAGGAGGTCACGCAGGTTATGGGCTGATTTGAAGGAGGAAAGGGATAGGTTAGAGAAGATGTGTGAGGTAGAGGGGTCAGACTGGACTCATTGGAAGGATTGAAGAATGGTGCGTTGGAGGGGTGGTAGGTGGGGGGAAATGGAAGATGGGTAAGGGTGGGGCGGGTGTAAAGAGAAAGTGCAGAGGCATGGTTCACAGATTGTGTCCAGCCAAGGGCAGTGTGGATAATAGCAAGAGGATATCCATGTAGGATGAAGTAGCAAGCCATGAGTTGAAACTGAATCTCAAAGTGATGGTCATCACTGCAGATTCTGCATAGATGAAGGAATTGGGAGTAAGGAATGGAGAGCTTGGTATGGGTAGGGTGGGAGGAGGAGAGGTTAAGGTAGGAATGTGAGTCAGTGTGCTTGTTGTAGATGGCGATAGTGAGAGTGGAGTGATGTATGCTGACAGAAATGTCGAGAAATACATACATACATACATACATGCATGCATGCATAGATACATACATACATACATACATACATACATACATACATACATACATATATGCTTACATTAGTTTGTGTGTGTGTTAGTATCCAAATGTATGTGATATTTCCTCTGCTCTCACTGTTGTTCACTTTTGTCTCCTTGCTACCTACTTCAAATAGTTAAGTGTCACTCACAAAAAATAAGTATATAGACAAATACACTTAGAGCATTATATATATTGATTGCTATTATATAATAGCACTCTTTGGCATTCAATAACAATGCATTTCTCTAGACTAAATGTCATCTGGATGTCATGTAAGAAAATTTGTACGGTCTGAATAAGGGAGTCCAGTTGACCTCTTCTAGCACTGTAAAGCTTCAAACCATCCTTAAGCAGCAGGAGGTTAATTGGTCTTGTGCTCTTCTGCAGCTTGTACCAGTTCTAATCTTATTCAAAACCAAGGAAAGCAGTAACATACTAACAATAAACAGCATGGATGACATGGAGTCTCCTTGAAAAATTCTCCTCCTGATGTTGACTTGACTAATTTCCCTCCTACCTGGTGTCAAGACTGTCGTCCATTTCCTAGAACTGTTTTTGAATAAATAAATCATATTTTTAGCATCCTTACCATCTCCAGGCATTCTAGAATCCACGGACGAGGAACCATATAGTTGTCTTCTTATAATCTTTCCAAGCCATTGATCAGCTTGTCAACCCTCTACAGCAGTTCTTCAAAATTGCCTTATATCTCCGCATCTGATCCTTTGTTTCTCATGATCCCTTCCTGTAGCCTTTCTGTTCAAATACAAGCTGTTCATTTCTTTCAAGGGGATCATACAGCTTGCCCCCCCCCCCATTATCCGTGTTAGAAGCATCCACAAAATAGATAAACAAGCAATCAGATGATAGTTACTGGCTGTAGCACCCTCAACACAGTTCTTCTCACCGTCCACACAGGTACAATTCTTTGGTGTTCACAGCCTTGAAGAGCTCTTGTTGCTTACGATGCAAATCCATCAATCCCTTGAACTAGGTCAGATGTGGCTGCCTGCCATTTTCCCATCTTATTACATCCTCCTTGTATATCTTCCAGTATGATGGTAATGTCATCTTGCACCTCTCTGCCACTCAGTTCTTCTCCCACTTCTTGAAACCAGAGTGCCCTGTTGTGTTTGACTTCCTCTCAACAGATCCAGCTTCAAAAGGAAGTTGCTTCTTTTGGGATCGGATAACTCTGCTTCTTCCTTGTTTCCTTTGTTCAGAGTTTTCTAGAACAGTTTCTCATTTGTTCTGAACAGTTTGCTTTGCTTAAACTGTAAGCACCTTTCCTTCTATCTTTTGATCTTAACACCATGTGCTTTGATCTTTTGTTTTAACAAATCCAAGACAAAGTGTCATTGTCCACCCGGTAGTATTTCTTATTCATGTGCTTCTTTTCACTTTGACTGAGCCTCCTGTTTCCTCTCCTTACTTCCTCAATCTTTCTTATACTTTCACTCATTTTCCAGAATGGTTCTTTACATCTCTGTTCTTTCTTCTCTCTAAACATCCCCATCTTTCCTGCAATGACACAGACAGTGGAATACAGCAAAAGAACTTAACTCCACGATGTCCTTAATCAAGATTCTCATAACAACCTCATTTGCTTTCCTCACTTCTCATCATGTGACCCTGTCATATGATTTCAATGGTGACAAATTTTTCCCTCTCTTCAGTGGCTATCACTTCTAGAATTCTGCCACAGAGATTAGCTAGTTCCTCTGGTGGTCCTCCAGTTTGAGGCATGTGAAGGTTTCCTAGAGCCAATACATTTCTTCTTTCCATGTCCAAGCTCTGTTAGTTCTTTTGTTCAACCAATATTTCTTCTGAAACTGTTGTCCTCTGAAATTCTTTTTGTACTGCCATTATTAACTTCCTCTTCTTCAATCTTTTCTATACACTTCTTGATCTTAATTCATCCAATTTGGTCAGCCAGTTGTTGTCCACTCACATCCTTCAGTGAAACATGTTGGTAATGTTTTTTTTCCAGAGCTCTGGTAGCAGTTTTCTGCAGCCTCTTTTCTCTGGCTCACTCCTAATAATATAGCATTCAGATAACAATTTGTTGTTCTCTTTTGTCCATATTAATTTCCTTCACTGTTGTGGGTCAGAAGAAGATTGATTACAGCCAAGCTTGTGCTGTTGTTCCATAGGACACTTGCTGGACTCAACACCTTCACTAAAAGCTCAAGCCTTGTGTATGCTGTTACAATTTCATTTTAGAAACCCAGCTGTCTGCCCAGTGTATAGTGGAGGTGGATGTACCACCTTCCTTTACCAGAGAAGGGAGGCAGATCTTTCTCTGCTAAGTGGCTGTGGAAAAAGAGGCTGTGTGGCAGACTCCTCTGAAAGGTTTGAAGACAGACACTTTCCAAAATGGCCAAGCTCTTGTCAATTTCTTCAAATATCATTTGAAGAAGAAAGCAATGGCAGAGAAGGAGTTACTGACTTCTAGTGTGTTTAGAGGTGGATGAGAGTGGCAAGACTGGAGAGGCTGAATGGGCCAACTCTGAGTAGAAGGAAAGAAACTGGAAGAAGGCACTTCCCATGCCTTTATGATGGCAGAGTAATTTGGGACTTTTTGTAGGGGTGGCTTTACCTGCTGTTGCAGATTCTATTTTTTATTTTTCTTATTTCTGTTTATATATTCTTTTTTTAAATATCTTTTAATGTTGTAGTGTCTCCCCTTGTTCAATCCCCACCTGTTTTGTGTGTTGTAACTTGTCCTTCATGTCTTGGGCCCTTGTGGCCAATAAAAGAAATTGTCATCATCATTATTATGAAAGTGAGCTGGCAGCACTGTTAGCATGCTGGGCAAAATGTTTAACCTGTAAAAGGTATTGTTAGATTGTTCAAACTTCGTAAGGCTGTGTAATATGAACCATAATAATCAACACGTAAAAGAATGATATTGCTAACAGTTTTTATTTTCTTGTGAACTCCACAAGGTTTAGGGGAGAATGGCAATGGTAAAGCTCATGCAGCCTTAATATGTGTCTGTTACAAAGAGCTACTTACTGGAAAGTGAACAAAATACTACTGATGGAAGCCAAAATGACTGACCTCCTCCTAATGTTCTGTGAGGGTTCATATTGGAAAGCTGAAGGGTTGACAGAGTACGATGGAAAGTAAATCATCTTGTCTATGTTAACCTGCTTTTGAATCTTCAATATTCACTCAAACAATGGAACCAAAATGTGTGACAGGTGACCTCATAAGTTTCCTAGTGCTAATGCCGAAAACAATGGAAAGGATCTTATAGAAAAATCTAGGCAAGGGTTTCAATTCCTGGCTAAGAATCCAAGAAATAATTTCTTTCAAGAGCATTTCTTCCATCTTTGTGTTCAAAGTCCAAATTCTGCCACAGTTGATTTTGCTTTTCATCCGTTTGAGGTCAATAAAATAATTACCAGTTGACCATAGTGTCTATGATAGAAATGATTATTAACGTTACTGTCCAGAGCACTTTTGCTCAAGCAGATGTCATCCTGACATTATACCAAAAGAGTGAGCTATATACAATGGCCAAAGGTTCTTTGCGCCATTCTGTCTCCCTTAACCTTCTTAGAATCCTTGCTGTTCCTAAAATGGCTGTTTTCTGCAACAGCACCATCCCAATGGTTATTCCTAGCTTCTCAAGCCATGCACCCAACCTCTTAATAACTGCTCTCAGTGCACCAACCATAATCGGTACCACTTCCAAGTACCTGATTCTCCATTATTATTTTTATTTCTTTATCTCAGGTTTTGTTGGAACTCCTGGAGTCTTGCATGTGTAGTGGGCTTGTTGCCTACAACCTATGGTACCATGTCACCTGTTGAGAGAGAACACATGCCATCAAAGTGACACTGGGGTACAAATATATGAAGCCCAATATACCCATCATGACTACTCGTCTGATAAGGGTAGACCAGGCTCATGCATCACAACCATATGTGTGCAACACAGTGATCTCATATCAAGGTAAACAAGTGCATGGCCTTGCAGGTGATGCACTGTTCATCTTGAGCAGAATTATTATAAGATTGGCATGAAATATTCTGTGCTCAGAATTACCACATTCAAAATCAATATAGTCACACAAGTTTTTACTCTTCTTAACCATGTTCTTTCTAACTAAGATGTTGTCCATTGATCAAGAGGGGAATACGTTATGTCCAGAGCTTACTTGAATGGCTCTGATAACTTGGGAAGAGCCATAACTAATGAAACCAACAAATACACAGCTAAGTCATTTGATAGACGTCAACACTGATAGATGTCAGACTCAAACACACAAAGACACGAGTTTGCGGATGACAACCAAGCACCACCCAAACATGGTCAGAAACTTTCAAGGGAGTTGAACAGCAGGTCTTCAGAAAACAATTCCACCCAACTCATGAAAATCTTTTGGCCCTTAACTTCCTACACTCTAAGGGCACTAGGCTTCATACTCCTGGGTACCTGTCTGCTGATAGGTTTTAGCCCCTTGGATATTGAAGATTTGTGTATTTAAACTGCTTGGAGATTTTATCTAATTGTAACTTCTCGCTGCTGATTTGGCTTTCAAACTTCTGCTTAAAGAAGAAATGACATTGGTTGTCATGGTAGCAGTTTAACATCACTGCTTGTCATAATGATTAAATGAGTCATTCTAATAGCTTAGTAACTCAGTCAAATATTAAGCATTGACTGACAGAAGGCAAAGAAACAGAAACTTTATTTTAATTAAAAATAAAAGAAATTTTTACCATAAAATAAAGCAGTAGCAGCTACAGTGGTAGAACCACACAGAATTTTTGAAAATATTGAAACAATAAATTGATGCAAGTCATCATAAAAGATAGAAATCAGTGATTATGTCCTTTGGAAATATTTTTGAAGAGTTTTGTCTATTATATTGCTCCAGTGCCAAATTGTTCCAGCAATGCACAACTCACTTTGTGTCCGATGTCACTAACAGTGAAAAGAAACACTTCCTGAAATGTAATGGAAAATCCAAGAGTGCCAGTGGCGAGCTTTACTATATCAAGTAATCAAGCATTTCAAAGTCAATAAGGCTATCCTTCTTCAGGGTATTTGTAGTGAGCATCCTTTTCTATGGAGCTGGAAATTGGACTTTAAAAGAAGGAGCTTTAAGGTTACTTTGTTGATATGCAAACCAAGTTTCTTATAAAGGTTCAAAATAACTTATAACATGAGCTAAGACCAAAAAAGAGATTTGTGGACATATTCTACCCACACCGATTATTATCCAATGCAGGTCATTGCTATCGTGCTGACCAGTTGGCTATACTGCATCATTTTTATCTAAGGTATCTCTTAAGTGTTGTCTTGTTTTAATAAGTGTCCATACTGAGGTGATAAAGAAGCAGTGGTGGCCTTCATGCTCATGGTTGATGTTGAGACATTACTGAAACACTGCATCACTTGTAACAGCTCAGTGCAACTGGCTGCTACAGCCAATGGGTGTAAAGAGTGGAGAATAACTGACCTTTGCAATGCAGAACATGGAGAACTAACTAAATATTATTGGGTCAGGACATGAATGACCAAATCAATAGGTTACAAGTCTAAACAGTCTACCTGAAGAACTATCTGTATCAAGAGACTCGGCTCAGCATTGAGGTTCCAACCGCTGCATATACGCTCAACTGGCCTCTGCCTCGAGACCCCCAATATCTTGTTATAGAACTTACTATTGTGTACCTCATGAACTGGTAAACTAATCCCATCTTAGCTCAATATGCTGAGACATTCATCTTATGCTCTGTATTTCTGTTCTATGTGCATACACCTTTATCTGTACCTTCTGTCGCACACACAGACACAAACACTTGTCGCATGCTCACATACACAACACTTTGCTAGCACTCACAACACGCTATCTTTGTACACATTGTAAATAAAGTCTTCTTCTCTCTCAAACAGTAGAACGGTTTGTTGTCATCATTTATTCCTTTCGGCACTGTATTTTATACTATGTATTTAGCTTCTTATTTTGTTAGGAAAGACTGTGCGGCGTTCTAAAGGAGACATTTGTCACCAACTTCTTACGTACGGTCGTATTTCCTACAGATACAAACATGGAAAGAAATTTTTAAAAATGGATTTAAGCAACACAACTAATTTTTAGCAAGAGTATGTGATTTATTCTTTAAGAGATACAAGATGTCAATTCATTTTATAAAAACAAAGATGAAAGAAGAGACAGGGCAAGAAGAATTTGAGAATTAGGAAGGGTCATTTGTTAAGGGTGTTTAGAATATTTTAGGGTAGATTCTTGCAGGAAATGTTGTGGAAATGTTGATATAAAAATAAGTTTTGGGTCAGCAATAAATAGAATTAAAGATTATAATAAATATTTTGTGATCTTTATTGCTAAAACAGTAAAAAAAAAAAAAAAGAGAGAACAAAAGCAAAATAAAACAATATCGTTTGGTGATGTAAAATCTAAATAAAGTTAAATAACATTAATCATTCCTTAAATTTAAAGATTAAGCAAAATTGGATGAAAGATGAAGGAGTTGAATGAGTTGATAGGAAAATATAGAATTGGTTACTTTGGTAATAATGTCCGTTTTTTTAGAAAAATAAAAAAGACTTTAATAGACTAAATAAATTCAACTAAAAAGAGATCTCTGATTTAAAAATCAGTTAAACTTCAAAAGGGGTGTGGAAGATGCTCGAGTCTGGAATATTGTCAACATCAAAGAGAGGATAATATAAATATGAGGTTTAATTTCAATCCATGATGTGGCTGTGGTGATGACGGTTGTATTTGCATATATATATATATATATACATACATACACAAGGTTATATATATACTTTTGGTCCTATTGTTGTTTCAAATTTCATTGGAGTTAATTAAAAGCACACAGGGAAATGAGTTGAAAAATGTTTTCTTCACAACACACACATGTATGGATGTGAATTCAAGCTCCGAATATCAAGTCAACTGTGAACAATAAACGACTGCAGAAAGCACATCTAACGAGTCTTTTCATCCCTGAAACGATAAAAAAAGAAAGAAAGAAGTGATCAGTGTATAATTTTTTATAGTTGATTAGTCTGGAAAGTAATCAGTCCCAGGATATAAAATGGAAAAAGTAAGAAACTGTAAAGCACATAAAACATGTGTTAATCTTTCTTACAGTTTTCTATTTCTTAACAATAACTCTTCTTCCAACCCTTAATTCTTCCCTCCAGCCCCCATCCTTTCTCATTAACTCATCCTTCTTTCACAAATAGCTCCTCTGCCTCTTCAACTCAACCACTTCCTGGCTTTTCCCAGCTACTTCATACCTCAGATGTCAATTCCCTCAAGACACCATCATAACAGACCCCTAACTCTTAAATTTTTGCTGGACCATGGTGACACCTGAATCAAATACCCTCTCTTTCTGCTCCATCTGAATGATTTTTTTCTCTTCAAAGAGATTTTATTAGTAAAACATTAGAGTATCTATGGGTGCCAAAAGGTCACTAAATCATCAACATCTTTGAACCACTTTTATTACTCACAAAACAACTCACCTCCTTCATTTTCTTTCTTAATCTTGTCTTGACATTTTCCCATCCATCATCTCCAACACTTCCATTCATCTTCTTCCTCAGTGTCTCTTACAAAATCACTGACTCTCATTCACACCTCAACTTCTCCACCTTCCACCCAAATCACACAAAATCATTTATCGTCTTCTTGTAATTTCTCTACCTCAGTTGAGGAGGTTCTATCTTCAAGTCCCACCAAATACTCCACTTCCTTCTAAACAGGAACAATTTCTAATCAGCTTTCAAACCCTTGCCACTCTCATTGCATTTCTGCCTTCCAACCCATTTAACTGCACTCCTTTGATCTGCCCCTTCCAACCCACCACACAACCTCTTCAGCATGCCACATTCTATAATTTTTGTTTCTTCCAGTCTGATCTTGTTGGCCCCGTTGATTCCGCTATCTCTTCCACCATTCCAGAATCCTTCTTCACATCATCAGACATTACAAAAACCATGACATTCTGCCCCACAATCCTTTCCACACCTGACTCAGCTCTTACTGCCTCGATACTTTGCATGGCCCCAATTCCACTTCCCAACATTTCACTGGCATCTCCCACAATCATGATCAATTAACACCTATTTTCCATACTGGCATGGGTTGGACAGTCTGACAGGAGCTGGCAAGGCTGGAGGGCTGAACCTGGTTCCAGTTGTCTGCTTTGGCATTGGTTTCTATGACTGGATGCTCTTCCTAAGGGCAACCACTCTACAGAGTGTGCTGGGTGCTTTTTATGAGACACCATTACATATAATACCAAATTCCTTGTGTTTTATATGTTGGTGAGAGGAATCACAAGGTTGGCTGATGGTACAATCACGTAACTCTTAATCTGACTTTTTAATTCCACTAGGCACTCCCATAATAATTCCCAAAGACAATGGCTCACTGGCAAATCTAACACATCCACAATTAAGGGTTTACAAATTGGAAACATCTACCAACACAGGAATCAATAATTGAAAAGGGTTTTCTCCAACCCCTTTCTTCTCCCTCTCTCGCTCACATACAGACAAATCATCTCCTTGCCCCTTTTTTCAAACATAATGTCATATCTGCACATGTGTGACTCTCAGAACCTGCCAGTCACCTGCTCTGATCCACTCCCATTTAACACCATTACCTCATAACGTCTACTCCTCCCCCTCTCCTGCTCATTCCTACACACAACCATACTCACACATTAATACTCCCAACTACTATCCACCTCTCCCCCCTTTCTCCCACACCCAATCAAAAGCTGTCACTATTCATCTTTAGAGCTCACTCTCCTTAACTAGAAACCACATTCCCACCTTCAATATCCATTACTAGCCAGAATTTTCACAAAATGGCTATAACTTTCTTTTTGCTTCATTTATAATGATAAATGACTTTACACCAGGCATTAATATATTTGTTCTCCTTCATCACATGACCCTATTGGTGATGGTACAACATAAAAAGCACCCAGTCCACTCTGTAAAGTGGTTGGCATTAGGAAGGGCATCCAGTCATAGAAACCAATGCCAAAACAGCCTGGTGCAGGGCCTAGCCGTACCAGCTCCTTTCAAACCAACCCACCCATGGCAGCCTGGAAAAAGATGCTAAACAATGATGATGTTCACTGTTGTAGTTTTTATCATATTTTGTTTTCTAAATTTATCTTGAAAGACCAATGACTAAATTCTTTGGATTTTGGATATTTTGACACCTGTCAAAGCCTATCTATCTTCCAAGAATTTTCTGTTTTATCTCTCATACTATGATTTAAACCCCACAATCTGAGATTACAATTTAGTTTTGATTTTCAGTTCAAGCTATTGTCACTTCTCTTATTGTGACATTTATGCTTTTGAGAAAGGAATAAATGTCACATCTTCCACATTTTACCTGGCTTTAAAGTTTAAGACCTAAGACTAGTCAAAATTAAGATTCTATTTTAGCATATTATCTCATTGGAAATCCCTTACTACTTGGTAACCTACCATAAACCACAGCTCTAGGGAGACCCCCACCCCTACAAGTTAGTATGACTTACCATGAAGAGTTGGTTAAAATTTTGGGTTATGTTTCTTTGAATTTCCACCATCATTGAGTCTTTCAGCTGAAAACAGAAATAAAAGAAACATTACTCCAAGCAGCAGAATCCATTGCAGGGGATGAAGGACTGGGCAAGTTGGGAAAAGCAGTCTTTCTCCTTTCAACATAATGTGATGTTGCTATGTAAAAAGTACCCACTACACTCTATAAAGAGGTTGGCACTAAGAAGGGCATCCAGCCAAAACAGACAATTGGAACCTGGTTCGGCTCTCCAGCTTGCCAGCTCCTGTGAAACTGTCCAACCCATGCCAGCATGGGAAATGGATGATGATGATGAAGCTTTGAAGGACAGACAAGTCTTTCTGCTCCTCTTTATAGCAACTAATTGGATTTGCTTTTGATTGAGTGAGGGGCATGGTAGGACTAACATGTCTACCTATCCATTGTTTGTTAATAAGAAAGCAGACCCATGAGGTCTTGACCCTCAATGTAACTAAGAGTTGGACGAGTGAAACTATTGAATCAATATTTCTTTCCAGTAGAATATTTCAATAGAGGACACTCAACCGCATACGGCAACAAGGTAGAGTGAGGACAGTAAAACCAAAGGTGTCCCTTGACGATAGAATCATTTGGTTTCTATTTAAACCCATTGTCTGGAACTTTGGGCCAGAGTCTTCAACCATGGCTCTGGGCTGATTAGTATATTGGCAATGGAATTTAGTAAACAGCAACTATGTGAAACAGTCTGTGTGTATCCCCTTTGTTGTTTTATATCAGCAGAGACTACAAACTTTAGTAAGAGAAAAAAAAAACCCAAAACCCCAACATGCTTTACGAATGACAATAGCAGCACCAAACAGTGATTAGGAATAAACCAAACTGCTGCTATTATTATTTTGACCAGGTGGTCCACCAGCACAGCTCAGTCACGAATGTTGACTGCCTTTTAGTTAAAGCTTACAGCTTTGAATCTGCCTAGGTATTTCCCATTGAGGAAGGCTAAAGATCCTAAAGTGGGTCTGGAAAATCCACTAGAGAGAGTCACGGGGAAGATATGGAGTTTTTACCCCTTTACCATAAGAGAGAAATTTTTTCTCCATGGTTGCTGCAGTGAATTTGTATTTAGAAGTTAAACTATATCAAAAACATATTCTAATTAACCAAAAGTTTGTTTAGAAATGAAGTTCGTCACACTGGGTTACATATTCCTTTGTCATTCCTCACCATCAGAAATGCAGTGAACCATTGAGAGTTTCTACTTTCAAGATTGTTCATAAACTGTGACATAAAATAAATAAATAATGTGTTCCTCCCCCACCTATCCCCCAGCAACTGAGGTGAATGAAGCCAGGTGTGTTTCCCAACATACAGGTTATACAAAGGACACCTAGATTACTTGTGTCCTACAGCAAGATAGTGTGGTAGGACAAGCCAACCATAGCCATCTGTTTGATAACCTGTAGGTGTGTGTGTGTGTGGGATTACTAGTTAAAAATCTTAGACTCTACCTCTTCCATTGATTTATTGAAACGAACAGATTGCATATTATTATGGCCAGCAATTTGACTTTGCAAATTTTGCATTTGTGTTGAGAGCGTTTGCCATCCTGGTTGCTGATAGAACGGCACTGGATTGGAACGGTGAGGTTCCATAGTCAACTCAAAAATGTCATTGTTTAGTTGGAAAGCACACAACTGTTCCTTGAGAAGGTCAGTCATCTGCAAAAGAGAAAGAAATGTTAGAATTAAAACTGAGAGACTTTCAATGACAAGTAAGCAAGTCATTTACTGGTAACATATTTATTTTAATAAATATCAGGAGAAGAAAAAAAAAAATCATGCTTTGCTGATGAGGTTAGAACAAAATGAAATATGTCCAGGGTTGTTTCCCATACTTATGAGAAATATAAAAATTATACTGTTTTATGACAGGCAGAAATCCTGGTATAGGGGATGGAAATAGGAAATAAAGAAGAAAAAGTAACAAAGAGAAGGGGACAGACACAATGAAGTACAATAATGATAGAATATATTTTGAGTTAATTATTTCATTAAGATTCATAATTCTGAGTGGACATAAAGTCAGTGTATGAAATGTAATATCTTGTTAAAAAAATATATATATATAAATATATATAGGCGCAGGAGTGGCTGTGTGGTAAGTAGCTTGCTAACCAACCACATGGTTCCAGGTTCAGTCCCACTGCGTGGCATCTTGGGCAAATGTCTTCTGCTATAGCCCCGGGCTGACCAATGCCTTGTGAGTGGATTTGGTAGATGGAAACTGAAAGAAGCCTGTCGTATATATGTATATATATATGTATGTGTGTTTGTGTGTCTGTGTTTGTCCCCCTAACATTGCTTGACAACCGATGGTGGTGTGTTTACGTCCCCGTCACTTAGCGGTTCAGCAAAAGAGACCGATAAAATAAGTACTGGGCTTACAAAGAATAAGTCCCGGGGTCGATTTGCTCGACTAAAGGCGGTGCTCCAGCATGGCCACAGTCAAATGACTGAAACAAGTAAAAGAGTAAAAAAGAGTAAAAGAGTATATATATATATAAAATAGGCGCAAGAGTGACTGTTTGGTAAGTAGTTTGGTTACCAACCACATGGCTCCGGGTTCAGTCCCACTGCATGACAACTTGGGCAAGTGTCTTGTACTATAGCCTTGGGCCAACCAAAGCCTTGTGAGTGGATTTGGTAAATGGAAACTGAAAGAAGCCCATCGTATATATATATATATATATATATATATATATATATATATATATATATATATATATATGTGTGTGTGTGTGTCCAATATCGCTAGACAACTGATGCAGGTGTGTTTACGTCCCCGTAACTTAGCGGTTTGGCAAAAAAGACTGATAGAATAAGTACTAGGCTAACAAAGAATAAGTCCTAGGGTCGATTTGTTCGACTAAAGGCAGTGCTCCAGCATGGCTGCAGTCAAATGACTGAAACAAGTAAAAGAATAAAAAGAAAGAATTGGTTTTTACAAATCTAAAGCCCAAGGATTATTTAATCTGCTTCCATTTAAAAAATTAGTTTGAGTCAGAGACAAACCCATCACTGCAGAACTAATGCCAGAGAGATCAGGGGAAGACAACTCCAACTGATGGTTTTTGAGAGATTAAAAAAAATTGCAAACTGCTTGCTTGATTAAGTAGTGTCAATCAAAAGCTTTGCATAATGAATAGCAGTAGGTTTCCGGGGTCATCAGGAGAAACCATGCACCATTTTGGGTCCGTCCTCACTATAGTTTTACAGTTCACTCATGAATTTAAGGCCCTGCTTACTGGGTCAACTGTCTTGTATTTAATCTTCCTTCGAAATATCAAAACTGAACCCCTTCGTTTATGCACGAAGCTTGGATAGAAAATTATTGATTTCTGTTGATTTGATAGAATTAATGTATCTGAGTGGGTAGGGAGTATAGGGGACAGTCAATAAAATAAGGGTCAGTTGAGCACTGGGGTCCATGTAATCGACTTACCTCCTCTGCAAGCATTGCTGGCCTTGTGCCAAAATTTGAAAGCAATATTTAACTAATAGGAAGGTGTCTTGTGGGGGAAAAGCCTGAAGGAAAGCAACAGGAACCGTCTTTGTACTCTGCCATGGTGTAAAGAAGGTTTACCATAGTTAGCAATGCTACACACACATAAAAGAATTAATTCTTTTGATAGTGTTTAGTTTTTTCCCCAAACATTCAGAGTTCAAATCCTACCAGCATCAATTTGGTATTTAATGAATCCAGGGTAAATAAATTAACCACCAGAAATCTATTAAGACTCAATCAAGCTTTAATGTCTGCCTCCCAAAACTGTTCTTGGACTGAAGAAATCGATGTTATGTCAGCTGCTCCAGACACTATATTCAGGACATATTAGTAAAGGTGTATGGCTTGGTGGTTACGGGGTTTGGCTCACAATTATAAAGTCACTAGTTCAATTCCTGGTGGTACATTGTGTCCTTGGGCAAGACACTTTATTTCAACTTGCTCCAGTCCACTCAGCTGGCAAAAATGAGTTGTACCATTTTGTATCAGGTTCAAAGCTGAGTTGTCACATTTTGTATCAGGTTCAATTTCCCTGATAACAACGCAAAGGGTATGCATGTCTGTGGTATACTCAGCCATTTGCATGTCAATTTCACAAGTAGTCTACTTTGTTGATCAGATCAACTGGAACACTCGTCATCCAGAACCAATGGAGTGCCTAGTCATCAGAGTCAGACACTATATTTAGGATACATTAGGACCACATTATGTACATTATTTACATTTGACGGATATTTGTCCTCATCTTGTTTGTTGTTAACACAATGTTTCGGCTGATATACCCTCCAGCCTTCTTCAGGTGTCTTGGGGGAAATTTCAAACCTGGGTTCTCATTCCTAAGGTATTTTTCGATGTTGTTGTTGTTGTTATTATTAATATTATTATTATTCAGGCCACTGCTTGGAATCAAAGTCAGAATCTTGGGATTAGTAGCCCACACTCTTAACCCCAAGATTCTGAGTTTGATTCCAAGCAGTGACCTGAATAATAACAATAATAATAATAATAATAATAATAATAATAATAATAATAACAACAACAACATCGAAAATTTACCTTAGGAATGGGAACCCAGGTTTGAAATTCTCCCAAGACAGCTGATGAAGGCTGGAGGGTATATTAGCCGAAACGTTGTATTAACAATAATCAAAATGAGGACAAATATCCATCAAATGTAAATAATACTACATTTTTTTCCTTCATTTTATATATCCTAAGAACTAAAATTTACATTTTTCTAATGTACTGTATTTTACATGTCTATAACTACTTTGGTAAGATTTGATCCCCTAAGCCTGTTTTACAAACCTTGAAGCTAAATACAATTAAAGGACAACCAATAACAAACCAGCAGTCATTTAAATACAAATTGCTACTGACTTACCAACGGAATAACCTGGAGTGATGTCAAAGTGGTCAGTTGACTGCTTCCATTCCTCACAAAATATTGTCGTTCAGCTAACAGTTTCTCGAGATGACCAACCTCAATGTTAACAGCTGTCCACAACTCATACAGTTCGTCCATCATTAACCTAGAAACGTGACAGACATAAACATTTGTTTAACAATCAACGTTGAAAGAAGTGACAGATCGGCTGAAAAGCCCTGCTTATAAATTGCAATCAAGTTTAACTACAATCAACATTTTTGTACACAGCTAGTAGAGTTCCTACAAAAAGCAGTCTGCAGAAGGAAAGGTGAAGAGCTCAAATCCCATCAATTGCATTGTGGTTTAGTCTTAGTAAAGCGTATTTGGTTCTTAATGTTTTACTTAACCTCCAACTCATTCTCCTTTGTGCTCCAGTTGGGATATCCATGTATTTATTCTACAGCAAGACACCATTATCTGTCCCCGCCACACCTTTAATCTCTCAACAGGCACAAAACCACACCCACTGAATACTACCCCACCACCTCCTAGTTGAAGGGGTTTTGTCTTGTAAGGTACTTGGTGATGCTGTCAGTTATGTTACTACGTAAAAAGCACCCAGCCCACTCTGTAAAGTGGTTGGCATTAGGAAGGGCATCCAGCTATAGAAACCGTGCTAGAACAGACAAGTGGAGCCTGGTGCAGCCCTCCAGCCTTGCCAGCTCCTGTCAAACCATCCAATCCATGCCAGCAAGGAAAACGAAATTCTATTATGATGATGATGATGATGATAAGCAACAAAAGTAGTTACAGCTTGTCTTGAGGTTTTGATGAGGCAGGGGTAAAGTGCAACATCATTGATGAGTGACTTGTTGATACCTACAGACACACACACACACACAGATACATGTGTGTGTCTTTTTGTCTTAAGATTGTGTGGTGGATAGTTGTCTCAGGTATGAAGAATCTCAGCAAGGTGTCTTCTTTTAATTCAACTAAAAAATATTCCAACACACCTTGATTACTAAGAAGAACACTTCTTGGAAAAAGGTGACTGATATATGAATCTGTATTAATTGATATTATTGCTAATGAGACTAAATTAACACCCCAGCCTCTAACGAGCCAGACTTCTTTAAGAAACTAGATAAGGTACCATGAAATATGTAGCTGATTCCTTGCAATTTGCAACAGCTTTTATATTTTATATTAAAAGAATAATAATAATAATGATAATAATAGTAGTAGTAGTAGTAGTTTTATATTTCATAACGAGCTTTCACTTCACTACCGAGCACAGCTCTGAGTGCCTTGGGTATGTGCTGTGGTTTACAGCATCACAGCAAACCACAGCACATACCCAAGGTGCACAGAGCTGTGCTCGGTAGTGAAGTGAAAGCACATTATAAAAATAAAGCTACTGAATAATAATAATAATAATACAATGGCAAAACAGTCACATGGATTAAGAGTTAATTAAGCTAATGATTCCTGAGTTGGGCAACAATTTGTTCTGCACTGCTTCACTTCACTGAGTTACCAGGAATAGCTTTTACCTGGAAGACAATTTTCTATTCAGTAATAGATTTTCTTGATAACATCACTAAATGCTCCACCACTCCACCATCCTAGGGCTTTAGAGATAAAGCACATTCACACAACATACTGGAAACATAGATAAGCTCCAGCGCAAGGCAGAGAAATTTCAAGAGATAAAAGATAAAAATGAAAGACGGAAAGAAGGAAGACAGAAAGCCACTTACGTCTCCTCGTCAGATAACAACTCAGCCATGTGGTTATAACAGGATAAAAAAGTACTTTCTATTATTTGTAAATCAAACTTATAACGTTGAACAGCATGTTGCATTAGCTGGTTCTCTTCCTGCAGGTGCTGCAATTAAATTGCCAGGATGTTTAGGTGTTTCAAAACAAAACAAAACAAACAACACACACACACAAGTTTTCAAACCTAAAACGTGATTAAATAAAAAGACTTTGTACTTAAGTCCTCCTTGACACATCATTACCACAATTTTAACCCTCTGGCTACATCCTGGTTTTTCCCACCCTCTCTTCTAAAATGTGAGAAGCCATGTAGCTCCTCTGCTCTGGCCCTGTCTCGCATACTTTTACCCATTTTTGTCCTTCATCTTCTCATATAAAACCGGTTCCCTCAGGGCTCATAGCATTGCAAGACTTGTGGCAACCTCATTAGTGCTGGTGCCATGAAAAATGTCTCCAGTCCACCCTGTGAAGGGGTTGGTGTTATGAAGGACATCCAGCTCTAGAGACAATGCTCAAGCAGAGACTGGGGCATGATGCAGTTTTCAGACCCAGGGGATTCTCTCAAACTGTCAACCCATACCAGCAGCGTACATGGACATTAAAAGAGGATGATCATTTCATAAAGATTCTGGATTTTCCTGGATAATATGTATGACAACAACAAACTCGATCCCTAAATTGTTTTATCACAAGCTTCATAATTATAATTAAGTTGAACTGTGGATGTTGTGATGTTCATGCTTTTTTTCTCACACCTGATTGAATTATGGTAGGTCCATCTGTCCATCCATACAATCTGTTGCACTGTAAGGATGTGAAAGCTGGACCCTAAGAACAAACGACATTGCCAAACTCAAAGTATTTGGAACCAAAGAGTTCCAAGGATCAGCTGGACTGACCATTGAACAAACAAGTTAGTACTTGAAGAAATGGGAACAAAAAGAGAATTTTTAGCAACTGTTAGGAAGAGAAAGCAGCAGGATTCTGGGCATATCATCAGGGCCCACATCCTAAGAGGAAGAGTCAATGGGAAACAAAAAAAGGGGGGAAATTGAGAAGATGCTAGCTGGATGATATCAAGGAATGGACCATTTGATCACTGGCTGAATGTAATCCATGGCCACAGGTAGAAATTGATGGAGAGGAATGTATTCATGGTCCCTGACCCTCAGCAAAGAGGATAGAAAAAGGTAACACAAGGCATACATCATTTATGCATAGGGGCTGCATGTAGACACACGCAAATACATAAACACAGGCAGAGAGACACTCAAAAATTACATTTTTTTAAAACTGTATACAACAAAAAAGGAAGAAACCAACTATATTTACCGTGTTGATTGGTTTTTCTGCCCAAATTTCAATTTTGACACGAGGAGTGTATGGCAGGAACGGATTATTTACAAAAGACTAGAAACAGAAATAAAAGAAAAAAAAAACTTTACTTAGTCATTATCTTATAATACTGATTTCAAATTTTGGCACAAGGCCAGTAGTTTCAAGGAGGGGGTCAAGTCAATTACATCAACCCCAGTATTCAACTGGTACTTATTTTATTGGCCCTGAAAGGATGAAAGGCAAAGTTGACCTCAACGGAATTTGAACTCAGAACATAAAGATGAATGTAATGCTGTTAAATAATTTGCCTGGCATGCTAACGATTCTGCCAACTTGGTACATTAATAATATAATTGATTTATAACATAAGCTGAAGGCTACACATTGTAGCAAGGACCAGTCACATCAACCCCAGTGCTGCACTGACACATAAAAATTATTTTGTTGAATTTCTACAAAAAGGCCACAGGTTATGTCCTTCCTATTTTCCTACTGAAACGGATTTTGCTCTTGATCTTTCAAGAGCTGGTAAAATAAATACCAGACAAATACTGGGGTTGATTTCATTGACTTCTCTCTTTTCTAAGATTTGTGGCTTTGTGTCTAGGTTAGAAGTCAACATTATAGGCACAGGCTTGGCTGTATGGTAAGAAGTTTGCTTCCCAACCACACGGTTCTGGGTTCAGTCCCATTGTGTGGAATGTATGGCACTTTGGACAAGTGTCTTTTATTATAGCCTCAAGCTGATCAAAGCCATGTGAGTGAATTCAGTGGATGGCAACTGAAAGAAGTCCATCGTGTGTGTGTGTGTGTCTTTGAGTCTGTGTTTGTGCCCCATCACTGCTTGTCAACAGATGTTGGTGTGTTTTATGTTCCTGTAACTTAGCAGTTCAACAAAAGAAACCAATAGAATAAGTATTGGGGTTTAAAAAAATAAGCTCTGGGCTTGATTCGATTGACTCAGAATTCTTCAAGGTGGTGCCCCAAGAAAAAGAACGATGCACACACACACACACACACACTTGCATATGGATGTGCCACATGTACACAAATCAAAGATATTACCAACTTACTTGTATAAATGTCTTCCGATTCGTGAGTTTTAAAAGTTTTCTGTATTCTATCACATTTTTGCTTGTCTCTTCTCTCCAGCTTACGGAACGACTACTCAGCAGACCAAATGGCGAATCAGTATCTTTATAATGGTAGTTCTGATGTCCCTTACAGAGTTGACTCTCCGGCTGATTAGTTCCAGTGGATTCCAGCTCCCTGTAACTGCAACCTGATCTTGTAGAACCATCAACATCATCATCTTTCCATTTTTGATTATTGTTAGAATCATTATCACAGAACAAAATATTTCCGTCAGAGATGAACAAATTGAGAACAGAAGTTTCCTTTTTGCTCGCCGAGCGAGGGCTCGTTCCTGAAGTCGGGTCTGTTATGGGGGAGAAATTATTTGAGGCATCGATGTGGAGAGACATACCGTATGCAGTAGGAACTGTAGTCTGGTAAGGTACGGAAGAGTGTAGATGTGCACAAACTTGGTTGGGGCTAGCACACCAAGAACAGAAACAACAGGTGTCCGTCTGACTGGCCATGGTTTGTTTTGGGAAGGGGTCAGTAGAAACAGCCCGGTCAGACTTAAAGATTTGTTCAGTGCCAACAGATTTATCACAAGGACACTGTGAAGAAGATGAAGATGAAGAAGCAGCAAGGTCTTTGACTGTTGTATCTGAATTGATGCTGAGTCGTTTGCAGATTCCTCCATGGATGGCTTCACTGCTGTCATAAGCTCCTCGATCGCCAACCTGGAAGATACAAGATAAGATGAGAGTGGACATCTTTGCTGGGAAAGAAACAAACAGACAGGCAGAGAGACGAGAGAGAGTAGAGAGATACAATGTTTGTTATATATGTGACTAGCAGCTAAGTCCGGTTTCACCCGGTCTGTTTGGATGATGAGGCTGTGATCATTTTCGGTTAGGCATAATCTATAACAGCGTTTCTCAACCTTATCATTTCGGGTCCCCTGTTTCGATTGGAGCCTCCAGCTGTATGAAAATTTCCTAACCCCACCACGTCAGAAAACAGCTTCTAAGCAACTGGGTGTTTTAATGGTGGAAGAAAGTGGGGAATTCCATTAGAAAAGTTTTAATCAATTTTCTCAGTAACTATGGGGTCTAGGAAAAAAATACAAGCCGCATTCCAATCTATGCACCCGTCTCCACATGTGTGCCATTTTTCATGCGAATCCACCCAACCGTTTGCCTGTGAACCTCAAGACAAGAAAGAATACAATGATCGCCCATGTCCAATTTATATTATAGAAGAGAGTGAGACAGACAAATTTGTGCAAGTGTGAGTGTGTGTGTATGTGCATGGCTAGGTGCAGATGCATGTGTATACCTGGTGTGTATTCAATATAAACCTGGATATATTTCTTGTTTTTAATGACATAAGCAGCAG
Organism: Octopus sinensis; assembly: GCF_006345805.1. Taxonomy (NCBI): domain Eukaryota; kingdom Metazoa; phylum Mollusca; class Cephalopoda; order Octopoda; family Octopodidae; genus Octopus; species Octopus sinensis. The sequence goes on along the minus strand of NC_043005.1, from coordinate 89,310,186 downwards.
TTTGGGAGCTTACAGGATTAACCGTTACCATTGTGAAGGGAGTAGCATGTACATAAGGGGTAAAGCAAGGGTCAGGTGGAAAAGAGGTGGAGATGATGCAGGGGGACGATTAGGGCTACTCAGGGAACAACAGACACAAAATTAAGTTTAATGATGACAACGATGATGATGTGGGGCGACAGTTAGCAACAAAACAAAAATGATTAAAGACAGAATCTGAAATAAAATTAAAACATCGATTAATATTAATTTAGTCTGTAAAATAAATTTTTTTGTTTTAAATGAAAGAAGAAAGTAAAAAAAAATCCCATAATTACATCATTGGCTGACAATGCATCAAGATAGGACATTGGTGGCTCCACCAGACTGTCAGATTCTACATAACCACTGCTGTCCGACTGAGCACTTCCAATACGGTAGATAGAAGCTGTGTAAAAGACAAAAATGCAGTGAGTCAAATAAAGAGATGACACTTCTTAGAAATGTCAAATCAATGAATAAACAAATGAACAACAAATAAAAACAGAAAAAAAAATAATAAAAAAGACCTTCTCTCCTAAACAGACAACGAAAATGGCCCACAACACAGAAAAACCATTTATTGTTGTATAATTAGTGCGATTTAACATTTCCAATGAAAATAAATAAACATGTACAGTGACAACATGGAGATAAAGTTGAAAGCATAAAGTTTTATGGTAACAAAGCAGTTAAAAAGATACCCAAGCTTATTGAATGGGTCCGTTATGCAAATTATGATTGTTATTATTTGTTATTATTATTACTGATTATATGCAAGAGTGGATGACAGAACAATAGTATCATCTCTTCACTCCCATCCCATTCCACCACATTATCTGTTGGCCATAATCTTCTTTGTTGATACCTTACCAGATTCCACTGTATAACATAAGTTGCTGTTTCCATCACTGATGCCAAGTGACCCACTAGTTGTTGTCTGCCCTTGACCCATATATGTATGTGTGTGTATGTGTGTATGGGTCACTAGGTAGATATATGTGTGTAGGTTAGTGGGCAAATGAATGTGTGTGTATATATCTATAAAAATATATAAATCAGTGGACAGATATATGTATGTGCATATATATATATCATGACCATCATCATCGTTTAATGTCTGTTTTCCATGCTGGCATGGGTTGGACGGTTCAACTAGGGTCTGGGAACCCAGGATGCTGCACCAGGCTCCAATCTGATCTGGCAAGACTTCTACAGCTGGATGCCCTTCCTAACACCAACCAGTCTGAGAGTGTAGTGGTTGCTTTTTACGTGCCAGTGGCACACATACACACACACATATATTTAAACATGTGTGTTACTGTGTCAAGCAACCCCTTATATGTTCCTCTAGCAGCTCATCAGTTGCTACAGTAGTAGCATGGATCTCAGTCAAACTCCCTCCATCCATTTGTAGGTTGTACACAGTATGTGTATTTTGGGGAAAAGCTCCAAACATCTTCTTGACATTTCCTGCAATTAGCACCAGAACTCGCATCTACAGGCCAACACAGATTACCTGTGGAGTCTTGCATTTCTTTCAACATTTCCCATTCTTGGCATCTACTTTTAAGTTCTAGTGTCTGTGCTTTATGGACTTTCAAAAAAAAAAATATTATTTACCAATGTGGGTAACATCTATTAGCTAAATCCCAGAAATAAATTCACATTTGGACAAATGCATCTTTTTTCTCTCCTCTTTCTCTGCTTCATCACCATCACCATCACCACCAGCAGTAACAGCAGCAGTGCTCGGCAAGAAGGTAGTCCTACCTTCAAGGTCACTCTCAGTTTAGTGTTGGGGGTTTTAACATTTTAACAAAAATTATTTTTCAAAGTTTTGCTCTAGATTTTAACAAGTAATGTGTCTTTTGTTTGAGGACACACTGATATAATGATGAGAAGATTTTTAACTTGTGACCTTTATCATAAAATTAGCAAACCTAAGTACAGATAATATATTGAGATTGCAACTTTAACTGATTAAAATTCACAGAAGTGACATTTGATTTTGGATGTTATATAAAAGTCAAGTCATACCAGAGGGAGGGAGGGAGAGAGAGGGAGGGAGGGAGAGAGTGAGAGAGTGAGAGAGAAAGAGAGAGAGAGAGAGAGAGAGAGAGAGAGAGAGAGAGAGAGAGAGAGAGAGAGTATGTGCATGCAAGCATGTGTTTGTGTGTAACTTGAAGAAACACTTTGCCCATGTAGCAGCATCTAGGCAAAGAAATTGATTTCAGGTTTTCTGCCGTGAAAGGAAACTGGTCAAACAGATAAAGTGTTGAGTTGCTAGCTTAAGAGATCTGAGTTCAAATCTAATGCATGTGCTTTGTTTCATCTAAACCACACAAGTTGCCCAAACTCATGTTACTGATGAAGAAGCACCAGATCTTCATGGAATCGTATCTTTGACAAACTGGCACACTCTCCCAAATGCTTTACGACATTAACTTATATCTTAGAAAATGGTTTTTATGACACCCAGGTAAACACATTCTTTCTTGCTTTCAGACATCCCCACTGTCCTCAATTTTTCATGGTAAGTCTCTTAATTCTTTAGCATTTAAACCAGCCATTTCTAGCTAAAATATTCCATCTGGTTTTCTTCAAACTGGCCAGATCTGGCCTCTCACCCCTACTCTACATTGTCCTTGAAATCTCAAAACTGAGGTAATTCATGATTCCTTCAAAACAATGTGAAGGGGTCATGGCTCGGTGGTGAGGATATTCAACTCAGGATTGTAAGGTTGCGAGTTCGATTCCCAGCAGTGCGATGTGTTCTTGGGCAAGACACTTTATTTTACATTGCTCCGCTCCATTCAGCTGGCAAAACAGAGTAGTACCAGTAATTGTTACATGCTGTGTCTCAATCTGAATCTCCCTGAGTCAAGTGTATGCGTGTCTGTGGAGTACTCAGCCATGTTAATTTCCCAAGCAGGCTGTTCTGTTGACCAGATCAACTGGAACCTGTGTGATCGTAACCATTGGGGTGCCCGCCACATTTGACAGGGTAATCTGAATGCTAAACGGTTAATCTATCTCTGTACGAACTGATACATTAGCATTTGTTGGGGAGTTTCTTAGGTGTTAGAGAGAGAGGGGTCAAATCTCAATGGGGAGAGGCAATTAGATCAGACAGACAGATTGGTGCTGCCAGGCCTAAGAAGTGTTTGGTCTGCAACTGAACACCACAGCATTATAAAAATCAATACAAAATGACACTGACTCCTCATTAGCAAAAAAGACCCATTGTTGAGAAATGGAAGGTAAAATCCACCTGGTGAGATGAGAAACCAGTAAAGTAGAAGCAGAGACTACATAGAATTATAGGTCTATCCTTGAGATTTTAATGTTTGAGCTCATAAAGAAGTTGTGAGACATTTTGACAGAGGTTTTCAAACTTAACTCTATTAATACCCTCCCCACCAACCTGAAACTGTCCCTTGTTCTATGACATAAACTTCCCACTTGTGAAATGTGACTTCAATTAAAACCTTCCCCCAAAACGACATCCTCATTTAGGCTCTAAACACCAGCTTAATAAGGACAATGAAATTCTTCGTTATTTTCAAAATTAATTAAAACAAAGTCAGTGTCTTTCAATAGGAATATGATGACAAAAGTGTTCTAAACTTCAGCCACAGACCAAACACCACTACTTAGGCCTGGCAGCACCAAACTGTCTGTCTGCCTTTCACAATCACAGCCCCTCAAGGATCCAATTGTCTCTCCACATTGAGATTTGACCTCTCTCTCTCTCTCTAACACCTAAGAAACTCACCAACAAAATTCACTTGTTAATCCCATCCTTCTTTCTCTTTATCTGCTAATCTCTCTTTTCTTTTCATTAATCCAACATTCTCTGGAGTATAAAACAGTGTCAGGGAAAATTGATATTTATTTTATATGAGACAAGTCTATCTTTGTTAAACCAATCTCAAGGTTTACCATTTTATAATGTTCAACCAATTCACTTTCTGTGAAGAAGATATGCTGTCGCATTCAAATGAGCACCATCTGAGCATGATCGTTGCCAGAGCAGCTAACTGGCTTCCGTGCTGGTGGCACGTAAAAGGCACCATTCGAGTGTGATCATTACCAGAGTCACCTTACTGGCACTTGTCCTGGTGGCATGTGTAAAAACATTTGAGCGAGGTTGTTGCCAGTACCGCCTGACTGGCCCCTGTGCCGGTGGCGCATAAAAGCACCCACTACACTCTGTGAGCGGTTGGCGTTAGGAAGGGCATCCAGCAGTAGAAACTCTGCCAGATCAAGAATGAAGCCTGGTGCAGCCATTTGGTTTGCCAGTCCTCAGTCAAATCGTCCAACCTATGCTAGCATGGAAAGCAGACGTTAAACGATGATGATGATGACCACTAATTGACTCTTTTTTCTAATCAACTCGTTTGTGAACCCGTTTCTCTTCAAATACAGTGTTTTTCAATTAATTTTGGAAATAATGAAGAATTCAGTAAAAAATAATTTTCTCTTTCTTAAACTGGTGTTTGGAGCTTCTATCGTCCATCTTTTATTTCAGTCATTAGACTGTGGCCATGCTGGAGCACTGCCTTGAACAATATTTAGTCAAATGGTTAGACCCCATTACTTATTTTTATTTTAAGCCTGGTGTTCTTATTCTATCAGCCCCTTCTGCTGAACTGCTAAGTTATGAGGATGTAAACACACTAACACCAGTTGTCAAGCTGTGGTGGGGGACAACCACACACACAAATATATAAATACGATGGGTTTCTTTCAGTTTCTATCTACTAGATTCATTCACAATGTTTTGGTTGGTCTGAAGCTGTTGTAGCAGACACTTGACAAAGGTGCCATGCAGTGGGATTGAACCCAGATCCCTGTGGCTGGGAAGCAAGCTTCTTATCACACAGTCATGCCTGCATGTAAATTAAAAAGGAAAATATGATGGAAAGTTTAAATTTAGTTCCCTTTAAAACAGGAAGTTGACATTGAAGAACCAAGGGTGATGTCAGGCAGGTTAGTGTGAAAAGGCTTAACATACACACTTTATATATACATCCCTCCACACACACATATATACATACATATAAACTTCTATCAGTAAATTAAATACTCACGGTCCTTTTGAGCGCCAATCTTCAGTCTGCGTACTTCTTTCTAGAAGTTGTTAAAAAGGAAAAATATGGAAAGTAGAATTATTTACATTATTTACATTTGATGGATATTTGTACTCATCTTGTTTGTTGTTAACACAACGTTTCTGCTGATATACCCTCCAGCCTTTATCAGGTGTCTTGGGGAAATTTCGAACCTGAGTTCTCTTTCCTAAGGTATGTTGTTGTTTTATTATTATTATTATTCTGGTCACTGCCTGGAATCAAACTTGGAATCCTGAGGTTAGTAGCCAGCGCCCTTAACCACTACGCCATATGCCTATGGGCAATTATGGAGTGAATTTTAGGGTTTATAAATCTAATATTTTCCTATCCTTTCTTAATATCAGCACCCATATGCTATTCATATCTGCACTCGGTCTGCTTAGGAGGTTGTTGTGTCCTAGTATATGCGCTGCTTCTTTTAGTTTTCGTATTTTCCAGTGGTGTTCTCTATCTATTATTTTAACTTTATCCCACAGGGGTATAGCTGATCATGTATGGAAAAATGCAGACCACTGCCCCCTGTAGGATGATAAACAGAGAACACCACTGAAAAATATGAAAACAAAAAGAAGCAGAACATATGCTAGGACACAACAACCTCCTAAGCAGACCGAGTGCAGATATGAATAGCATATGGGAACCAGTATTAAGGAAGGATAGGAAAATATTAGATTTATAAGCCCTAAAATCTACCCCATGGTGTAGTGGTTAAGAGCACGGGCTAGTAACCCCAAGATTCCGAGTTCAATTCCAGGCAGTGATCTGAATGATAATAAAAACATCAAAAAATACCTTAGGTATTTCCCCAATTTCTCCAAGATATCTGATGAAGCCGAAACGTTGTGTTAACAACAAACAAGATGAGGACAAATGTCCGTCGAATGTAAATAATGGAATTTCTTTGATACATCAATTGTTGTTAAATCTGAATCAAAGCTTATCATTAATAAAATATAATTAATCAAATAAAACAAAAAACACTTGTAAATTATTATTTTAATCAACTCAAAACAACTCTGAAGTTGTTTCACATTTGTACCTACAACATAGACAAAACCAGATTAATAATGAGAGAGCCTCTACAAGGTCACTTAATCTGCTAGAAATAGCAATCAAATCTCTCTCACCTCCCTACCAGTCATCTTAAATAAGAGAAAGCATATTTGATAATGTAGTCCTAGATACACTATGGCTCAATAAAAGACAAGCTATTCTTGCCTGGAATGCCTTTGATCATATGTCTGCTAGATTAAGGATAACATGAGATTAAACATGAACTAAATTATTATGATTATGATTATTATCATTATTATTATTGAAGATGGTGAGCTGACAGAATCGTTAGCATGCCGGGTGAAATGCTTAGCGGTATTTCATCTGCCACTACGTTTTAAATTTCTCTGAGGTCAACTTTGCCTTTCATCCTTTTCGACCTTCCATATAGGGGATAATCTTAAGCCCACCTGCTGCAGACTGAAAAAAACCTGGCTCTCCATCAGTTACAATGACGAAGGTTCCAGTTGATCCAATCAATGGAAAGGCTCACAGGAAACAAATACGTGCAGGAAGGTTCAGCATGACAGAGAATGGGACAAGGCTGGCCCCCTTGAATTACAGGTATAACTCATCTTTGCCAGCTGAGTGGACTGGAGCAATGTGAAATAAAGTGTCTTGCTCAAGGACACAATGCACTGCTACTAGGTATTGAACTTACAACTTTATGACTGTGAGCTAAATACCCTAACCACTTGGCCACATGCCTTCGCTACAGCTGCAGACTAAAAGGTGTCTGGCATCTTGCGCAAACCTCTTCCTCCCCCAACACAATGGAGAGACGTGGTTTTGCAGGAACAAAGATAATCCAAAAAGCACTTTGGGAAATCCAAGCAAACCCAACAGTTAACAATAAGGGTTCTGCCTTAACACACAGAGGAGACATAGGCTCCCCAAGCTGCAGTGTAACTCTAAAAATAAACTGTTTAGAATACTTTCATCTTTAGTTAGTGCTTGTGGCACAATATGGTATGTCTAGTTTATTTTGTAGAGAATTTGGTAACCGAGCATCCAGCTGTAAAAAAGACTAAAACAAAACAAAAAACATACCAAAAACTATGGCAATCACAAAATCGTAAAATAAAAAAGAAGCTGTCATTGCATGTACAAAACTAACACCATATTAGTGGGAGGGCCAGGTATGAAAATTTCTCAATTGTCATCAAATGACTGCACCCAGAAGATGAACATTGTACAACTCTTCTTTTCCTACAAGGTGCTAAATTTAATAGACATCACCATCAATACAGTCATGATGGTTTAGAAAGAGTGTAGAGTTACTAGAGTGGAAATGAGTAGATGTGTGTGGTGTGCAAGTGGCAAGATGGAGGAGAGCCTCAATCAGACATCTCACAGGCAAGAAATACAAGTACAAATTCTTCTGTGTGGGTGAAGTAGGTATACTGTTGACAAGAAATTGATAGAATAATTGAGGTAGTCAGAATGTGTGACAGATTAAGTCAAGACTAGCCATAGGCAACACGATAGCATTGGTCACATTTGCATATGCACTGCAAACAAGTCTAAAAGACATGCAAAAGAATCATTTCCCTGACTTTCTTCTGAGGTTTTTACGAGATTCATTATCACAACCAATGATGTTAATGGAGATGTTGGGCAACATCAGAATGCCTAACTGAATGGATATGATACAAGGAATGAAGACAGGATTCTGTAATGGAAATGACCTAATCATTTGCAACACTAATTTCAAGAAACTGGTCAATCACCTGATCACCTGGATATCAGGTAAACATGCAATCCAGACAGGTTTCATACTTTTCAGCAAGGAAGAAAGTCAATTGGCTGTAAATACAGTTTTTATCCAGTGAGGAATACAGGATTAGAACAAGTCAATTAGTAACATCAGGGGTTAGATAGAGACAGATGATGTAGAGAAGGAAAGTACGAAGGTGATAGGCCCCTTAGTCATACGTGGGTTTATAGAAATACCAGGAGATAGATGTGATGAGAAGAAAGAAGTGATAGGGATTAATTGAAAACTGAGAATATTTCATTGAAACAATCATCTGTAAATCACAGACCAGATCTGTTGATAGAGCATGAAGGTTTGGTTTCAGAAGGTTGTATGTAGCTCAGTCATAAAAGCTAAAAGAAAATGCAGGCCTGGAAATACTGGTAAACAGAGGGGAAGCAAAGAACAATATCAGGTTGATGGAAGAGAAATGACACATTACTTAAGAGGGTTACCTATACTCTGCAACAATAGAATCAGAAATGTGAGATGGTCCAAGTGATAAGAAATAAGCATGAGAATTTAAGATCAGCCATACATGGGAACTTCAGAATGCTGGTGACCCAGTTCTCAGTCTGTCTTGTTTATTCTAAGTTCTTCAGGCCATGAACACCAAAATTAAGTTCATGGTAACTTGTGTCTTTGCTGACCCAATTCTCAGTAGATTAACATGTCAAAGAATTTCTTTAAAAAGTGTGTCAAGAGGCTGGTAAGAAATGAGGTCAGCATGTTCCACTGGATGTATAGTGCAAAGTGGGATGGAATGCTGGAGCACAAATGAATTGGGAGAAAAACTAGATATAAGCGGAATCAGATGAGAAGAGACTCTGCAGGTACAGACACCTGATACATATGGAGGGAAAGAGTTGAGTAAAGAAGGGCTAAGCAATCTGAGTGGCAGAAAATTGTAGAATGGAGAAAACCAGGGAAGAAATAGGGTAAAGTGATAACGGCTGATCTTACATCATCACAGGTGACAAAGGACAGCAACATGTGGCATGGTACTGCAAAGGAGAAGACACATACAATCCATACAAACATGGAGTAAATTAATGGATGATGATGATGATGAGGAGGAAGAGGAGGAGGAAGAATAAGGAAAAACAAAAAAGGGCATAATAAAATAAAATAGCAAAAGTTTTAGGCAGCAGTAACAAATAAATTTGTAACTAATTATCAAAGGATTTCTTTCTTTTTTCTTCCTCTTCTTCTTTCTTTCTTTTTTTAGTGGGGCAAAAATCTCCACTAAAACTAAATATGTTTACACATTCTAAAAGAACGCATAAATCAAGTGTACAAAGGAAATTGGAGAGAGAGAGAGAGAGAGAGAGAGAGAGAGAGAGAGAGAGAGAGAAATATATTGTATAGATAGAGAAGAGTGAGAAAGAGAGTTCAATTTGTTATATGCATATATGATGATGATGATGGTGATATATATATATAGTAGCAGGCAGAGGTAGACCCAGGAAGACATGGGATGAGGTGGTCAAGCATGACCTTCGAATGTTGGGCCTCACAAAGGCAATGACGAAAGACCGAGACCTCTGGAGATATGCCGTGACTGTGAAGACCCGACAAATGAAGTGAGTTCATGGCTTGCAAGATGGCCCGCTGTGCTTACCTTGGATTGCAGGGCGACCTACTGTGCTTGAGGAGACCTACTGAGTCAAATCATCAGCACGTAAAAAGCATCAAACCATCATGGACGTTGCTAGCCTCCTCTGGCCCTGTGCTGGTGGCACGTAAAAAGCACCCACTACACTCATGGAGTGGTTGGCGTTAGGAAGGGTATCCAGCTGCAGAAACACTGCCAGATCAGACTGGAGCCTGGTGCAGCCTCCTGGCTTTCCAGACCCTGGTCAAACCGTCCAACCCATGCTAGCATGGGAAACAGACGTTAAACGATGATGATGATGATATATATAAGAGAAAATGTTGAGTTCTATTTCACCTTTTACTTTGGAGGTGCCAAAGGTAGATTTCTAATAAAGATTCTTCATATTTCATTGGTAGCTTACTGTAGTAAGAATTTTTTGAATATGAAAATGCTACAAGTATAAGGTGTGTTATGAGAATTTATAGAACAGGTATTCTATAGAAACTCAACAAACAATTAAAGATGGAGAAGAGGTGTTAAAAGTTTTACAAAATTTTAATCCATGCATACGATCGTTTCAAACAGTAATGTTAAACATGTAAATAACATGGTAAAAAATTAGAAATTAATTTAATTATAATTAAATTATTTACTTATTACTATTCTCCTCAGTGTGAAAAAAGGATACATAAAAAAGAATACATCAGAAGAATATTATATTGTTACAGAAGCCAAGATGGAGTGAGTGTCAGATAAGACATTCAGATATGCATAATATGCTTATGAAAGATAAAAACATGCTTGAGTCTAGTTATGTATGAACTATAACTGATGTGGCTAACAGTTGTTTGGAAATATAAGTGGAGAATGCTTAAGAAACATTCTCTCTATATGAAGATAAGTAATTAAGTGATATATATATATATACATACACAAAACACCATCTGATCTTGGCCGTTGCCAGCCTTGCCTGGCCCCCGTGCTGGTGGCACATAAAAAGCACCATCCGATCGTGGCTGTTTGCCAGCCTCGTCTGGCACCTGTGCCGGTGGCATGTAGTAAGCACCCACTACACTCACGGAGTGGTTGGCGTTAGGAAACGCATCCAGTCGTAGAAGCATTGCCAGATCAGACTGGGTCTGGTGCAGTTGAACTGTCCAACCCATGTTAGCATGGAAAGTGGACGTGAAATGATGATGATGATATATATATATAAATATATATACATGTGTGTGTATATATATATATATATATATATATATATACACACACACATGTGTATATATATCAATAGCTTCAAATGGGACAGCATAGATATATTTAAATTTATATTTGATTTTGAGAGTTATGAATGGTATATAATGAAAATAAAGTATGCTGTATATTAAAAGAAATTGTTTTAAAAAATTCCTTGAATAAGAAATACAAATAGTTAATATAATTTTTTAAAATTAGTTACTTGAATTTCAAATGGAAAAAAGATTAAGGGTTGTGAGGGAGTAATTATTAGGTTAATATAATGGGAAAAAATATTTATTATTAGTTATAAAGCATTATATTCATTTGTGTGAAATAAGTCTAAGCGGAAGGACTAAAAAAGGAGAATAGTTGTTAATATTACAGAATTGAGAAAGAAAATACTTGCTGTGTTTAAGATTATTGAAAAAGAACATTTGGTGATAAAAAAGGGTTTCTGAGAGGTTGAATAAGGTAATAATGTGGGGGAAATAAGGCTAAGATAAATTCTTAAGAAAAATTTTTTGAAAAATTTTACGTTTCTATATTCTAATGTTAGCTATGTCATCATCATCATCATCATCATCATTTAGCGTCCGCTTTCCATGCTAGCATGGGTTGGACGGTTCAACTGGGGTCTGTGAAGCCAGAAGGCTGCATCAGGCTCAGTTTGATCTTGCAGTGTTTCTACGGCTGGATGCCCTTCCTAATGCCAACCACTCCATGAGTGTAGTGGGTGCTTTTTACGTGCCACCCACACAGGTGCCAGACGGAGCTGGCAAACAGCCACGGACGGATGGTGCTTTTTACGTGCTACCGGCACGGGGCCAGGCGAGGCTGGCAACGGCCAAGAACGGATGGTGCTTTTTACGTGCCACTGGCACGAGGCCAGTCGGGGTGGCGCTGGCAACGGCCACAAACAGATGGTGGTGCCAGACGAGTCTGGCAAACGGCAACGAATGGATGGTGCCTTTTACGTGCCATCGGCACGAGGCCAATCTGGGTGGCGCTGGCAACGGCCACATTTGGATGGTTCTCTTACGTGCCACTGGCACTGGTAACTCAGCTGCAATTTCCATTGATCGATTTCGATTCTGATTCTCAATCAATGGAAATTGCAGCTAAAAATTACAATATAAATTGAGAATCTAGCTATGCATAAAAGAGGTAAACATCCATAGTGATATTTTTATAAATAATTTTCTGACTTAGTGGTGGTGAAAGTGAATGTAAGAAAAAGTATTTTTATTACTAAGGAGTGATAGGTGCGAAACAATAAGTATATTAAAGATGCGAGAAGTAATTCATATATACAAAATTTCCTATATCAGAGAAATTATATCAATATATATATATATATATTGAGCTATAACGGAGGTATAACAGAGGAATTCAAGACAGGATGCCCCTGGGAGCTCCTCTATGCTGACGACCTTGCTCTAATTGCTGAGTCACTATCAGAACTAGAGGAGAAGTTTCAAGTGTGGAAACAAGGATTAGAATCGAAGGGCCTTAAAATCAACCTAGCTAAAACCAAAGTCCCAATAAGTAGGAAGGAAGGCAAACCACAAATCCCTTCAGGTAGATGGCCCTGCTAGATCTGTAGTGGAGGCATTGGTAGAAACTCTATAAGATGTACCCAGTGTAAGCTATGGACACATAAGAGGTGCAGTAATATCAAAGGGAGGCTAACTGGGAAGATAGTTTTTATATGTGGCAGATGCTCGGGGGCAATAAACACTGAAAATGTGCAGAGAACAACTTCCGCCACATTCCAGGGAGGAAAACTAGAAGTAGTTGATAGCTTCCGTTACCTAGGTGACCAAGTCAGTAGCGGAGGAGGGTGCGCTGAAAGTGTAGCTGCTAGAACAAGAATAGCTTGGGCAAAGTTCAGAGAGCTCTTACCTCTGCTGGTGACAAAGGGCCTCTCGCTCAGAGTAAAAGATAGACTGTATGATGCATGTGTACGAACAGTTATGCTACATGGCATTGAATCATGGGCCGTGACTGCTGAGGACATGCGTAAGCTCGCAAGGAATGAAGCCAGTATGCTCCGATGGATGTGTAATGTCAGTGTGCATACTCGACAGAGTGTAAGTACCTTGAGAGAAAAGTTGGACCTAAGAAGCATTAGATGTGGTGTGCAAGAGAGACGACTGTGCTGGTATGGTCATGTAGCAAGAATGGATGAGGATAGCTGTGTGAAAAAGTGTCACACCCTAGCGGTTGAGGGAACCTGTGGAAGAGGTAGACCCAGGAAGACCTGGGATGAAGTGGTGAAGCAAGACCTTTAAACATTAGGCCTCACCAAGAAAATGACTAGCGACTGAGACTTTTGGAAATATGCTGTGCTCGAGAAGACCGGCAAGCCAAATGAGACCATAACCTGTGGCCTATGAAATGAGACCTTAACCTGTGGCCTATGCCAGGAGCGTAACCAGCCCGCTTATGTGTACCTTTCCTTCTTTGGTCACTAAACTCTGTTTGCGAAGACCTGTTGAGGCAAGTGAAGTCAAAATCAAAATCAATTCGATGACTGGCATTCGTGCTAGCAGGGTGCAAAGAGCACCATACGAATGTGATCGTTGACAGAGCGGCTATTTGAGTATGATCGTTACCAGCGTCGCCTTACTCGCACTTATGCCTGTGCACCATTCAAGAGCACTATCCAAGCTTGATCGTTGCCAGAGCAGCCAACTGGCTTCTGTATCCATGGCACATAAAAGGGCACCATTCAAGCGTGATCGTTACCAATGTCGTTTCACTAGCACTTGTGCCGGTGGCACAGGTAAAAGATTCGAGCGAGGTCGTTGCCAGTACTGTGTGACTGGCCCCATGCCGGCAGCACGTAAAAAGCACCCACTACACACTCGGAGTGGTTGGCGTTAGGAAGGGCATCCAGCTGTAGAAACTCTGCCAGATCAAGATTGGAGCCTGGTGCAGCCATCTGGTTCGCCAGCCCTCAGTCAAAATCGTCCAACCCATGCTAGCATGGAAAGCGGACGTTAAACGATGATGATGAAGATGATATATATATATTAATAATACAGTGATTGTTTCTTATCAGGAACAAAATGTTTAATAGGACTGCTATAGAAGTGCTCAATTGAATGAGACAAATATATCAAACTATAGTTGCAAAACAAACAAATACAGGGTCATCCACGTAACATTTCATATCTCGAACATTTAATCATAGAATATACATGTATAACATCACGGAAGATGAAACATAACTCATCTGTACAAGCATATAAGAAAGTGCGAGAAAAATGTGTGAATACAGTTCATCACGGTTAAAAGTTAATACTTTAGCGATTAAGAAATATATATTTTTTTAAAAAACATTACAACACCTAGAATAATAAATAAGTAAAATTATAAAGTATAAAGTAATATATAAATATATAGGTATATAAAAATATATAACTGTATTCACAAATTTTCCTTGCACTTTCTTATATGCTTGTACAGATGAGTTATGTTTCATCTTCCGTGATGTTATACATGTATATACTATGATTAAATGTTCGAAATATGAAATGTTACATGGATGACCCTGTATTTGTTTGTTCTGCAACTATAGTTTGATATATATATATATATATATATATATATATATATATATATATATATATTGTATACTGATGCATTTAAATCTATGAAAAAAGATAAAAAGATATGTGCATATATGTGTGTGTATATATATATACATACATACACACGTACATATGCAGATATATACACACATATATGCATCCATACACCTGTGTATAATAATGTGCATAATGTATTACATATGTATATGTATAAACTTTATGTTTATAAACTTTATAAGTAAAACACAGAATATAATGCATGATATATTAATTATAATTGGTGTTAATATAAAGTTGAAAAAAAAACCCATTAGAAGCAGTAATAATAATAATAATAATAATAATAATAATAATAATAATAATAATAACAATAATAATAATAATAATAATAATAATAATAATAATAATAATAATAATGATAGATAAAAATAATGAGAAAAAAGTGGAAATACTACCATGCTATTAACATGTTAACATTACTGTTTGAAACGATCGTATGCATGGATTAAAATTTTGTAAAAGTTGTAACACCTCATCTCCATCTTTAATTATTTGTTAAGTTTCTATAGAATACGTTTTCTTTAAATTTTCATAACACACCTTATATATATGTGTGTGTGTGTGTGTATGAAGGCACATGGCTTAGTGGTTAGGGCATTTCGCTCACAATCATAAGGTCATGAGTTCAATTCCTGGTGATGCATTGTGTCCTTGAGCAAGACACTTTATTTCACGTTGCTCCAGTCCACTCAGCTGGTAAAAATGAGTAGTACCTGAATTTCAAAGGGCCAGCCATGCCACACTCTGTGTCACGCTGAATCTCCGTGAGAACTATATTAAGGGCACACGTGTCTGTGTAGTGCTCGGCAACTTGCACATTAATTTCACAAGCAAGCTGTTCCGTTGATCATATCAGCTGGGACCCTCATTGTCATAACCGACAGAGTGCCCCCTTTTGCCAAACCACTATGTTACAGGGACGTAAATACACCAACATCGGTTGTCAAGTGATGGTGGGGGAACAAACACAGACACAAACAAACATACACACACATATATATACGATGGGCTTCTTTCAGTTTCCGTCTGCCAAATCCACTCATAAGGCTTTGGTCGGCCTGAGGCTATAGTAGAAGACACTTGCCCAAGGTGCTACACAGTGGGACTGAACCTGGAACCATGTAGTTGGTAAACAAGCTACTTACTACACAGCCACGCCTCCACACACACTCACACATATATATATATATTACAGAGAGAGCAAAGATATATGTTTTTTTTAGTAGTTTTTATGCCTTGTGTTTCTGAACTGAACCCTATTAAGATGAAGTTTTTTAATATCTTTGTTACATTAATATAATAAATATCATGAATATTCTAGAGCAGCTTCAATAGATTGTGCACCCTACCTTTGCAAAATTTACCTGAGCCACAAGGAAAGTTTTAAATTGAGATATAAGTTTACCATTATCTCAGGATTAATTGGTTTATAACTTGAAGCAACTCTAAATGGGAAACTATTGCTGAGTTGCTGAGTGAGCTCACCCAGTCTGTTATATTACACATCATGGTATTAAGTACACAAAAATAATAAAAGTCATCACAAACTACAAAGAACAGGAATGGAATGACTCACCGTGTTTGCAGGATAATCACTGAAATCAGCCTCTTCTGCAGACAGTGTTGTTAATCCACCATTGTGTAATATGTCCATGGAAGCAGCAGAAGATGGAGACACTTCAAGTTCAGAAGGTTCTGTAGACTTTGAATATTTCATTAAGTCATTGATATTGTTTAAAGAATCAATGATGGCAGCGTGCCTGAAATCAAATCTACTTTCAGTTTGTTTGTCAGAATTAAGATCCAATTCTAAAGAAGTCTTTTGAAAATTATCACATATTTTAGGTTCTGGTTCTTGGAAACCATTACTTTTGTTATTGAAAATTCTTCTGTGATCCTCTGAAGGAGAAAACACCTCACAGTCATCATCAGTTTCTTCAAAGCTCATTAATTTATTTACATGTCCTAAGCGAAGGTCTCGAAGGCTGGAAGTATTGGATTCACTGTCTTTACTTGGCTGGTTCCGGAAACCCCATCTGGAATAGGTTTGCCAATTTCTTCTCTCTAAAGAGTTCTCTAGATCACTGCTTAGAGCAGAATCAACACTAGCTCCAAAATTATGCTTATTTTGTTTTAATTTCACCAATTCAGATTCTGCCTCTTGTTCTGGTTCTATCAAAGACCAGGTCTGTTGGGTACGTGTACTCCTGAAATTCTTGCGTCGTTCAGAGGCTGGAAGGATTGATTGTTTTGAGTTCTCTGTTAAGCCACCCATGACTGAAGGGTATTCATAGTAACCCTGAGCAGCAAGGGCCTTCTGGTTGTCTGGAATCAATATGCTTTGTGGTGATGTAAGACTACTTCTTCTTGGCAATTTAGAAGGTTGTGACTGGACAGAAGACAAAAGCCCTAGACGGTGAAGACAGGGCCCTAACAATGGGTGCTGCATCAATTGGTCTAGACAAACAAGTAGAAAAAAAAAGCACAAACATGCCACAGAAATAAGGAAAAATAAGAAATGAAAAGCACACATAAGCAAACATAAATCAAAGAAGCAAAATAAAATAAATTGGTAAATGTGACAATGCAGAAACAACAAATAATGCCACAGAGTCACCGATGCTAAGGACAGTGAAAAAACAGTTGTTTGGAGAGTATTTGCAGATGAAGGCTACACTAGTTCTTTTGAAGTATCACAACAAAAGCTGGCTTCTTACTGAAAGAGATGGCTTTTTAGAATTTTAACATTGCTAAAACAGAAGTAAGCCTATAATTTGCAGGGATTACAGAAAAGCCAATGGTACCAGATAGCCAGTACCTTATCTCTGAGTATGGTACAGTACCAATCCCTAATACCTTTTGAAACTCAATATCCCAGTCTAACTTGCTGTAAATAGGTATCATAGAGTTGTATGGCCCACAACTGCAAGTAGTGGAAGCACTGCAAACCTGACGTTAGTGGTGAGTCTGTTTACAAAACTGAAATAAAAAAATGGTCCTCCCCTTTCATCTTCTACTTCTTTATCACCTCCGCATTTTATCAGACTGTTTTTGTGACAAAGGAATTAGTCCTGATCTCCTGCTTATTTGATAATAATGATCTCAGTTGCTTATTGATGATGATCCTTTCTACTAAAGGTACAAGCCTGAAATGTAGGGGAGGGGATTAGTCAATTACGTTGACCCCACTCCCCCTCAGTATTTCACTGGTACTTAATTTATCGACTTCGAAAGGATGAAAGGTGGAGTTGACCTCAGCTGAATCTGAACTCAGAACGTAGCGATGGGTAAAATACTGCTAAGCATTTCATCCAGTGTACTAACAGTTCTCCCAGCTTGCCACTTTAAGACAATGATATTAATAATAATAATAATAATAATAATAATAATAATAATAATAATTTTGGCTCAAGGCCAGCAATTTTGAGAGGAGGGGACAAGTCAGTTACATTGGCACCAGTACTTGACTGGTACTTTATTTTATTGACTCTCAAAAGGATGAAAAGCAAAGGTGACTTTGGCAGAATTTGAACCCAGAATATAATGAGGTAGAAGAAGGGCCACTAAGCATTTTGCCCAACACACTAATAATTCTGCCAGCTTGCTGCCTCAACGACACCATCAGCAATAAGAAGAATAATAATGAGCTTGTGTACCTGCAGTGCTCAGGTACACAACTTATTAGAATAGTAAAAGAGGGGACAGGAAGCAGCAAAATCAAGAAAGACAGCAATGAAAGTGAAAAGGGCCAATTAACTTCACTTATCCATTGTGTGTAAGGTGGTTCTTTACAGGGGTTTGTATTACAATATAAGGTTAATAGGAACAATACTTCGTCTCTTATTTATACTCTGTGAAAATCATATAGCCATTTAATTCGTTAGCATTTAAACCAGCCATATTTAGCACAAGACTTTAACTGGTTTATGTCCACACTGGACAGATCCAGTCACTCACACCTATCCTGCAATGTCATTCTAAAAATAATCACATCTTTGAAATCTCAAAGCCACAAGATAATACACGATTAATTTTAAAAAATTTAAGTACATAAGCATGACATTTGAGAGAGGAATCTGAGTGCTAAAGGGTTACTAATAACCTTATACTTAAAAAAAAAAGTCTTATCACCATTATTGTTGTTGTTTAGTTGTAAACCCAGGTCAGTCCTGAGAGAGCAGACTGACAATCAGAGACGACCCAGCCATGACATCTCGAGGACTTTACTCAATAGTTTAAGTTTACTCATATCGCAACAACTTAAAAAATACACCACTTTTAACTTAATAGCATTACTTAGGGAAATTAAAGCCACTGTATTATTTACATATCAAATTCCTGGAAAAGAATCGAACTTTAAACATTAGTTTTTATCAAATTTGACACAGAACTCAAAAGTGATGTTTGAACAAATTTAAAACACTAATAATGAGGAGAGAATGAATTTTTCTTGGAAAGAATATTTATCTCATTGATAAGTGAAATATTTTAGGTCAATTGCCTCACATTGATATATAATCACAAATGGATCGTTCTTCATGTTTTAGTAGACAGCATGGAGGTGCAATGGCCCAGTGGTTAGGGCATCAGTCTTGCAGTTGTAGGATTGTAGTTTCAATTCCCAGACTGGGCGTTGTGAGTGTTAATTGAGCGAAAACACATTAAGCTCCATGAGGCTCAGGCAGGGAGTGATGATGAACCCTGCTGTACTCTTTCACAACTTTCTCTCACTTTTTCTTCCTGTTTCTGTTGTACCTGTATTTCAAAGGGCCAGCCTTGTCACATTCTGTGTCACGCAGAATCTCCCTCGAGAACTGCATTAAGGGTACATATGTCTGTGGAGTGCTCAGCCACTTGCATGTTAATTTCACGAGCAGGCTGTTCCATTGATTGGATCAACTGGAACCCTCATCGTCACAACCGATGGAGTGCCACGATATAGTAGACAGCAGACGGGTAGATGTGATGTTCATAAATTTCCTCAATAGTATCATTTGAGATTATGAAATAGCTATAATCAGTGGTGAAACCTGAGTCACAGACTTAGTTTACTGGGAGTTTGCTACAGGGATCACATGCACTGCAAGACAGATTATAACAGTAATATTTTGAAATAAATAAATAAACTGATGATCCTCTGCATTTCTCAGACAGGCTGTAACTATTCTGATTTTGCAGAGGAAATAAGCAGTGTGAGGTTTGAGAACACCTGAGGTCCCAACTGCAGAAACAAATAGCAGCTGGTCAGGACCCTGTATTTGTTTATTTCTCTTGTCTGCATAATGGGCAGTGGTACCCAGGTTTGCAGCCCCTACATTATTGTGTATTCTGTTTAAGAAATCGGGAAATAGGAACAACAGATACTCAGAGTTAAATCAAGAGAATTGGTTAGATTTTGAGAGTATTGTTCTAATGTGGATGTCTATCAAAAGAAATAGAAAACTCCCATCACAGTCCAATGGTTAAAGGTTAATGAAGCATAACTGACTGAAGGGTGTTTGTCAGTAGCTGTTTCTTTTATGTAATCATTGAAGAACCTCCTAGCACTTGGCTGTGTCTGTCGTAGCCATTACATCATTACATTTTGACTGGCATTGAAAACTTTAATAATAAAAAACCCAACAACTAAGCTTCTACTTGGAATATGACACTAAAATTAATAAATAATTTATGACTTAATGACAAAAAAAATTAAAAAACAAAAAGAACTAAAACAGGAACTAGCTTGAATAATCACAGAAACTGTAAGGCACTTCCAAAATAGAAATTTAAAAAGAAAAAGAAAAAAATCCAGCGAAAATAAATGTTTCAAAGACAAATATTTCATAAGGCAGTCTTTGTGTGATTTTAGATAAAATCCTAAGCAGAAAGGCAAATCTCTTGAATAACGAGAATTGATTTATTGTTGGACAAAGTGATACAGTTGTTTGAGATAAACTTTATAAGTATGGTAGCATCATCAACCTAATATCTTTCTGTCTGTGTATCTATCTATCTACCTACCCACCTGCCTACCTATCTACCTACCTACCTATCTCTCTACCCACCCACTCCCAAACCTATCTATCTATCTGTCAGTCTGCCTGCCTGCCTGCCTGTCTGTCTGTCTGTCTATCTATCTATCTACCTACCTACCTATCTACCTACCTACCTATCTACCTACCTACCTTCCTACCTATCCATCTATCTCACTACCCACCCACCCAAAAATCCATCCGTCCGTCTGTCCGTGTGTGTGTGCATGTCTGTGTTTGTCCACCACCATCACTTGTCAACTGGTATTGGTTTATTTATGTCCCTATAACTTAGCAGTTCAGCAAAGGAAACCAATAGAATAAGCACAAGATTTAGAAAATAAGCACTGGGACCAATTTGTTCAACTATAGCTAGGAATACAATGTCCAATGTGTCCTTCCTTTTTTAAGGTGATAGGGTCTAATATTTTAGGATAATTTGGTTGATGTTTCTAGCAATTTGAAAGACCATTGGCTCATAAACTATTGCTGTCATTGGAGAGCGAGGGAGAGAGAGAGAGGTGGAAGATAGATATTGACTGATAGAGAGAAAGAGACAGATAAAGGGAAAGAGAGAGAGAGAGAGAGACTGATATAGTGGGACAACAGAAACAACAGACAGAAAGATGAAGAGAGAGGGAGAGAGAGAGGGAAAAAGAAAATCTTGACATTTTTCACCTAAGTATTACTATTATTAGCCGGAGGCCATTCTTTCAACAACAAATGACAATAGATTATGAATATTTTAGGAATTTAACCAGAGCCAAGCTTACAGAACACTTCTGACATGTTGCTTTTAATAACGTAATCAGAATGATGGGATTACTGAAAGAGAGAAAGAAGAAGGTGAAGAGAAGAAGAAGACCAAGAAATACAAGGAACAATGGTGAAAGAAGAGAAAGCTGGGGAAAGAAAGAGAATGAAGAGTGGATTACAAAGAAAAATCTCAGAGGACAAGAGATAGGACTAAAAGAAGATGAAAAACAAGTAATAATATTGTCAACATGACCAATGTCACACAGTGAATGTGTGACATTATTTGAGTTACTTCTGATTCAAAATTGAATTTTGTTTCACTTGTGCAGCATTGTTGCACATCAGCAGATAGATTTTATGCTATTTGCATATATACCACAGACCAGTAATCCAAATTTGTTTTGGGGTGAGATTCAAGTATACAGTGCTGACGAGCTGAAATAACAACAAAATATTGATATCCACTATCTCCATTCACCTTTTGGTTTATCTGGTATTTAGAGATATTCAGTGTTTTTTTTCTAACATTTGATGTCTTAACCCTTTTGTTATCATATTTCTGTTGAGATGCTCTGTATTTCTTTCAGTTACTTTAAATATAACAAAGAATTTAGTAAAATAACTTAGTTATCATTAAGCTAGTGTTAGGAACATGAATTGTGACTAAAGGTTGGTGGAAGATTTTAATTCAGAACTTATGTAAACAAGACATTTGTACTACGGATCCAGAGGTGGTTTCAGCCAGGTCAATATCGAAAGGGTTAAAAATATCATGGTGACTTAAACCCTTTTGTTACCATATTTCTGTTGAGATGCTCTGTGTTTCTTTCAACTAATTTTAAACATAACAAAGAATTTAGTAAAATAACTTAGTTATCATTCCTTTAGTGTTACGAACATGAATTGTGACTAAAGGTTGGTGGAAGATTTTAATTCAAAACTTATGAAAACAAGACATTTGTACTACAGAGCCAGAAGCGGTTTCAGCTGGGTTGGTATTGAAAGAGTTAAAGGGAATTTTCCCTGGACAAAATACTGCAGCTAATAAATGTTTAAACAAAACATATACATTGTTAAGTATGTGACAGCGTTAACGTTTAGATTGCTTCTAATTTAAAATTTAATTTTAGACAATATATTGTTTAAATTATAGATAGATAGATAGATAGAGAGAGAGAGAGAGAGAGAGAGAAAGAGAGAGATATGTAGCCAAAGGTAAAGAAAATATCACACACCTGACATATATATATCTTAGTATACACATTGGGTATTATAATTTATAGTAGACCATAGTCTACCTGAATCCCCATATTAAATGAACAATATCATGATGGCAGCGAGCAGACTGTTTCTTCTGTAAAACACCAACATAAACACACCATATCTGGATCAAAGTTCAGAGAAACTTTTGATAGACTTAATAAGGATTTATTACTATCTCTAGTTTCATTACTGATGGTGTAGCTCAGTTAGATATTAATAAACTGCAGGTTAGCTTTGGCCAAGCCTACCTGTAATCAAAGCTATTTCAGCTTTCAGCATATCTTTTATCTTATACTGGCTTCATTCACTGGACTTCAGTCATGCTGAACAGGCCAATCACAATGCATATCTCTGTCTCTTTTATCATTGCTAAGTCAG
>NC_043005.1:89219818-89282318 GCF_006345805.1 Octopus sinensis | reverse complement strand
CAGACAAAAATACAATATCTTCTTCACCATCATGCACATCTAGATGACATGGAAACAAAATTACGAAAATATCTGCAGATTCCCTTCATTGTTTTTGCACTAATTCTACCACAAACAGGAAGGAGAACATGCAAATCTTTAGTCAAACATAATTTTGCAGGGAGATACGATACTGGCTGCACAGCACCCAAAGGTCAAAGGGTACCAGATGTATGGGTACCTGGTTTTTCTTTTTTTGTCTCAGGTAAGGAATTCAGACTGATGCCATATTGTCAAGAATTTGTGATGGACACTATTATTCTGTGACATATCAATCTTGCTTGCTCGCTTTTTCTCTTTGTAATAAATCTGTTCTCTTCTCTAGGACAAAATTTGCTCAGCTTAGGCATTTTACTGGAATGTTGCATGCTGGGAGGAGATGTGAGGGTGCATCTATGTAATCTACATGTTGCAACAAACAGCAGCTCTGTGAGATGGTACCACTTTGGTGGTCTACTTGCAATTGAAAGAAACAGGTGTACGTCTATACTAAAGTCTCATTTGGAGCGAGACGGATATTCATGTAAGATGTGATAGCAATACTAGATTCCGATGACCAACTGACATCATCGAATGCTTCTTCATTTAAAGTGAGATCTGAAAGGAGTGGGTTCCGTATGGGAGAATGGTAAGGACTGTGAGACTTATTTGTAGAATGTTTGACCGAAGCCTTAGTCTCTTCTAACATTCGTTTACTAACATCTGAAGGCTTTACAAACTTTTTAGGAGATTTCTGGTTTTCTTCCATTTTGCAAGATAAAGCAGCTTTTTCTGCATTTTGTGTCTTGTCTTCTGAAGGCTTTTGTTGCTGTTGTTGTTGTTGTTGCTTCTCTTTTTCTTCTTCAAGTTTCCTCTGAGCACCCATGATAGACCGCATGGTCAAACTGCTTGGTTGCATGTAACGTGAAGGGACTTCATTCACTGAAAAAAACTGAATGGTTTCACTAACATGGACTGGATTTAAAAACTGACCTGAGGAATTTTTTTCAGATTTCCAGGAATCAAAGAGTTCCTGTAGTTCGGATCTTTGTTTAAAGTCATCAATGCAGAACTTAGAATCAGAAAAAAAACGTTGCGGAATCCGTGCCTTGACCTCATCGTTTTGGGAAGATCCGAATCCAAGACTTCGAAGGATTTCTTCAGGATTTGCTTCTCTGCTCTGTAAAAGAATGTCAATGCTGAAAATAAAAACAAATACATTTTTTAGTGAGTGACATCATCATCATCATCATCGTTTAATGTTCGTTTTCCAAGCTAGCTTGGGTTGGACAGTTTGACTGGGGTCTGAGAAGCCAGAAGGCTGCACCAGGCACCAGTCTGATCTGGCAGTGTTTCTACAGCTGGATGCCCTTCCTGACATCAACCACTCTGTGAGTGTAGTGGGTGCTTTTTATGTGCCACTGGCACAGGGATCACAACTACAATTTCCATTTGATTTTCATTTTGATCTACTTGACTCAATAGGTCTCCTCAAGCACAGCATGTCGCCCTATGACCCAAGGTACTTTGTAACAGTGCATAATTAAAGGAAGTTTATAATTAAGTAATAATAATAATGTTGTGTTGTGACCCCCTTCGGTCATGAATGACCATGGGATTGCACCTAGAAAGTTCCCCTCCGTGGCACATGTCTGTGCAAGGTTGTTTATGGAAGACCAGCAGTCGCCTATGTATACCAGCCTCCCCTCTTCACACCACCGATACTATCCAAGGGAAAGGCAAAGGCCGATACAGCTAGGCACTAGTGATGTTGCAACTCATTTATTAATGTACAAGTGGCCGAGCACTCCACAAACATGTGTACCCTTAACGTAGTTCTCGGGGAGATTCAGCATGACACAGAGTGTGACAAAGCTGGCCCTTTGAAATACATGTACAAAAGAAACAGAAAGAAAGAGTGAGAGAAAGTTGTGGTGAAAGAGTACAGCAGGGTTCACCACCACCCCTTACCAGAGCCTCGTGGAGTTTTAGGTGTTTTTACATTCAATAAACACTCATAATGCCCGGTCTGGGAATCAAAACCACAATCTTATGACTGTGAGTCTGCTGCCCCAACCACTGGGCCATAATAAACATAATAATAATAATAATAATAATAATAATAAAATAATAATAATAATAATAATAATCCTTTCTGCTAAAAGCACAAGGTCTGAAATTTTGAGGGACGGGTCTAGTTGATTACATCGACACCAGTGTTTCACTGGTGCTTAATTTACCGACCTTGAAAGGATGAAAGGCAAAGGTGACCTTGGTGGAATTTGAACTCAGAACATAGTGGTGGGTGAAAAACTGCAAAACACTTTGTCCAGCATGCTAACAATTGTGGTGGTGGTGGAGAAGGAGGAAAACTAGAAAAATATTTTTGATCTACAACATAAGAGAAACTTTAAATTGTTGCTTGATCTGCAAGAAATAGCAGCCAAGCTTCTCTCAAATCACACACCCTGCTATCTTTATGAAGCAGGAATGACACATTGAGAAATGTAATCCAAGATAAACCATGTCTGAAAAGATAACCTAGTCATAGTCAGAATGCTTTTGACCATGTGTTCAACCAAGGTTGACATGGACATCAACAACAAAAACAGGAAGGAAAACAATAACAATAATGACAAAACTAGTAAGAACTGCAGGATTTGAACTCCATCATTTTAGATTATCAGTCCTATGACTTATCCACTGCACCACCTTGTAGATACACCCAAATATGTGTGTGTGTGTGTGTGTGTTTATGTGTATGTATACACACACACATGGTTTGAGTCCCACTGAGCAGGACCATTAAGAAGTGTCTTCTATGATAACCCTTGGCTGACCAAGGTCATTCAAGACAGAAACTGAAAGAAGCCTCTGTGTGTGTGTGTGTGTGTGCACACGCCTCTTTGTTCTGACATTGCTTCATAGTTGTGAACATGTGTCACTTAAGTAGAAATCATGTTTGTCTAGGGCAGTGGTTCTCAACCAGAGTTCATATAAGGTTTGGGGGGGGGGGGCGCACAAGCAAAATACTAAATTGGCGTTCCACAGTAGTATTTCAAGGGTCCATTAAGAAAAAAAAAAATTTGTTTAGAAGTATTTATTGTAAGAAAAGCCAAGTTTCTTTCCCCAATGTTTTGCACAGTCCACCATGTGTCCAGCCACTGAAACAGATTCTCTGAATGAGTGCTTCAGGAAACCTATGCAATGGAATGGGTGAAAAAGAAGATGGGAATCCTCATCATCATCATCTTGATAGAAATACCTATAAAACTACTTTGTAGATATTGAATGGCTGAAGGGGCCCACCTGAATAAAACAGTAATTAAAGGGGTCAATAGGTAAAAAAAAAAAAAAAAATGGTTGAGAACCATTAGTTTAGAGTCGTTTGTGCAAACATTTTCAGTCATGAGGAAACGTTACTTTACTTAGAATCAGGTGACGGTTGATAACAGGAAGAAGATGCTGTTGCAGAAAATCTGCCTCGTCATCATCATCCTCATAGTCGTCGTCATCATCATCATCATAAATGTTCAACATTCAAAGCCTCACAAAATCAACTTTGTTTTTCATCCTTCCGTGGTTGATAAAATCAACTCTACCTGCCATGTCACGACATAAGGAAACAATATTATAGTTAACCCAGGATGATAGATGAGGGGCACAAGAAGTAGGACGACAGAGATGAGTTATGTCCCCTGGTGTCCTGTTCACATTACCCCTTTACCCAATGAAAGAAGCACCAATCATGTACTGGAGTTCATTGAACTAACTCCGCATTTTCTCCATAAATTTGTGATCTCCATTCAAAGCTAAAAATCAATAATTGACCTTCGTAATATTGGATTCCTTCTAAGAAGTAATATCAGAAGACAGTTTATCGTCTTTTAATGAAGTCTTCCAGCTGCTTCCAATTATAAATTAGTGTGTGTGTGTGTGTGTGTGTGAGACTTTGTATAAAGTGTGTGTATATATATGAGAGAGTGTGACAGTATGTATGAGCAAGTGTATCAGTGTGTGTGCATGTGAGTGTGTGTGTGCATGTGTTTCTGTATGGCAATGACAGTGAAAAAATACGTAAATACTCATTAATTGTTATGGCAACAAGTGTGAATATCTCTGTGTGCCCGCAAGTGTATATTTGTGTGTGTGTGTGTGTGTGTGTGTGATAGAGGGTAAATATGAGAAACATTCAGTAAATACCCAGAGACACACACTGCAGCAGCTGTTAACTGAAACACCCACCCCACATCACATTCATTTGGATGACACTGAAATATTGATTTCAAATTCAGGCACAAGGCCTGAAGGGGGAAGTTAACAACATCGACCCCAGTACGTAACTGGTACTTATTTCATCAATGAGATGATGAAAGGCAAAGCTAACCGTGACGGAATTTGAACTCAGAATGTAAAGGTGGACAAAAATGCTGCCAAGCATTTTACCTGGCAGGTTAATGATTCTGCCAGCTCACCGCCTAAATAATAATGATGATGATGATGGTGGTGGCGGTGGTGGTAGTGATGATGATTTCAAATTTTGGCACAAGGTCAGCAATTTTGGGAGAGGGGATAAGTTGATGACACAGACCCCAGTGCTCAACTCATATTTATTTTAT
Source organism: Octopus sinensis (assembly GCF_006345805.1). Lineage (NCBI taxonomy): Eukaryota > Metazoa > Mollusca > Cephalopoda > Octopoda > Octopodidae > Octopus > Octopus sinensis. The sequence goes on along the minus strand of NC_043005.1, from coordinate 89,277,681 downwards.
TGACTCCCAAAAGGATGGGAGGCAAAATCAACGGTGGCAGAATCTGATCTCAAAACGTAAAGACAGACAAAATGGCTCTAAGCATTTGGTTTACCACCCAACAATCGCACTTTTTTAAAAAATGTCAATGTAAAATGTTTTTCCATTGTTCATATGGCAAAGTTTCTTACAGCAAATTTTCCGGACATGTATTCTGGTCAAGATGGAACCAGTGCAGGTTAATTCTGGTGGGAGAGTACAGATGTGGAGCAATACTCCAGTACCTAGGACATTAAACTCTAAATAAATTTTCAGCATTTTAAACAGGATGAAGGTGGAATGTCTACAACTTCTTGGTATGGCTTCTATAAGCAGGCCACATGTCACCGAGAGCAGACAGTAATATTGGAAGCACACACACACACACACATATATATGAGAGCAATAAATCAAATTATAATAAGTAGCAATAAATTTATTGAAAAATAAAGAAGAGCAAACCAGGGATAAATGAAACCTATGTCATAGGCACAGCTGTGGATAAGATATTGGCTTAGAAGTTTGCTTCCCAACCACAAAGTTTTGGGGTCAGTTCCACTGCATGGCACATTGGACAAGTGTCTTCTACAATAGCTCTGACCCAACCAAAGTCTTGTGAGTGGATTTGGTAGGCGGAAATTGAAAGAAGTCCATCATGTGTATGCATGTGTGATTTAATATTATGCGGGTAATAACCTTATAGCATGCTTTACAAAGCTCCTCCTCAGATATCGGCTACCATATGCTATCATATCATACAGAAGGAATTCTCCTTTTACTGAATATACATGTGGGAATCTGTTAATATCCACAGAATTCATACCCAAAAATTATAATAGAAGAAGAGGGAATATATATAATTACACACACACACACACCACACACACATATATATATATATATATATATATATATATATATATATATATGTATGTATATGTATATGCTGAGGACATGCGTAAGCTTGCAAGGAATGAAGCCTGTATACTCCACTGGATGTGCAATGTCAGTGTGCACACACGACAGAGTGTAAGTACCTTGAGAGAAAAGTTGGACTTATGAAGCATCAGATGTGGTGTGGAAGAGAGACAACTGTGCCTGTATGGTCATGTGGCGAGAATGGATGAGGATAGCTGTGTGAAAAAGTGTCACACCCTAGCAGTTAAGGGAACCTGTGGAAGAGGTAGACCCCAGGAAGACCTGGGATGAGGTGGTGAAGCACGACCTTCGAATATTAGGCCTCACCAAGGCAACGACTAGTGACAGAGACCTTTGGAAACATGCTGTGCATGAGAAGACCTGGCAAGCCAAGTGAGACTATAACCCGTGGCCTATGCCAGTGGTGTAACAGCTCACTTAGGCATACCTTTCTTTCATTGGACACTAAACTCTGCTTGCGAAGACCTGTTGAGGCAAATGAAATCGAAATCAAATTCGATGACAGCACCGTATGACTGGCATCCGTGCTAGTGGAGCGCTAAGAGCACCATCCGAGCATGATTGTTGCCAGGGCCGCTGACTGGCTCCCATGCCAGTGGCACATAAAAAGCACCATTCGAGTGTGATCGTCACCAGCATCACCTTACTGGCACTTGTGCTGGTGGTACGTGAAAAACAACATTGCCAGTGTCGCTGGACTGGCTCCATGCAGGTGACACATAAAAACACCATTTGAGTGTAGCTGTTGCCAGTACCGCCTGACTGGCCCTCGTGCCAGTGGCACATAAAAGCACCCACTACACTCTCGGATTGGTTGATGTTAGGAAGGGCATCCAGCTGAAGAAACTTTTCCAGATCAAGATTGGAGCCTGATGCAGCCATCTGGCTCACCAGTCTGCAGTCAAACTGTCCAACCCATGCCAGCATGGAAAGCGGACGTTAAATGATGATGATAATGTATGTGCATGGGTGTGTGTGTTTCCTTGTCTTGATGTCATGTGATGATTGTTAATGAGCATCACGATCATACAAGCAGTGTCATTTCCAATATTCTGTGAAAACACAACTGGTCATGGATAAGTATTACTCGGAAACAAGTGAGGGTTGGGGACAGAAAAATCTGCCCCAACAAATTCCATCTGACCCATGTCAGCATAAAAAAGTGGATGTTATGATAATGATGATGGTGATAATTTTCTGGTTCATATCAGTAAAGTTACATGCCAGAGACATTCTCAAAATTATTCATAAACATCTTGCTATCATTAATTCTATGTAAGAAAGTCTTCTAAGACTAGTAGTAAATTAATTCTGCTTACACGTAGCCACATGTGAATATAAAAACTGAAGAATCACAATTTTACATGAGTTAGGTCTCATGCAAATATATAGGTTAAATATATAAATATTTATAGGTTAAATAATTAGGTTAAATATATCACACAGTAGGTTATATATATGTTATCACACAGTGTTAAAGACATCAGAATTACACAACAGAATCCAACAATATGCTGCATACATTACACACAAATCAGATGCTTATGTTACGACACAGTTTGTTACTCCAGTTAATGTTACAACAATGGGTTTTTTCAGTGACTGCCACTTAATTACTTAATTACACAAATTACTCTCATAATTGGGTTCACACAGCAGATTATAACAGGAAGTTACAAACAGCAGTATCGCACAAAATGTTATAAATACTGGTTTTATATTTTGATACAGAGCCAACAATTTCAGAGGGGTTAAGTTGATTATGTGGCCCCCAGTATGTAACTGGTATTTATTCTATCGACTCCGAAAGAATAAAAGGCAAAGCCAACCTTGGTGGAATTTGAACTCAGAACCTAAAGATGAATGAAATACTGCTAAGCTGTTTGTCCTGCATGTTAATAATTCCGCCAGCTTGCTGCCCTTGAAATGCTGTAAATACTATCGCAGAAACATTAGTCCTGTTATCAAATGTTATTATTATGGCACCTGTGCCAGTGGCACGTAAAAAGCACTGTTCAAGCGTTGGGCCTCATGGAGACAGTGATAGGTGACCAAGGCCTTTGGCAATATGTCGTGCTTGTGTAAACCTGTCAAGCCAAGCGAGACCGTAGTTGTGACTGATGCCAGTGTCAGGTTATTGGCAGCACGTAGACAAATCAGATTGGAACCTGGTGCAGCCCCACCATCACCATCGGCTTACCAATTTTCAGTCAAACTGCCCAACCCGTGCCAGCGTGGAAATCGGACGTTAAACGATGATGATGATGCAAAAAGCAGAGATAGAGTGACAGAGAGTCGAAGGAATGGAGTTGAGTGAGAGAGAGAGAGGGGGGGAGAGTGAGAGAGAGAGAGAGAGAGAGGGGAAGCAGTCAGTGATAAAGTAGAACACCAGCTAAATGTAGTTTTATGAGTTGCAGTTTTGAAACAAAGTAACCTAACAAGCTCCCCCCCCCCTGGGTACACTTCACCAAAATAAATTAAAACAATAACAAGAACAATTGAATAACGAACGGACAAATGAACCACCACAACGTTGACGGTATCAACTGCTAGGACCTCATTCTGGTCTCTCATCTTTTTTGCTTTTACTTGTTTCAGTCATTGCACAGTGGCCATGCTGGGGCACTGCCTTGAACAATTTTTTGTTGAATGCATCGACTCCAAGGCTTACTGTTTTTTAAACTTGCAACTTATTCTATCAGTCTGTTCTGCTGAACTGCTAAGTTATGAGGAGACAAACGGACTAACTGGTTGTCTCCTCATAACTCCACAGTTGTCTCCACTGGTTGTCAGCAGTGGTAGGGGACAAACACACACACTATATATATATGTGTGTGTGTATATATATATATATATATATGTATATATATATATATATATGTGTATATATATATTTATATATATATATGTGTGTGTGTGTGTGTATATATATATATATATATATATATACACACACACACATATATATATATAAATATATATATACACATATAAAGTGATCTAAATTAAAATCTTCCATTAAAATTCCATATTGATTTATGTTCCAAACACCAGGTTTAATAACGACAATTTTATTTTATTAAATTCCTCATTGTTTTCAAAATTAATTAAAACAAGGCAACATATTTCATTAGAAATATAATGCCAAAAGCGTTAACAATGCTACATTGATTTGCTCCATTTCAAGTGATTTCCCATGTTTTAGATTCCTGACATTGGTTCTCCTCCCATTTTCACAACTTGGTTGAGTTTCATTTTGCCGGGTTCACATCGTGATGATTCTGGAATGCTACGAATTTTGTTCTTTTTTTTTTTTTTAATTATGTCATGATTCCATTTGATATCAACAAACTATGATGTGCACCCGTGCATAACAAGGGTATCATTTGCTCAGGCGTGTGACTACAAGTTGTCAGTCGATATACTTGTCCATGACTTACCCTGAAGAGTTCGGTAGATGAAACAAATCGTTTATTTTGTTGTTATTGTTGGCTACTTTTATTATTTCATTTGTAAACAATATTAAACGATCATGATAAGCAATCACTAGTGACAGAAAGAGTGATCCATGTCCACACACCTCTTGCGTGTTTGGCAATTACATAACCAGCCACACTTCAAAACAGCGACCATTCCATTTTCTCAAATTAGGTACAGTATACTGCTTCTGTTCTTCTAAAATCATAAATTGCTTAACACTAATAAAACCCGTTCCTCATTCTACAAAGTGGCCCCTTCCTCTTTCCCTCTCTCAAACTGCTATCTATGTTGCCCTAATGTCATTTAGGGGCATGGCTGTGTGGAAAGTAGCTGGCTTCCCAACTATGCAGTTTTGAGATCAGTCCCACTACGTGACACCATATGCAAGTGCCTTCTACTATAGCCCCTGGATGACCAAAGCTTTGTGTGTAGATTTGGTAGACGGAAGCTGAAAGAATCCTATTGTACATGTGCATGTGTGTGTGTGTATATATATATATATGTCAGGAATCTAAAACATGGGAAATCACTTGAAATGGAGCAAATCAATGTAGCATTGTTAACGCTTTTGGCATTATATTTCTAATGAAATATGTTGCCTTGTTTTAATTAATTTTGAAAACAATGAGGAATTTAATAAAATAAAATTGTCGTTATTAAACCTGGTGTTTGGAACATAAATCAATATGGAATTTTAATGGAAGATTTTAATTTAGATCACTTTAAAAGAAGTTGTTATCTTAGAAGCAGGGATGGTCCTGGGTGGGTTGGTATCAGAAGGGTTAAAGCAGGGAAATGAATAGGTCACTGAAATTCTAAGTGTTTTATGTAGTGGAGAACAATCCAAGATATGGACATAATCAAATGTTATACAACTGCCAAGGAATGGAAAGGCCAAAAAGTATAAAAAAAAAGAACCAATTAGTTAATTAACCATCCAAAAGCATGGTGTTGCATTTTATTTTCTCAAATAAACCATCGCTGAAAATAATAAGTGAACGACTTATTGACTTTGAGAGAGAAAGAGAAAGAGAGAGAGAGAGAGAGAGAGAAGAGAGAGAGAGAGAGAGAGAGAGAGAGAGAGAGAGAGAGAGAGGAGAGAGAGAGAGACTGTTGAGTAAACTTGTAGAGGTAATATTCTAACAGAAAAGTCAGACCTTCTTCTTCCACCCCATCACTTCAAGGGCCTTAAAATAGCTTTTGACCAGATTTTATAGTCTACTTTTTGATGCTTGCATGGGTCACATAAGAATATGTTAGGGCATAGTTTTCTATGGCTGGATGCCCTTCCTGACACCAACCCCTACTTGCTTTCAAGCAAGCTAATAGATAATTTCTGCCTTTTAAGTAACAAAGGGACTGGACTTGTTTACACAGAGAATTAGAAACAAATGCAATGATACAAATGAGCCTTTTGTTTACAAAAATTGTACTGCATCTGCCAAATCCACTCCCAAGGCTTTGGATGGTCTTCGGCTATAGTAGAAGACATCTGTCCAAGGTGCCATGCGGTGGGACTGAAACAAGAACCATGTGGTTGGGAAGAAACTTCTTAACTACACAGCCTTACCGGCATCTATAAAACTAAATTGCTGTCAGCAAGTTTATCATGGGAAAATACAACACAGACCAACCAAATGTGATAAAATCATTAAAGAAACAGTCCAAACTGGCTGTTTTGGGGTTGGACATTCAGCATGTCAGTGGTTTAGAAGAAAAGAGGATATCAGACATGTGTGTGTTCTTTCATAAATTTTTCCAGTATTTACGCTTTACCTATTTCTTTACTACCCACAAGGGGCTAAACACAGAGAGGACAAACAAGGACAGACAAACGGATTAAGTCGATTATATCGACCCTAGTGCGTAACTGGTACTTATTTAATTGACCTCGAAAGGATGAAAGGCAAAGTTGACCTCAGCGGAATTTGAACTCAGAACGTAAAAGCAGACGAAATACCACTAAGCATTTTGTCCAGCGCGCTAACGATTCTGCCAGCTCGCCGCCTTTACCATTAAGCTAAATTACCCAGTAACGAATTCTTTTGCAATTTTAGAACTTATAAATTTAGCTTCATAAGACACTAATGTATTTTTCTGTAATGTAGAGATAATTTATCCTGTTCATGCTAATCTATTAGCATTATCCTGCATTTGAGAATAAAAAAATTAATTCTGTATCTTTCAATACATTTCAACGCTTCTAAAACAACCTTTGTTTACTTTCATTGTAAGTTGAATTTTTCAGCATATTTCAAGAATACATAATGATGGAAGCCCTTCAGCATTTTGAAGGAAATGCCAAAGTAGGTGACAGAGACATCAATAAGCTCTGTTTTGCAAATATTGCTTTGTTTGATTATGTTGCTGGAGGATATTCCATTGTCTTGCAGTCTTTATAGATCTGCAAAAAGATATGGATTAAAAAAACAAAAACAAAAAAATCCAAGTAACAAACAGTCAATAGCAGGGAAGAGAGTAAAACACGATGAATTTAAATATTTGGGAAGGACAATCATGAGTGCAACACACTCACCACTAAGCCATGTGTATTATGTACACACATATACACACATACAGGCGCAGGAGTGGCTGTGTGGTAAGTAGCTTGCTAACCAACCACATGGTTCCGGGTTCAGTCCCACTGCGTGGCATCTTGTGCAAGTGTCTTCTGCTATAGCCCCGGGCCGACCAATGCCTTGTGAGTGGATTTGGTAGATGGAAACTGAAAGAAGCCTGTTGTATATATGTATATAATATATATATATATATATATGTGTATGTGTGTGTGTTTGTTTGTCTGTGTTTGTCCTCTTAGCATTGCTTGACAACCGATGCTGGTGTGTTTACATTCCTGTCACTTAGCGGTTCGGCAAAAGAGACCGATAGAATGAGTACTGGGCTTACAAAGATTAAGTCCCAGGGTCGATTTGCTCGACTAAAGGCGGTGCTCCAGCATGGCCGCAGTCAAATGACTGAAACAAGTAAAAGAGTAAAAGAGTATTTGGGAAGAACAATCATGAGTGCAACACACTCGCCACTAAGCCATGTGTATTACATACACACATATACACACTTATATACACATACATACAATGTGAGTGTATGTGAACGCATGTGTGTGTGTGTGTGTGTGCGCACATGTATTAAAACAATGTTAGAAATGTCAGGAAACCTTATAGTCCTGACATATTCTGAAAGAGTTCTTTTATACAAAAACATTTGAAAAAGAAATGGGAATAAAAAAAAGATGTCATTTTCTGACAGCTATTTGTGAAGTCAAAAGACTTTGATATATGGAAGTGGTGACAACGAAATAACAGAGATTAAATCTGTGGAGGAGGAGGTTGTGGTGGTGGTGGTGGTAGTTGTAGTAAAGAAAACCAAACAAAGTTACAAGTGTCCTGTCACAAGATAAAAGAGGTTGACGATATGAGTGGCAACAACCTGCAGAAGCCTCTTCCTTTGATCTTTATTACTCTAAATGTTACAATGCATATCAGACTCTCATTCAAAGCTGTCTTGCTCTCCTCCAGACTCATTCACCAACATAATTACAGAAGAATGTCTGGTCTCCCAGTAACCTGATCCACATAAGAACACCTCTTCTCAAGGTGACATATATTTGGAGCACAGGCAGCCTCGCTTCACTCCTTCCACTCCAATTTACAGTACTGCAATCTTATGAAGCAATAACAGTTTCTCTATGTAGTCATCCAAGATGCTAGAAATAGCAGTCAAATCTTCCTCATATTACATCTTAAGATAAAAGGAAGGACATGATTGATTATGTAATCCGAGATAAATTACATTTCAAGAAAGACATGATGGTCACAGGTAGAACGCCTTTAATTATAGGTCTACTCAATCAAGATTAACATTAGCCAGGCTTCACCATCAACTTGCAGGCTTTCAACTTTGATACTACCCCCTCGTTACTATCGCAGCCCCTACCACATTCCGATTCACAGATGCAACTAACAGGCTCTGTTGTCTCAGATAATAACATTTTAAACCAAGATAATAAGAACAGTAGTAGTTCGTTTTAGGTACAACTGTTTAGTGCAGGTGTGGCTGTGTGGTAAGAAATTAGCCTCCCAACCACATGGTTCCGAGTTCAGTCCTAGTGCAGGGTACTTTGGGCAAGTGTCTTCCATTATTACCTCAGGCTGACCAAAGCCTTGTGAGTGGATGTGGTAGACAGAAACTGAAAGAAGCCAATCATATAGATATGTGTGTGTGTGTGTGTGTGTATGTGTGTTTTTGTCCCTCCCCCCCACTTGACAAATGCTGTTGATGTGTTTACAAATCTGTAACTTAGCTGATTGGCAATAGACACTGATCAAATAAGTATCAAGCTAAAAAAAGTAAGTACTTTGATTAAATATTCTTCAAGGTGGTGCACCAGCATGGCCACAGTCTAATAACTGAAACATGTAAAACACAGAAGCTATATTTATATATATGATGATGATGATGATGAATTATCGATTCTCTTGTCGTGAACGACAAATGAGAGTTCAGTAAAATAAAGCATTGATCATGTTTTACGGACACGAACGTGTCTCATAAATATGTATGTATATATATATATATATATATATATATATATATTATATATATATATATATATATATGTTACCAGTGTCGCCTTACTGGCACTTGTGCCTGTGCTAGTAGGGTGCCAAGAGCACCATCCGAGTGTGATTGCTGCCAGAGCAGTCAACTGGCTTCCATGCCGGTGACATGTAAAAGGGCACCATTTGAGCGTCATTGTTACCAACGTCGCCTTACTGGCAACTGTGCCGGTAGCATGTGTAAAATGATTTGAGTGAGGTCATTGCCAGTACCGTGTGACTGGCCCCTGTGCCGGTGGCACGTAAAAAGCACCCACTACACTTACGGAGTGATTGGCATTAGGAAGGGCATCCAGCTGTAGAAACCCTGTCATATCAAGATTGGAGCCTGGTGCAGCCATCTGGTTCTCCAGCCCTCAGTCAAAATCGTTCAACCCATGCTAGCATGGAAAGCAGATGTTAAACGATGATGATGATGATATATATAGGGGTGGGGGTTCCTTACCCTGACATTCCAATAATAGTTGTAAATAAGCATTCATCATCATCATCATCTTACAGGCAGGGACTTCATTTCTAATCTTCCTTGTAAATATGTCCAACCTTGAGGGGTGACAATAGGAAGGACATCCAGCTGTAGAAAATCTGCCTCAATGAATTGTGTCCAACCCATGCAAGCATGGAAAAGTAGACATTAAAACGATGATGATGATGTTGGTAATGATGCTATGGTCACAGTAGCTGTGGTAGTGGTAGAGTTTAACTATTGAGATACCTTTGCAGTTTGTTTGATAAAAGACAGTGGGGGGATTATACAGGCTTATCTCAATACCACCAAGATATAACCTGCGCGGGAGGTGAGGTAGATCTAATCTATGGCTTAGTTTAGCTCCATGTGGTATCCTGAATAGCTTTAGTGGTGGCCATCCTGTTGCAACCATTCAGGTTATGTCTCAAGTTTAAAGGAAAACTACCCCACTCCTTCTACCCCTTACCAGTCATGGAGGCCTCAAAGAGGATCAATGGTGTTCCTCCACTGGCTGAGCCATAGAAAAGGACCAACCCACTCAACCAGCCAATAAAACAAACAATTAACAATAATAAGTTAAGTGTTAAATTTCATAACTAACCTACTGGAATTGGTCCCAGCAGAGAGGTCAGAGCCAAAACTGTGTTGTCTTCCTGTAACAGTGTGTAGCCATTGTTGGGTTTTGTCCTGTGGATTAATAACCAGTTGGGTGCTATCTTTTGAGGCTGGTTTTTCTCCGGCCACATCTGTAGAATTTTCAAGGGGTTTACTGAAAGAAAATCAGAAGAATTCTATGTAATAAGTGATTTTCTTTATTATTTTGTAAAGATGGTGGACTGATGTAAAATGGAGAGAAAGCAGCAGAGAAAACGCCATGCAATATTTAGTTTCTCACATCCATTTATGTTTGGCATTCAAATGACATTGCCATCCTTCATGCAATTAGGGATCAGTTGGGACCAGTTGACTGTGGCCTGCTATGCTCAGTTTAAAATATATTATTTTGAATGTTGTTGATGTTTAGCCACAGGAGAGCGCTCATTGAACATAGTCATTCTATCTAGGCCTTTTAACACCATTAACAATTTTATCTTTACTTAGAATATCTAATTCTTCTGGGAACACTATTAACAATTTCATTTTTATCTGGGCTATCTAACTCATCTCCAAGATATATCTGTGGTAGGTTTTAAACTCAGCACTGCAAGTTAATCCCTGGCAACAGATAGGGATCTTTATCTACCCATGGCACTTAATTACAGCTAAGAGACAAAATCAAGAATTGTCTTAGCAATGGCATGATGCAGGAATTGATTTCAGAGAAAAAATAATTGACAGAGTTTCAATTTTCAGAGTTGTGTGTCACAAATGATTTTTCTCAATTCCTTCCCCCTTTTATCTCTCTGAGATGGAGAGAAGTTGATTCGCTATCCTTTCTCTTCCAACTGGGGTACCCATGTATCTACTCTACAGCAAAACACCTATCCTTATCCCTCTTTACCTTCAATCTCTCAAATGGCCACCCTCGCTTCAATACTACTCTCCACCTCCACTCCAAACCAAGGAGTCTTGTCTTGCAAGTTACTTGGTGCCCCTGTCAGTGCTGGTGCCACATAAAAGCATTGGTGCTGGTGCCATGTAAAAAGCACCCAGTACTCTCTGTAAATTGATTTGCATTAGGAAGGGCATCTAGCTGTAAAAACAATGGCAAAAACTGACAATGGAGCCTGGTGCGACACCCCCACCCATCTTTACCAGCTCCTATCAAATATTCCAACCCATACCAGCATGGAAAATGGATATTCAATGATGAGGGTGTGAAAGTGAAGTAAAGAAGGGAGAAGTGAAATTGAACCAGCTTATTGTAAGAGCAACACTCATTGCTATGTCTCCCCATGATTAGAAACACCTACACCAGGTATTGTTTGAGCACAGAAAGCAAGCCTAAACCAAACTAGAAGATAACAAAGCTGATATAAAAGGCAAACACCAGGCAACAACAGAACGACAAATTATCCAACTATCTCAAGATGTAAGTTTATATACACTGAACAAATACACCAAGACTGATTATGTAATTACAAGAACATAAAAGGATTGTCTTAATTAATAAAGCTATTCACATAGAGTCTTACCCTAAAACATGTTATTTCTGTCCAAGATCACAAATGATCTATTATAACTCTTTTACATTGTTACAGAATCTGATGGAAGCCTTCTTTCCTAACTGTAAATTCAACATAATATAAATTTTTACTTCAGTTAAAATCTCTCATTACACCAGCCAAGTATTTCTAAGTGTTCAGCTTATATCTATTCTTGCATTGTCACTCATCCAGCAGGAGACACATTCCATACATATGACACAGTAAATAGTCATAGATGGATAGCTTCAATGAAAGCCAAGATAATCTTAGCCTACACTGGAATTACTCTCACTCTTAGTAATAACACTAAGGGGACGACGACGTAAAGGACTTCAAGCTTTCCACACAAACCTATGAATTCTGTTACAAGAAGTCGTCTTCTTCTTCTTCTTGCCACTGCTGTTGAGATAACACTGTTGACAACAGTGGTAATCTAACTATAGTTACTGAGACTGTCTCACCTATGGTTTGGTGTACACTTGACAGGATATGACCTCAAGTTCCCAACAAAATCCCTACTTCAGTTTCAGCTTAACCCTTTAGCATTTCAGATTTCTTTGACAAATTTTTATTTATTCAGATTGTTTTCAATTAATCACGCATTATCTCTAGCTTTGAGATTCCAGTGATGTAATTACATATCTTTAAAGAGCTAATCGTACCATTTTGCTTATGAACAACACAGCTTACAGTAAATGCATCTTAATTTACCTGTAGGTAAACTCTAACTTGAATATTACTGTTGGTTTGATGGTTTCAAGTTTTCTGTACTCAAACAGCATGTAAACTAAAAATTCAGTGAATCAAGGCAGGTGTGTACATGTATTTATGTGTGAGTCACAGAGCATTGGGCCTCATGGAAGCAAGTGGCTGAATTCTTTTCGAGTGTTAGGCCTCACAGAGGCAAGGTGGCTGAGTTCCTTTGGGCATTGGGCCTCATAGAGGCAAGTGGCTGAGTTCCTTTTGAGTGTTAGACCTCACAGAGGTAAGGCGGCTGAGTTCCTTTCAAGTATTGGGCCCCATAGGGACAAAGTGGTCGAGTTTCTTTCGAGTGTTGGGCTTTACGGAGGCAATGACCAAGATTTTTGGCATTATGTCATGCTTGAGAAGAAGAGCCATCAAGCTGAGTGAAATCGCAGTGGTAGCAGATACTGGTGTCATGCATATGGTACCCATGATGGTGGGACCTATTACACTCTCAGGGTGGTTGGCGCAAGAAAGGGCATGCAGCCATAGAAAAACCACATCAAATCAGACTGGAGCCTGGCGCAGCCTTCCAGCGAGCCAGCCCATGCCAGCATGGACAAATGAAAACATTAAATGATGATGATGATATACATATATATATATATCTTTTATTAACACATGAATGGTGATGTCAATTATATAACTAACATGATTATGAAACAGTTATAAACTAATAGAATAAACACCTATTCTCTCACTTCTTTTATCTGATCTGAGCAATTTATATATCTGTCTGTCTGTCTATCTATCTATATAGATTCAAAATGTGACCACGTGTGTATCGTTGGCGATTTTTTTCCTCTGTCTTCCTTTCCTTAGATCTTTCCTTTTTTCTATGTTTCTGATGAAGAGCTCCGCTTGAAGCGTTAAATCCTCCTTCTTTCTTTCCTTTCCTGAGCATCCAATAACACTATACTTGTTCCACGTCCTCGCATTGTTGTGTTTTCATGTTTGGATTAACTTTATATATGTATATATATATATATATATATATATATATATATATATACACTCACGGAGTGGTTGGCGTTAGGAAGGGCATCCAGCTGTAGAAACACTACCAGATTTGACTGGGCCTGATGAAGCCTTCTGGCTTCACAGACCCCAGTAGAACCGTCCAACCCATGCTAGCATGGAAAACGGACGCTAAACGATGATGATGATGATGATACATATACACGTAATATTACTAAAGCATATTACTCTACCTCCGGTATTCAAGTATTATTTTTTCCACCTAGTTTCACATGTGCTTACTCTAGCATATGATTCAATGTATATGTAGCAATAGCATAGGCCCTCAGAAATTCCAGATTGGTGTCTGGCATGCTGGAAGGCCACTGGGAGTGAAACAGCCCTTAGCTTTTGGTAAAACATGACTCTAGAAGGTTACCCTGATGTAAAACCAGATGTGCGGGGAATAGCATTGGACATTTTGAGGAAAGTTTGCAATTGAGGTCATGGTGCTCTCCTGAGCCTGTGACCCCTATTGGCACTGGATATCTTGCCCTGGCTTATCTCTAGAACATGTTAATAGGCTGGAGAGGGTTTGTGAGGTGTTGTGCATGCCTAATTGGGTTTAAAATTTTAGGGTGTCCAATTACCGGCAAGGCAACCATCTGATGCCCCAGTCAAGTAGGAGGACATAGTGGCGAGGATGAAAGCCGAGGACGTGAACCTAGGTGCAATAACTCCATGCACAGGTATTGCTGGCATTTTGCATGAGCGATGGTCAGTGATGGTCTTCCTTTGCCATGAGTGGACAGCTTTCATATACATACACACACACACACACATATATATATATATACACACACAAATATAGATACATACAGTGTGTGGTGAATATATTGTCGTCTAAATGACACAAAAATGAAAATAACACTGACATCTCATTTTAACAGATATATTTACCAAAATTACATAGAAATATAGTGGAAATTTAGTGAATAAAATCGCCATTGGCTTTGACCACAGCCTCCAGATGACTTTGGAATCTCGATGAATGCTGCCATAATTCTTGCCTTCAGTTCATCTTCGTGTTACAAGGAGTTTTGTTGCTCTCTCACACAACTGCACCCCACACATGATAATCAAGGGGGTTGCAGTCTGGAGAGTTAGGTGGCCACAGAAATTGTCTGACAGCCATGGCTGGGTTCTCTTGTTTGTGTGGCATGGTGTAGAGTCCTGTTGCCAGATATAGAGTCTTCCAACAGCCACCATCTTGACCCAGGGCAGCACCACCTCTTCCAGGTACTTGATGTAGGCCTCTGTGTTGAGTGTGAGGCCGTGTGAGTGTGAGGACATTATGAATGGAGGTATAACACCATCATCATTAGTGATCACTCCAAACACCATGATGTTGACTGGATGTTTGGTTTTTATCACTCTCAGTACGTTTTAGGTCATGGCAAGCCAATGGTTGTTCTGTGTTTACCAACTGTTTATTCTGGAGCTTCCAGCATGAATACCAAGCAGTACAGCATGTTGTTTCAAAATTTCTGGCAAAGTGAATTGCATCATGGTGCTGTTTTTCTCATAGACAGTGCCCAACTGATCCTACTATACTGTGTAGTCAACAAAATCAAAAACAAACAATGTACGGGCACAGAGTTAAAAATATAAAATATATACAGTTTACCCATTGCATTGTGTGTATGTGTGTGTATGTATGTATGTATGTGTGTGCGCATGTGTGTGTATATATATATATATATATATATATATATATATATATATAGAAAGGGTATCCAACCACAGAAAACCATGCCAAATCAGACTGACGTCTGGTGCAGCCGTCCAGCTTACCAGCCCTGGTCAAACAGCCCAACCCATGCCAGCACAAACCAAGTGGTTTCAGTCCCATTGCATCTTGAACAAGTGTCTCCTATAACTCCATAACAACCAAAGACTTGAGACTGGATTTAGTGGATGGAAACTGAAAGAAGCCCATTGTGTGTGTGCATCAATATAATGGATCTGAACATTAGTATTATGAACATAAAAGGAATACTATGTGGATACAGGCTCCCTTTTATTCATCATAGTCATCCAGGCAATAACAGAGGAAATCAATAGGGGTTGTCCCTGGGAGCTCCTCTATGCTGATGACCTGGCCCTCATAGCAGAATCACTACCAGAACTAGAAAGGAAATTTCAGGTGTGGAAGCAAGGTTTAGAATCAAAAGGCTTTAGAGTCAATGGAGCAAAGACCAAAGTTCTAGTAAGTAGGAAGGTGAACACATCACACACCCCTCAGGTAAGTGGCCCCGCTCGAGCTGTAGAAAAGGTGTAGGTAGAAACTCCATAAGATGTACCCAGTGTAAGGTATGGACACATAAGAGGTGCAGCAACATCAAAGAAAGATTAACCGAGAAGATCACTTTTGTGTGCAGCAGATGCACAGGAGCAATAAACACCACAGATTCTCAGAAAACAGATTCCATCACACACCCTGGGGGAGAAACTAGAAGTAGTTGATAGCTTCCATTACCTAGGTGACCAAGTTAGTAGTAGGTGTGGATACTCAGAGAGTGTTACCACTAGAATAAGAATAGCCTGAGCAAAGTTTAGAAAGCTTCTTCCCCTACTGGTGACAAAGGGTCTCTCGCTCAGAGTGAAAGGTAGATTGTACGACGCATGTGTGTGAACTGCCATGCTTCACGGCAGTGAAACATGGGCCGTGACTGCGGAGGACATGTGTAGGCTCGAAAGAAATGAAGCTAGCAAGATCCACTGGATGTGTAATGTCAGTGTGCACACACAACAGAGTGTAAGCACCCTGAGAGAAATGTTGGACTTAAGAAGCATCGGATGTAGCATGCAAGAGAGACGTTTGTGCTGGTATGGTCATGTACAACTGATGGATGAGGAGAGATGTGTGAAGAAGTGCCACTCAAAAACAGTTGAAGGAATCTGGTGTAGAGGTAGACCCAGGAAGACATGGGATGAGGTGGTCAAGCATGACCTTCGAACATTGGGCCTCACAGAGGCTATGACGAAAGACCGAGACCTCTGGAGATATGCTGTGACTGCGAAGACCCGGCAAATAAAGTGAGTTCTCAGCTGTATCCCACACCAATTTCGCATAACCAGCCCCAGCCCATTCAAAAGTACCTTGGATCGTAGGGCGACCTGCTGTGCTTGAGGAGACCTATTGAGTCAAGTACATCAATATCAAAATGAAAATCAAATGGAAATTATAGTTGCAATACCCGTGCCGGTGGCATGTAAAACGCACCATCCAAATGTGGCTGATGCCAGCGCTGCCTTGACTGGCTTACGTGCTGGTGGCACATAAAAAGTACCAACCAACTGTGGCCGTTGCCAGCCTCCTCTGGCCCCTGTGCAAGTGGCATGTAAAAAGTACCCACTACACTCACAGAGTCGTTGGCATTAGGAAGGGTATCCAGTTGTAGAAACACTGCCAGATCAGACTGAAGCCTAGTGCAGCCTCCTGGCTTACCAGACATACTAGAAATAACGACAAAATTTTCCTTAAATCATATCTACTGTTTTAAAAAGGGTGGACATAATAATGCAGTCTTAAATACACAATGTCTAAAACAAAACCTGAAAAATAAGCAGATCAACACTCACCTGAGCTGAAACAACTGGTTAGAATGTTGCAGATTTAGAAACAAGCTTGGAACATTTTAAAAGGAAATGAAATAAGAATGTATGTATGACTTGCGGAATACCAGAAATCACTGATTGATAGCCTGGCTGCGAGGGTCAGATTATGTTTTAGATGATAGGTCAGAGAACAAACTGCTCAGCTTAACTGGGACGACCAGCTTTGGTGAAAGGTAATCAAAATGATAAAAATTCAGTCATGTTGGAACATGTGAGACAGGCTTTTGTTTGTTAGTGAAACACATTTGATTGACTGCTTTGGTGCTAGAGGTCTGAGTAACAACAGCAACAGCATCAATGTCAACAACATAAAGAATACAATTGGTGTTTTAAATAGTTATTCTCATTACATAGGTCCATGCCTCTAACTGGCAAACCAATAAAAACAGGCAACCGGATATCAACATTTATAGAGTCCGTGCATGTGTGTGTGTATGTCTCTGTGTGTGCGTGAGTATGTGTGTGTGTGTGTGTGTTTGCATACACACACATATATCCTTTTCTACTCTAGGCACAAGTCCCAAAAGTTTTGGGGAGGAGGGGGCAGACAATTAGATCACCCCCAGTATGCAACTGGTACTTAATTTATCAACCCCGAAAGGATGAAAGGCAAAGTTGAACATGGCAGAATTTAATACACACACACATATCAACACATGCATGAATACACACATACAAGTGAGTGAAGCGATGGAGAGAAAGTAGCAGTGTGAGCACAGTGGTTCGGAGTCAGGTGTATGTCATTTTACTTTGACTCAGCTTCACATGACAAAGTTTTGTGGGCACACACGACATGTCTGTCTCATCAGATACTAAATGACATGAATATGTCCTATGCACCCGCAAAACTTTAAGTCGTGTGGAGCTGAGTCAAACTGTTATTAATATATACTAGCACTATGACCTGCTGTTGCCAGGTCGCAGTAAACATTTCTCACTAAATCAAGAGCTAAGTTTCTTATTATATTTCAGCCTGGGCCAGTTTTGTTGTTTATGAGTTAGTTGGAACTTTTTATGAGAGTAATTAATATTCATTGGACTTCGGTTTTTACACCTGGAATGGTATAACCATGGAAAATTAGCGAGACTGTGTACATGCCATTAGTCAGATGAAAAAGGAGGCAGAAGAAAGCAAAAAACTCGAATTTGGCTGCAAATTATGGACATAAGGGGTCGGTTTATCAATTTTTTTAATAGCTTTCTGGAGTGACTGAGGAAATGAAAAGATCTTCATGATCACCCTCAGACAGTTTTGAAAGCCCATAGAAAATGTGAGCCTTTTATGTGAAAAACTGTGGATTTGTATAAAGGACACACAGACATTTTGTCGTTTATAGATATAGAGATATATATATTCCTACTTTGAAAATGGCAATGAAATATGGGCCTTGACTGGAGAGAACAAGTGAAGGCTTGAAAGAAATGAAGCCAGCATATTGATCTCTAACTGTGGAAGGGGTAGACCCAGGAAGATTGTTATTATGTTAAACTGTTGTATGTCCAAATTTGGCCAAATGCACTTTTTCCAATATTTAATTTTGTTTGTAATACCCAGTTCTTTTGGTCAAACTATCCTATCTCCAGCTGCTTCAGATGTCAAGATATGAAAATTGTCAAAGTGTAGTACAAAGGTTTAGCATTTTTCAAAAGTGTAGCAAGCCCCCCACACCACAGTTTTGTAAAAATATTTCTGACTGAAAATATCACCCATGCATGGAGTTACGATTTTATGCACCCCACAAAGTATTATTGTTAAGCTGAAACTTGGTAATGTAAAAAGAAATGGAAGCGTGAAACTGTTTTTTCATTTTCTGAAAAAGCAATATTTTGGACTTACAACACTTTTGCATAATAGCAATGATATATACATACATACATATACATACATACATATATATATATATATATATATAACGAGATGGTTTACGAAAATAAACAAAAGACGAAGGCAGGTGGAGTACAAACAAACAAATGTATGGCGCTCAGGAATAGAAATAGAAGAAGTCTATTACGTTTCGAGCCTACGCTCTTCGACAGAAAGATACACAGAAAAGAAACAAGGAGAGAAAAAAAATGTGTGTAGGAGCTAACGGTCTATCATGGTGTTCTATATATATATATATATATATATATATATATACACACACACAACCATACACAAAGGGCTTCTTTCAGTTTCTGTCTACCAAATTTATTCACAAGGCTTGGTTAAACTGGAGCTACAGTAAAAGACACTTGCCAAGGTATCATACAGTGGAACTGAACCCAGAACCATGCAGTTGGGAAGCAAACCTAGAAATGATAATTTCTTCCAAAACTTGACGCTTCTGAATCTTGAAGTTTCAGAAACAGAAATTCATGACATTCATTCCTTTGCCAAGGACAAGTCAGAGAAGGAAACCAGTTCCAGCAGCAGAGAAATGACTGGTTGATAGACTGGTTGCTGGTAATGAGAAACAACCCACATGACAGAGCAGCATTATGAATATGCAACAGCACCAAACTATACATAAATTAACATATATTACATAAGTTCAGTCTATAAACACAATAGTTGCTTTTAGTTGAGTGAGTGACCTAATAACCCCCACCCATACCTCTCCCATTTTAACACTTATACAAATCAATGAAGGAACCTCTAGGTAGTTGCTTGATCTGCTAGAAACAGTAGTTATATCTCCTTTAAATCACAGTCTATCATATAAAAGACTAGCTTAAAAGCCACCCGGATGTAGTTCCCCCCGAGAACTACGTTAAGGGTACTCATGTCTGTGGAGTGCTCAGCCACTTGCATGTTAATTTCACGAGCAGGCTGTTCCTTTGATTGGATCAACTGGAACCCTCATCATTGTAACCGACAGAGTGCCACGATAATAGAGAACAAGTGATTTACAGTCTGATGTTTGCTGTTGCAATATATTTTGTGAGGTAGAAGATGACACAGTGAGGAGGGTCTCTTTAGGAAGGTCTGTCTGATGCAATAGAAAGTGTAATAAAGTGACATATGGCTTTGCCTTTCACATCAACTGCTGTCACCACCACCACCATCGTCGTTTTGAATGCCATGTTTTCCTTTTTATAAGTTAGAGGAGAGTTAAGTACACTTCCAGGATTGAGAAATACAAGCAAACTGCTAGGATTAATTTAATTGATTATCTGCCCCCCCCCCTCCACCATCACCTCCAAGAAACGGTTTGTGGTCTTTTACCAAAGTTAGAAATCAACTATAATGATGAGAAGGATGGCAAAAATACCAACAGCTATAGCTTAACAACATCATCAACAACAACAATAATAATCTTTTCTATTATAAGCGCAAGGCCTGGAATTTGGGGGAGGGTCTAACTAACTACATAACCCCCAGCCCCTGTGTTCAACTGGTACTTATTTCCTTAACCCTGAAAGGATGAAAGGCAAAGTCAACCTTGATGGAATTTGAACTCAGAATGTAAAGACATGGAATGCTGCTAAGCATTTTATCTGGCATGCAAAATAGTCTGCTAGCTTACTATCTCCTTATCTATTATTATTATTCCAAGGCCAGCAATTTCAGGGGAGAGGATAAGTAAATTACACTGACCCCAGTACTCAACTGGTACTTATTTTATCAACCCCGAAAGGATGAAAGGCTAAGTCAACCTTGGTGGTATTTAAACTAAGAATGTAACAACGAATGAGATATTGCTAAGCATTTTGCCCAGCATGCCAACAGTTCTGCAAGCTCACCACCTTAATAATAACAATAATAATAACATTAATAATAATAACAATAATAATAATAATAATAACAACAACAACAATAACAATCATAACAACAATAACCCTTTCTAATAAAGGCACAAGGCCTGAAATTTTTATGGGAGGAGGATAGTAGATTGCATTGACCCCAGTGTTTCACTGGTGCTTATTTAATCAACCCTGAAAGGATGAAAGGCAAAGTCAACTTCAACAGAGATTGAACTCAGAACATAAAGACAAACAAAATACTGCTAATAATATATTGGTCCCACTATCTAATGGCATCAAGTACTACAAGTAAGGGTAAAATATAAAAAAAAAACATGCTACCCTTCTAATGTTAATGTGCAAAATAGGTCCCATGAGGAAGTAGAATATATTGCTGTAGACAGCAGGAGCACTATGTAACAAGTAACTGTTTCTTTAGCAGACAACACTTCTGATCAATCATTTCATGAACAAAATATTAAGAGTAAAAGAAGGTGGGACCAGGACCTGGGTTGTTGCACAAAATCAGGATGGAATAATTCTATAGTCAACAGTTTAACAACTTCACCATTTCTCATCAATGTTAGTCTTTTTTTTTTTTTTTTTTTTACCTTAATTCAATTTCGTGAACACCTACCTCTCATTTTCATCTGAAGTAGAATTGAGCGTCATTTTGTTCAAGTTATTGACTGGTGTTTCATTGACGGTAGAGGCTGTTGTTTCATTTGGCTTTGAGGGAGACATTTCATTCAGTTTACTCACTGGTATTTCATTGAGGGTATTGGCTGGGAAACAACAACAATAAACATCAATTACACAAAACCAATTAGTCTTTTACTGCTTACTCTTGCTTTCAAGCTCTCTCTCTCTCTCTCTCTCTCTCTCTCTCTCACACACACACACACAGAAATACATATGATGATGAAAGCTGATTAACGAGCCTGACTATTGTTCCTTGAGCTACAAAGCTAAGATGACATCTTAACTTTTACCACAACCCTTACGTAAGTCTCTTCTCAGTTCCATGCATTACAGAATCATGGCAACTGAAATACAACATTTATTACATGACTGAGGACCTACCTTTAACTTGCTTTGATATATGTAACCTTAACGGGGGCAGGGAGGCTAACAAAACCAGTTTAGAAAGTTAACTCACTTGCTGATGGTGTTGTAGAAAGGAAAAGGTGGTAAAAGACATTTGCAATAATTCTCAAAGTAATCCTCCCCTCAGCTTTTTTGGGAAAATACTGAGTAGAATTATTTTTGAGAGACTCATTCAAGTTGATGGGGTACCACTTCTTGAGTCTCAATCACGTCTGTGTGAAGAACAAGAAACCAATAATACATTTCTAGTTCATCTTCTACTAGAAAAATGCACTGAACAAACTCACACCAAGGTGAACTGTGACACGTTATTTGTAACTCTCAGAAAAAAATGTTTATAAATGTGTCATCATCATCATCATCATCGTTATATATATATATATATATATATATATATATATATATATAATTATGAATTTGGAATTTTACCAATAGAACCGCAACTCCTATTTCAGGATAACCTTATTGTACAGAATACACATAGGAAGTTATATCCAATAAAATAATATAAGCAATTAAAATAACCTACTATAAAATACAATAATATATAATTTACCTGTTATTAGTCTGTGGGGAAAGAATGTATTTCTAATCAACACTACATGTGTTTCTGCACTGGTGGGGTGTGTATCAAGGCTACAACTAATACATAAATCCACCAGTGTATCCTCAGGCTATTTACCTTAATATTATTATTATTTATGGGTCAAAGTTAAAAATACATATTTACTGAGAGAGAGAGAGAGAGAGAGAGAGAGAGAGAGAGAGAGAGAGAGAGAGAGAGAGAGAGAGAGAGAGAGAGAGAGAGAGAGAGAGAGAGAGAGAGAGAGAGAGGGTGTTAGCATGTAGTCATAAAAAGCACTTTTTATAAGAAATTGATTGAAATATCTAAGTTTGAAAACACTTCCAAGTGTGAAGAACAAGGGTTGAAAAGAGTAAAAGAGAAGGAGGAAAGAAAGAGAAGTATGTGAAGGGCAATACAAACCTTCAACACCCAAAGGTAAATCATCAACCCCATGGGGTACATCATGAGGGGTATTGTGGGGTACTTTCTTACATGGTGCAGCTGTATCCTTTACCTTCGGCTCATACAGTTCAGATGATTGGGGAGTACACTGGCTGGGACTGCTGAGTAATCAAATAAACAAGAATGAGTGTTTCATTGGCTTATAAAGTGAGTATCACAGACACAGAGATGACTGCTGCCACCCAAAAACCCCTTAGCATTCACATTACTCCCCAGACCCTTCAACAATACCAACATTGATATGAGTAGCCCTGAAGTAGTGCCCCCAATCAGAAAGGAGGGATCTGTAAAAAAGAAAGTGGGTGCAATCATTAGCAGATGGTCAAAGGCCTTTTATAACATGGGTAGACATTCTCACCTGGTTACCACCGCACTACTACAGGTAATACTCACCTGATTAACCCTGTTGACACAATCAGGCTTTCATCATTGAAATGACTCTCTTGTCTTCTCTGTGTTTTTTTTCACAGCTGGACATCTTTCCTATCACACATCACTTTATGGGTTGAGAGCATTTCTTTGTGTCACCTCACAGTAAAGAAACTGACCAACTGGACTGAAATGTCCTCTCTACACTATAACAGTTTACATTCAGCTGGTTCCACATAAAAAGCACCCATGCCAGTGCCACATAAGGAGTGCCCGTTCAAGTGTCACACAAATAGCATCTGTGCCAGGGCCGTGTGAAAAACATCCGAGCTCATGCCACGTATATCGCACCCATGCTGGTGTCATGTGAAAAGGAACCAATACTGGTAAAAAGCACCCGGAACACTTTGTGAAGTGGTCAGCATTGGAAAGGGCACCAAGCCACAGAAACTGGGATAAAAACAATGGAGTTTGGTGCAGCTTGTAGCTTTGTCAGCTCCAACAAGGAAAATGGGTGCATGATGATGAGGATTCAGAATTACTGCTTTCTCAGGTGAGTTACCTTCCTTGTGCCTTAAGGAGTCCATATCTCCTTCATAGAAATATTTTTTGAATTCCTATTCTCGACAGGTTGTCTTCTCTCTGGCTTTCAGAATCCATGGCTTCTCATCCTTCTAGCTGGGTTGCCTTCACCACATTCCTCCATAATGTTGCAAATGATGCTCACAGTGTTATGTCATACTGCCAAGGGCATCGATTGACACAGAAGGATCCTTTGGTTGTGTGTGTGCGCATGTGTGTGTATGTGTGTGTGAGAGTGAGTAAGTGAGCGAGGAGTGACATGTAACAGGTGAGAGAGAGAGGAGTCAATGAGAGAGAAGCACAAAGTTATCTAAGAGTATATAAACACAACAGAGGAATGAGGAATTGTGTTATTAATTTCTGACATTTCATATGATAGAAAAATATTAAGAAAAAGTGAAGGTGTTGACACATGTAATGGGACAGCATTATTCAATGATATTACTGCTGCGTGTGTGTGTGTGTGTGTGGTGTGTGTGTGTGTGTGTGTGTATGTGTGTGTTGACATTGTTTGGGTGCTAAGCATAAATCAATATGGCCACTAAGGTGACTTTGTCATTGTTTGCATTTTGCTGTGAAAAAAAACTTCTCCTGCTGCTGAGGAGTTTCATTATGTGGACAACCAGAGAATACAGCCTCAACAGGTCTTGTCCAACCTATGGCAGTATGGAAAAAAATATATTATAAAATAAAATAAGGATACATATGAATATATATATTTATCCCCACTTAAAACTGACTGTAGTGTTAGAACCCAGAATACTGCATTATTTATCATGAGAGAACCTCTCATATGTTTGCACTTGCAGTGATCTGTCAGTTCTGGCAGCGGTAGCAGACAATTATCTCCTTCTAGCAGTATAAACACAAGTGCTTATACATGCCACAAGTCCACATGAGAGTTTTCTCTCTTGCTTTTAAATAATGCAGTGTTTTGTGTTCTAGCACAACATCCACTTTTAAGTGGAGAGAAATATTACCGTTTGGTATTAATACTACTCCTGTGATTCAAGAAAAATGATACATTACAGGACTCAAAAAGTGTAGAATATTCTTTGATACTGAAGGGTTGCTATTTCCAGTTCTCTTGAGTTACTCATTTCTGATCTTCAGCTGGTAAACTGTGCCTGCTGAGGACCTGAAACAAGTTACTCAATGTACTCATAAACAGGAGCCTTTCAGTTATAATGTGTGTCTATATACATTATATATATATATATATATATATAACTTAGCTATGTTCCAGCCAAAGATTGGCTCAGGTCAAGTCTGACATAATAGCACTGCCTGGTAGAATCTATCAATTTTTAAGTCAAGTTTTGTGGTATCATGGTTGACTGAATTGATCATATCATGGTCCATTCAAGTGTTAACTGAACTGTATCCAAGTATAGGTGGTTTATTTGGTATCCCTTGAAGAAATTTGTCCAAATATCGTTTGAAGGTGATGGGATCTTTCCTTTCATTGATTTGTTTTGTGGATAATATTAAATAGAGCAGAGCCTGTTGAGGAAAAGTAATTGTATAGCAACGAATTGATGTGTTGTGAGCCTGAATTGTGTAGAGGGCATATGGCAGCATGTGAACCCAGCCTTGGATGAATTCTGAATCCGATGTTAAGATTATTTGGACAATGCCAATGATATATTCTTCAGATTGTGAAAGGGTTTTAGTAGGTTGGTTGGATGAATAGATAAGAAAAATACATATAGAGAAAAATCACATCTTTAATTATAGAATTCACCTTACAAAGCTGACAATTGTTTCTATTGTATTAACATATTTAGATATAGAAAATATCATTAAAGTTAATATTTCCAAAAATACATGTTGACATGTTTTCAAGGCGAGCCAAAATTCGTTAAATTCAAAGTGAACTAAAGAAAATATTTCCAGTACAGGAATGCACAAAAAGACTTCTAAGAAGAATTAATCTAAGAAAAGCTGCTTTTGTATTCAACTGTTGGTGACATCAATGGATACACAGACACACAGACACACACATATGAATATATATATATATATATATATATATATATATGAAAAAACAAGTAAAAAATAGAAAATGCTAAAATAATTTATAGTGAACATTTCAGTACCGGTTTCGGTCATTTTGAGACCTTTTCAACTGTAACGATTAAATAATTAAATTTAGAAAAATTAGAAGAAAAGTTTTTTTAAAAGAATATTTCTATAGTAGTGTTCAGATTTAAGTGGCATTCTGCCTTTCTCTGACTCCCTTGTTTGCACTTGTGTGTTCGAGGTAGTTGTGAGCTCTTGGTAGGGTAGTAGAGAGAAGGCTGGTGAGGAAAGGGGGTGGGAGAATCTGGGAGTGCCCTGATGGTGTATTTTGAATGGTCAGTGCGGCGGCAGTCTCAGTTCAATTCAGGAGAATATTTATATTGACAGGCTTCTTTATAGAATTAGCGTAGGTGTTATACTAAAAAACATAGTGACGAACTTAAGGGGTAGGGGATGGAGAAGAAGAAGAAGAAGAAGAAGAAGAAGGAGAAGATGACATGATGGTGATGGTGGTGATGATTATGACGACGATGATGATGATAACGATCATCATCATCGTCGTCATAATCATCACCACCATCACCATCATCGTCATCTTCTCCTTCTCCTTCTTCTTCTTCTTCTTCTTCTTCTCCATCCCCTACCCCTTAAGTTCGTCACTAATGTTTTTTAGTATAACACCTACGCTAATTCTATAAAGAAGCCTGTCAATAAATATTCTCCTGAATTGAACTGAGGACTGCCAGCCGCCACTGACCATTCAAAATACGACCATCAGGGCACTCCCAGATTCTCCCACCCCCTTTCCTCACCAGCCTTCTCTCTACTACCCTACAAAGAGCTCACAACTACCTCGAACACACAAGTGCAAACAAGGGAGTCAGAGAAGGCAGAATGCCACTTAAATCTGAACACTACTATAGAAATATTCTTTTAAAAAAAACTTTTCTTCTAATTTTTCTAAATTTAATTATTTAATCGTTACAGTTGAAAAGGTCTCAAAATGACCGAAACCGGTACTGAAATGTTCACTATAAAATTATTTTAGCATTTTCTATTTTTACTTGTTTTTCATATATATCAACTCGTGTGTTCCTTTTCACCCTTATAACATATATTATATATATATATATAATATATATATATATATATAAGAGCAAAGGTTTCCCCTGTCCAATGGACGGTGCTGATCATATCTGCTGAAATAAAAGCAATCTGTTCTTTTTCATTAAAAAATAATTAAGCATGCCTTTATTTAAAATAAAAATTTTTGGTTTTGTTAAACGAAGATAAAGCAAAAAAAAAACTTCTTGAGAAACCAAATAGTCTTTCCTTCCTTCATGCCAAGTTTGAAGAAAATATTTCTTTTGCATCTTACTATTTCTGTCTCCTAAATGTACTGCATTTTGTGGCATTATTTCAAGCCAGCCGGCTTTTTTTGCACAAACTGCACGTGCATTTTTCTCGCATACGTGCAGTATCGATCGCAACAGCTGATGTACTTGGATGTACAAATGCACGCTCCCACGGCTTTATCGATCGCATTATCACCTGGAATCGATTTTTGTAATTTTTTCAAGACTCATACATGCCCTGATACTGTCGGTATCTACATATCAAATTTGAGTGCAATTGGATGGAGGATGCCCGAGGTCCTAGAAGACACACACACAGACAGACAGAATGGATTTTATATAATATATATATATATGCATTTATATATACATGTGTGTGTGTGTATACAGATAGGCAGTTTAATAAATATACACTTTTACACACACACATGAGAAAAAAGTGTCTAAAACAAAAGCCCACAATAGACAGCCTCACAAAAGGTGTGGCAGATATGACACAACTCTAATATTAAAGAGCTTATTACCATTGTAATTTAGATGCCAGCAGACATCACATTGTTTACCATATAATTATTTAGAATTTAAATTTAGAATAATGTCTACACAGTAGACTATTTAATTATCCTTGGACATACCTGCAATCACTATTTCCCAAGGAGTGGCATATATTTTTTTATAGACATACACATATAAGTATGTGTGTGTGTGTGTGTGTTTATGTGTGTGTGTTTATGTGTGTGAAGTATGGAATATGGAC
This sequence comes from Octopus sinensis, assembly GCF_006345805.1. NCBI lineage: Eukaryota > Metazoa > Mollusca > Cephalopoda > Octopoda > Octopodidae > Octopus > Octopus sinensis. The sequence continues at coordinate 89,249,664 of NC_043005.1, read as the reverse complement.
ATTAAATGATGATATATATTCACATACATGCATATACACTCATATATATACACATACACATATATATAAACACCCATACATATATACATACATACATATATGTATATATATAAATTAGAAAAAAAAACAGCTTTTATCAATTCAATAATGAAAAATTAAATTAAATTAAAAGGTGTTTTTTTTCCTAATTTATATTTTTCTAATATTATATTTTGTGAAATTTGATTTAGTATTTCTATATATATATATATATATATATATATATGTATATATATATATAATATATATATATATATATATGCACGCATGCTTATACATACATATATACACACACATATGCATATAAACAAACACATACACATCCATAATAATTTTGCTGTATGGATTCATAAGAATCAAGGCATGTTAACTCTTTGGTACTAGAAATGGCTAGGTGCAATAACAGAGTTCATCATTGAATACACCAAGGGGTGGTAGGATACTGTGGATATGCAGGTACCAAATCCAATTTAAACCTTAGATCTGACTCAAGGACGAGTCCTTGATGTGGTGTAGGTATTAAGAGTAAACTCAAATGGTGTTTAAAATTTCCAACAGCCATTTTGGTAGAATTTTATTTATTTAATGCAGTCACAAAAGATTACATCATGATATGTCATCCACCATCATCAAATAAAATTTCATAAATATATATTTAAGAAGAAAGGGGTCAGAATTTTTGATAATTATTTAGTGTTTCATCTCATTTCAGAGATTCATCATGAATGTTTTACAGAAAATTGCCTTTTATACATGTGTTAGTTGAAAAAAAATCAAGAAATCCTTTTCTATAGCTGGTTAGCATGACAACTGACCAAAAATACAATGTAATTTCAACCAACCCACTCCAGTTATTTCCAACTAATTCATATATGAAAGGCACAAATTTTTGGTAAAAAAATCATTTATGATGAATCTCTGAAATGAGATGAAAGTGCTACATAAATGATTATCCAAAATTCTGACTACCTCCCTTTCCTTAATATATAAAATCTTACACCACTTCAAACAATCTCTCTCTCTCTCTCTCTCTATATATATATATATATATGTGTGTGTGTGTGTGTGTGTGTGTGTGTGTGTGCATAATTAATTGATCAACATGGATCTATATTAACTTCTTCTTAGGGGTGATGGGTAAAAAGTGTAAACATATATATATATATATATATCATCATCATCATCATCATCATTTAACGTCCGCTTTCCATGCTAGCATGGGTTGGACGGTTCAACTGGGGTCTGGGGAGCCCGAAAGCTGCACCAGTCCAGTCAGATCTGGCAGTGTTTCTACAGCTGGATGCCCTTCCTAACGCCAACCACTCCGAGAGTGTAGTGGGTGATTTTATGTGCCACCGACACAGGTGCCAGACGAGGCTGGCAAACGGCCACGCTCGGATGGTGTTTTTTATGTGCCACCGACACAGGTGCCAGACGAGGCTGGCAGACGGCCACGCTCGGATGGTGTTTTTTATGTGCCACCGACACAGGTGCCAGACGAGGCTGGCAGACCTCGTCTGGCACCTGTGTCGGTGGCACATATATATATATATATATATATATATATATATTATATATATACACACACACATAGATGTATGTGCGAGTGTGTATATATGTTAATGTGTTCACACATATATATATGTGTGTGTATATGCATAAGTATATGCATGCGTGTGTGTGTATATATATATATATATATATATATATATATATATATATATATACACACACACATATATATATATGGATGTTTGGATGCATAAATGTATGCGTACATACTTGCATATATACAAATTTTCTTAACTTTATTTACACCTTATAAACAAACATTCCGTTCTTACCATATTTATATTTAAATTTCCTCTATCATCTCTATTTAATTCATTTATTTTTCTAATTCTATTTACCTACTCTATCTCATCTCCAATCAACCTACAAACCCCTCGACCGAACATATAAAAATACAAATCATAAACAGTATCATTCAGTCCGCTATAATGAATCCATAAACACTTATAAAACATCCAAGGGTATATTTTTCTTTCCCTCTGAAGATATTATGCTCAGGTCATATGAATTTAATATTTAATTAGATTCACTGAGTATTAATTGAAACAGCTGTAAGGGATGATGATTGATTAGTTGTTAACGATAAACAATTATTAACTTCCCAATCTCCATTTTCTTTTTCTTCTTTATATTTATATATACACACACATGCATACATATGTAATATACATACAAACATACATACATACATATCATCATCCTTGTTTTATCATCCACTTTTCCATGCTGGTATGGGTCAGATAGAATCCACTGAGAAATATTCAGAAGCTTTTCCTGTTGCCAATCCTCCCTTGTTTCCAAGAGAGAGGATATTTACACTTAGCCAGACATGTCAGCCCTAAAGACGGGAAACAAAAGACACTGCATGTATGACAGTGATGCTTGTCTACAGCTATCACACACTGTCAAGACAAGGAGATACAAACATTGCTTATCATATTAAATATAGCAGCCACATCTCCCTCAAATCACATCCTATTGTCTTGTAGACTGAAGGATATATCAGATAATGCAGTTCCGGATAGACTATTCTTTTGCTTGCTTCAGTCAGAAGCTGTGGCCATGCTGGATCACCAACACTACTTGTATGTCTGAGAGCAAAGTTACAGCTGAGGCATCCTTGATCAGAGTCAGTTTGATCGGCAACTACTCAGAGTTAGAAGCAAATGCAAAACCAATATATTTGTGGTAACCACCTTAAAACCTGACTTATTGAGTATAAATTGAGCACTACTACTACTACTACTACTACTAGTAATAGTAATAATAATAATAATAATTCTGTAACAGCATAAGAAATTAATTAAAATTATAGTAAACAAGACAGTTATGCAAGAACAAAAAGGAATGGGAAGTTACGCAGGGGAGGTCATGCTTGGATTTAGAAAAATTCTGAGACAAAATGACCACAGAGTTATTGAACTTGGCACTTAAAAGGACCCCTGGACTGTTTTGGGCACAATCCACTGCCTTCAGTATATCCTAGGGATGGAAGCAAATGAGATGTGTGCGTGTGTGTGTGAGAGAGAGAGGGCAAACATGACTGTCCTATACGTGTGAGCAACGCTGAAGAGAAAATATTACATAAGCTTTTGTCGGCAATTGAACATGGTGAAATATATTTTTCGTTCGAGTATCATGAGGTTATCGTTAAAGATCATCAGAGATTGAAGATCCCAGAAATTGTAGTGTTTGTGAGATCTTTAGCTATAGACGTGGTTTTATGTGTTAAGAAGGACATAATATAAGATTGTTTTGTTGATATAAGTAGAGGATATATCTTTTGTGTTGTGAGAAAAAAATTCATCGTGACCCTCTTGAAAGATATTTTCAAGGTTGTTCTTCATGGCATAAAGTGATTAGGTTGTGTGTGTGTGTGTGTGTAGAAGACACCTGTGTGTTGAAGGTTGAACAGGAGTGAAAGACGGTATTCTCTTCATAAGAGAGGGCGTTTGGGGCAACCAGATGGTCACCTAGCCCTCAAACAAAACTTAGCTGGCAACTTATTTACCCCAGACAAAATACAAATACCCCCTTCCCTCTCCCCCCCATAATGAAAATAATCAAAATAGAAAGAACTTTTACACAATATGTTGCAGTGGAAAAAAACAAACTCCGTAATTTATTAAACAGTAATTAAAACTAGCTGACATTGTAAACGTTTGTTTTGTTAAGCTTGTCTCTCTTTATTAGTCAGGTTTTATTTGTTTGCGAGACACAGCTGACATCTCTTGCAATGTCATCAGACAAAAGCTAAAAATAAATTTTAAAAGAAATAATTCTGTTTTATCCTCTTTTGCTTTGTGTTGTGTGGGGGACTGGCATGTTGTTGTCAAAGAATAGACCCAATGTTTCTTGTGTCGACAAAGGCGACTGAAAGAGGTCGAAGTCGGATTTGCACTCCAGCCTTGTAACAATCTTCAACAGCAACAACCACCCAAACAGACCCATGGCTTGCAAGGTTGTCATTTGAGTGGTGCAAAGGTGTCATCCACCTGGAGTAGCATGGAACCACCAACAAATGGTGGATGAAGCAATGCACTCTTACAGCACATGCCCTCACCCATACTGCTGCTGCTGCAACTACTACTACTACTACTACTTTTTTGCCTAAACTTCAGTAAAATAGACACCGAGGGAAGGCAGCGGACTGGCAGAAATGTTAGCACATCGGGCAAAATGCTTAGTGGCATTTCCTCTGTCTTTACGTTCTGAGTTAAAATTTTACTGAGGTCAACTTTGCCTTTCATCCTTTCGGGGTCAATAAATTAAGTACCAGTTGCATACTGGGGTCAATCTAATTGACTGGCCCACTCCCCAAAAATTTTAGGCCTTGTGCCTAGAGTAGCAAACAGACACTGAGGGGAATTAACAGATATAGCAGGGAATGTCACAGGCATGGCGCCAAAGTGGATTTCATATGATGAAGGTTAGGAATGGTAAATATAATATTTGAATTATTAAATAATATTTCAAGTAATTTTCCTCAAATACTCAGTTTTTTGTAAATCAGAGGCCAAAACTACAGCTAAACATGTTGCACTGACCCTCCTGAAGGATGGTGTTACAGTTCCAGTCTAATGCAGAGATGTTATAGGTTGGTTCAAAGATCTGCCTCTTCCAATGACTTACAGAAACATTTTTTTTCACACTCAGAGTTGCTGAAGCATGGAACAAACTACCATCATCAGTTGATAATTGCCAAGACATTGCATCCTTTAAAACTTCCATGCTTCCTGAAACTTGCCAACACTACACCCGATATCCCCCCTCCATATGCATGCACACATGTATATCCTGACTCTTACACTGTTCACTTTCATGACTTTTGTACATAATTCTATGTGCTGTACATACACTTTTAATGAGTTGTAGGGCACCTGAGCACTATAAGCAATAATTTCATAACTTTTATCTCCATACATTCCTCTTAATCTGTTCATCTGCTCCTGCAATTCATCCATACTTTCTGTTATGAATATCAGATCATCCGAGGATAGCAATTCCAATGGTAACCCAACATTTACATTTGGAACCAGCACCTCCATCACAACTACAAATAGTAATGGAATTAATATTGAACCCTGACGAATCTTCAATCTTCAATTCAAATGCATCACTGTTCTCACCCATTAACCACTAATAAACAAGGGACAAATACCTCATTCTGACTTCATATATATATATACATCATCTGCATGATGTGGAGAATATAGCACCAGCATTGCCCAAACGACCTGAACATTAGCTTCAAGGTTCATCCAAGGCTGGGACCACGGGCCATATGTACCCTGCCCAATTCAGGATCACAATATACAGGTACACTACGACACAATTTCTTTTCCTCAACAGGCCCTGCCCTATTTAATGTTGTCCTAAAACTGATCAAAGAGGAAAAGGATCCCATCACCTTTAAACAGTGTCTGGGCAAATTTCTTCAAGGAATACCAGATAAACCACCCATACCTGGATACAACTCACTCAACAACAACTCACTACTTGAATGGACCATAATACCACATAACTTGACTTGGTCAAAACATATTTAAGTTTATATATATATATATATATATATATATATATATATATATATATATATATATATATATATAAAGAGAGTTATAGTGATGTGGATAAACACAACCAGGCTTCACACACCACTTAAAAGTGGAAGTTGCATTAGAATATACACACACTGCAATATTTACCAAGAGAAAAAACCTCTGATGTGGTTAAACGGTGCATAAAAGCATGTCATAGCTATCGTCAGCGGCAGACAGTCACAGCTAATTCCACTGCTCAGACTACCAAATCATGTGATTTTGGCTTGGTTTGGTCTTTTCAAGGATAGACACCAAGTGTCTGATGAATGGGAATGTGAAACTCTGAGTAACAGTTCTGTGATAATTTTGCAGTTTTAATAAAAAGTATATATATATATATTGATGATGATGATGGTGCGTGTTTGAGAGAGAGAGCGAGAGAGAGAAAAGCCTAACTGTGTTTCTCAGCATCACTGCCTCCATATCAGCTCACCTTGAATTTCTCTTACAGCCACTCTTGACACTGTGGGCCTAGTCCTGGATGAAGAATTCAGTGGTTAAGTTCACATTCATTTGAGCACTACATGTTTTCTATACTCAGCATATTTAGCTCTCACCTATTCTCTGTCTGTGTGTGTTGCCTTGCCTTGCTGGCACTTGTGCTGGTGGCACGTGAACAAAACATTTGAGCGAGGTCATTGCCAGTGCTGCTGGACTGACTCCTGTGCAGGTGGCATGTAAAAGACGCCATTTGAGCATGGCCGTTGCCAGTACTGCTTGACTGGCCCTCCTGCCGGTGGCATGTAAAAGCACCCACTACATTCTCAGAGTTGTTGGCATTAGGAAGGGCATCCAGCTGTAGAAACTCTGCCAGATCAGATTGGAGCCTGGTGCAGCCATCTGGTTCGTCAGACCTCAGTTAAATCATCCAACCCATGCTAGTATGGAAAGCAGATGTTAAACAATAATGATAATGATATATAGGGTTGCCAAAAATTTGATGTTATTGTATTGTAGAAGAATTGTCATTGCCATTATTTAAACACATGCACAGACTATCATTATTATATACCTCTCTCTCCCTTTCTTTCTTTCTCTGTCTGTCTGTCTCTCTCTCATACACACACACACACATTATTTTGTTATGAGTATCAAAATCAAGCCCTTTCACCACACAGATGTTATATGTTCAATGATTCATGCCAGATATATCTATCTGTCTGCCTTTCTATCTAACACCTCTCTTCTAAACTTCATGTCGGTCCTGTAGTGATATTGCAAGAATTCATATTACACCTGAGCTTATATATAAAAAAAAATAAATAAGTAAAAACAAACACAAATATATATTTAATACTATAAAAATTAAATTTACTTACATTTTTGGAAGGTTTTCTGAAGGCCATTCAGTATTGTCTTGCATTGATTTGGAATTAGAATCATGTTTTTCTAAAGAGAGAATGAAAATATAAATGAAATCCAGGGTGTCAGCACTAAACAATTTTGTGTATAAATACAAACTTGTTCCCAGTTTAAATAAGTACGAGATATAATTGAACCCATAACAAAGCCGTTCACTGTATTTTGTCGTGGAGCAAGTCAGCTCTGTAAGGTCTTATATTGACAGCTGTTTCAAGAAGCCGAGACTTATGTAATAATCTAATTTGCTGGTGATATGTACAAAAAAGTCACAGGATGCAGGTGGTGACCAATCACATGAAGTTAACATAAGTCCAGTTGCCCTTTTCAAGAGAAGATTGGCAAAAGTGAGTTGTTTAGTATCATATAAGGTTGAAGGAAGGGAGGGAGCAGACCAAAATAATGAGAAGAGGGGGAAGTTAAGAGACATGATAAGAGGAAGAAGAACAGCCCCCAAAACACAAGATAAAAAGAACAGGAAGAAAATAAGGTAAAAAGCAGCCTGATGAAAGTAATAAAGCAGCTGAGAACACCAGAGGTCTAGACAGGAGAGAAAAGCATTAAGATAAAAGAGTAGGGGTAGTAGGAGAGGAAAACATGAGAAGAAAAAAAGTATTGTTTGCTATGAGAATAAATTATGATAATTTGATATTAACATATCAGTAAAAAGGTTTTGTCACGAAGGGGAAATTATAATAATTTTGCATAATGAGCAAATGTGTTATAAAACTTATGATATCAAGAAAAGATTACATCAAAGGACCTATTGAGTAATGGTGTGTTATTTTGGTATAATATTGCAAATCATTTATATACCACATGGTATATGTCTGGTCAAGACTCCGAGTTCCCACATAAAAGGTTTCAAGCACTGCTACCTTGTCCACCTAAGCACATTCTCAAATAAGTCCTCTAGGCTTTCAACTTCCCTAGCTACCTATATACACCACCTCATGTCCCAGGACATACCTTATTCTAGTCCATAGTTTGTAGAGGTACCTTATATTATACTAATCATCGCATGTGTAAATTGTGCTTGCCAGGAATCCCTTACAATTTTACAACACAATAATACCTTCTTATTCAATAGGTTGGGGGCATGTAGGTATTTTGAAAATATCTCAGAGTGACAACCATACCCTGTATACTCATGAGCTGCCTTTTGTCAAGGCAGGGTGTCTATTCAGCCACCCTGCCAAAGATAAAGAGAAGTTAGGGGAGTGCAGCATGGTGGATTGTGAAGAGTTAGTGAAAGAGCTCTCTTGTCACGATTTCAGTTTGTTTTCTCTTCTCCCTTCAACCTTTTATATTTACAAGCAATAATAAACAACTCAGATTTGTCAACCTTCTTTTGAGAAGGTAACAACTTGATCTGGCTGGTTACTAGTTGTATATCTGTGACATTTTGCACATATCACCAGCAAATTATGATTTTTATATAACTCTTGGCTTCCTGAAGGAGTTGTCAAAAGGAGACATTATATTCTGTTGTGTGTGGGGAGAGTCATTTTCTTTTTGTGCCTTATAATGTAACACACTCACCGGTAAAATTTCCACTATTTTCTTATTTTTATTTTCCTAAAATTTTTGTTGCGTCTTGCAACCTTTTCAATAGTCTTGACTCTGGGGTCGATCTGATCGACTTGCAAGACTATTGAAAAGGTTGCAAAAGGTAACAAAAATTTTAGGAAAATAAAAATAAGAAATAAGTGGAAATTTTACCAGTGAGTGTGTTATATTATAAGGCACTAAAAGAAAATGACTCTCACCAGACAAAACAGAATATGCTTCAACATACAAACTCATATAAAGAATCTTGCAAACCAAATCCCAAAACGAAAAGACATTATGGAATTTCTTTAAATATATATCTTGTCCTTTTTCATTGTTCTGTATTTTTTTGTGCTCCATCTAAATATATATATGAAGCCTAATTTGTATTTATCCTCATTACTATCTCCATATCAGCTCAATTTGAATTTCTCTTTTAGCCATTGTTGATACTGTGGGCCTTGCCTTCGATGAAGAAGTCAAAATTGAAGTTTTAATTCATTTGAGCACCGTTATGAGTTTTCTATACTGAGTTTATTTAGCTCTTACTTACTGAATGTGTGTGTTCGTATAATTCGATCAATAGTTATAGCAACATAGTAACTGTCAATTAAAACTACTAATTACAACTCTAAATTAAAACTACTAATTACAACTCTAAATTTAAACTACTAATTAGCTGCTAAGAGGAGGTCATTGTGTTGGCAGCTAAACCTTAGTTGTCAAAAGATAAGGTGTGTGTAAGATGGATTATCTTGTCCAGAGTGGAGGACAGGATTTCCATGTCCTTCATGCAATTAGAGCCATCCTATATATATTGTTGGCTTTGGACGGCAGAGACTCCTGAATGGATTGCCTTTACTATCAGGCTGGAGGAGATTAGAGTACTCTTATGAGATCTCAGGTAAAAGGGCATAATGTTATCTCCATTTGGGGAGGGAAGGGATGGGCCTTGCAGTGGTCGTGTGATATTGTCTTGGTAGACTTAAAAAGGGATACAGCCATTAACCCTATCATGCCAGGTTCCCAGTATAGCAGGGATAGCCTAAATGAAATTTCTACCTGATTCTTATCAAAGAAGTAATGAACTACACTCGTAGAAAAGGAAGATAAAATACTAAAATTAGACAACTGATCACATTGTTAACAGCTGTTGTTTAATTTTGTATTTAATTGAAAAAAAAATGGACCTCTCCAATGAAATGGGCATGTGAGGAATCTAGTACTTCACCAGGTAAACGAGCAAGGCCTCGATTCTTTACGGTTGAGGAAATTGTCGATAATATTTGGTATCTGGCTGATGAGTTTACCTTTCTGCAGATAACCAAACAGGTGAAAGTGATGAGGAAAGTAATGATTTGGGAGAACAAATATGCTAATTGAGAGAGATAAGCCTATTATTTAGAAAATTACTATTTTTTAAATCTCACAACGTGAAATATTCAGCAACAGTACTTTGTAGTAAAGATTGTTTGCCAACATAACAAGGCAGTCCTGATTTAGGATGAATGTTGCTGTAATTTAGCCCCAGGAGACATTGCCTCCAGCTGGCTATACGACATGATCTGTGTCCTTATATTTTCAAACAAGGGAATCTAGCACCCCCACTCAGCTCAAAACAATATCTGTGTATCGCAATTTTCAGGTTATTTCCCTTCATTAGCACAGAATAATTGTTCAGCTAGAGATCGTGTTGTATAGCCAGCTGGAGACGATGTCTCATGGGTCTAAGTTACAGCAACATTCGTCCTAAACCAGGACTACCATGTTATGTTGGCAAACAATCTTTACTACAAAGCCTATTATTGTTGCTCTCCTGAATCCTTTGTGATCCTGTCCATTAGTTTGACTGTTATTGTTACTCTTGAGTTGTGTAAGCAACTATTTATTTTTTGTTCAGGAGCCCAGGGGCAGAGTAAAGTTAAAGATGGGGCCTTGGATCTGAGAGGGTTAAGAGAAAGTAATGTGTTGGCAGTTGGGCCTTAGTTGTCAAGACATGCAACAGGTTTGTGGAAGGTGAGGGGATGATAATGGAGATCAGATTTATGTTTGTTCTATTTCTATTTTTCCTTTGGTTTTGGTTTGAAGAGTGACCTGTGCCCATGGCCCTCAAGGGTTTGCTGAGATCAACATGGCTGACATTTGTTTTAAGCAATTTCAAGCTGATGGCATCTAGTAAAATATGTACTGGGAGGAAATTCAGATGACCAACACTCTAGACAAGAAGGCCTGGGCATTGTGGTTCATGTGGGACCTGGTGAATGAACACAATAGAGTGGGGAGGGAAGATCACTGAGTTAGTAGTATTCGATTGGAAGTGGAACAAGACAAGCAAGTTATTGTAGTAAAATGAAGAGAGAGGACATCTGTGGAGCAGAGGTTGGGTTCCCTTTCTTTGGATGTGGCCAAAGATGTTTGTGAAGGTGTTGTAGTAGGAAGAGCAGCATCCCAAATACAGGAGTAATACACCATTATAGATGACGCCAGAGCTGAACAGAAGGATACTGGACGCTAAGGACTGAAGTATTGAATTATCTCCCCTTGTGTTGGACTTCATTACAACCTGATGTCACATGACTGAAATAGGAACCAGTGTGACAGTCATGGTGGCTGTTATCCTTTCACTTCGTTATAACCAACTCACCATTGCAGCTAACCACTGTACCATACTAGTATGGAAAGCGGATGTTAAATGATGATGATGATATATATATATGTAAGGCGAGCTGGCAGAAATGTTAGCATGCCGGGCAAAATGCTTAGCGGTATTTCATGTCTTTATGTTCTGAGTTCTAATTCTGCCGAAGTCGACTTTGCCTTTCATCCTTTTGGGGGTCAAGAAATTAAGTACCAGTTGTGTACTAAGGTCGATCTAATCAACTGGCCCCTTCCCCAAAAATTTCAGACCTTATGTCTAGAGTAAAAAAGAATATATATATATGTGAATGTATATATGTATTTTATGTATGTGAGTGTATATATGCATTTTATATATGTGTACATATATATATATATATATAAGTGTGAGTGTGTTTGTATTATATGTATATATTTATTATACATATATAAAATCAAATTCGACAACTGGCACCCATGCCAACCTCCCTTCATTGGACACTAAACTCTGCTTGCGAAGACCTCTTGGGGCAAGTGAAAGCAAAACTGTACCAAATTCGATGACTGGCACCTGTGCCAGGTGAGCGCTAACAGCTCTATCCAAGCTGTCTGGCTTCTGTGCTGGTGGCATGTAAAAGGCACCATTTCAGCGTAATAGTTACCTGTGTTGCCTTACTGGCACTTGTGCCGGTGGTACGTGAACAAAACATTCGAGTGAGGTCATTGCCAGTGCCACTGGACTGACTCCTGTGCAGGTGGCATGTAAAAAAACACCATTTCGAGCGTGGAAGTTGCCAGTACCACCACACTGGCCTTCGTGCTGGTGACACGTAAAAGCACCCACTACACTCTCGGAGTGGTTGGCGTTAGGAAGGGCATCCAGCTGTAGAAACTCTGCCAGATCAGATTGGAGCCTGGCACAGCCATCTGGTTCGCCAGTCCTCAGTCAACTCGTCCAATCCATGCTAGCATGGAAAGCAGACGTTAAATGATGATGATGATGATGTATTTCATGTGAATTTGAGTGTATACGTCAATGAGTGTGTATAAGTAATTAAGTATATCAGTGAAAATATAAAGACGTATTATATTGGAAAACGTAATTAAAAACGTGTGACTGTATGAATGTGTGGTGGTGGTGTGTGTGTGTGTGTGTGTGTGTGTGTGTTGTGGCGATAAGAAATAAACATGTCAATTATTTTTTTGTGACAAACTCTATTTTCAAACAATCTGTCGGAAGCTTTTACAACACATGCATTAACACACACACACACACACATACACACAAAGAGTAATGAGCAGTAAAAAATTTTATAACTGATTCACCTAATGATCTAAGTCTTAACAACTGGTTTACCGAATGTACAAATGCTTAACTGAAGATTCTATGTTAACAATTCCAAATATGGCTTCCTTGACATATTTCTTCCAAAGAACTGGAAATGTCAACTACGTTAAGAAAAAAAAAAAAATCAATCAATGTAATTCTGGGAAAACTAAAAAGAAGAACAACAAGTTTTAAATCTCTGAGCGAGAAATATGTAGTAAGAGTAGCGTACAGTAAAGTCTATTTAGCAATGCAGTGTGGCAGTTGTATGCATGATGATGTTCCTACTTTTTAGCCCCAGGAAAACATCTTTTCCAGCTGGCTACCAACACATGGTCTGTGTCTGTATACTGTAAGTAAGGAAGTCTACTGCCCCCTTTCTAGCCATAGTGATACCTGTAGACTAATGGTTTCTGAGTAATTTCCCTTTCTCAGTACAGGACAACCGTCGGCTAGAGATAGCAGTCATTCACTCTGACTCACAGTTTATACTTTGAAAACCACACTCAGTTGCTGGTCTCGTAAAGAGAAAAACAAGTTTTAAATCTTTGAGTGAGAAATATGTAATAACTAACCAATGCCATACAGTAAAGTCTATTTGCCAACGCAACTGAGGATTGTAGAATAGACATTTAGTCATTTTGGTTGTGAGTCTGAGAAAATGAGAGAAAATACAGAAGTTGAGGATTCGCTTGATAAGAAAAGGGATGTCCAAGTCAAAAGGGTGGTGCAAATGGTGAGATGCCAAGGGTAGAAGAAGGACAAAGAAAGGTTTAACATGGTTGGACAGGAAACAGATATATCTGTCATACAATCACAAAAAGATTTAAGATGATAAGGGGAGGGTTAAAATAACAGGGGGAAGAGTAGGGACAGGAAGGTAAATAGGTACAAACCATCAACCAACAGCATGTGAGCATGAGAGAGAGAGAGAGAGAGTTCCAAAGTTTACATTGATTGATTTTCTAGACACAAACCATCACCAGTTTCCTTGGAAAGAGACAATTCGACCAAGTCGTATAGTCATGCTGAATTACTGTTAAAATAATAATAGGTTTAAATACTGAAAAGAAGATGGAATGGAGATGTTGGTATAGAGGCAGAGACAAAGTGACAAAAGATGGAGGTGAGAGTATCTATGTAGATTCAGAATTACAGCAAAGCGCAATTCCATACACATCTGTATAAAAACATCATGTGATCACAGGATCAACCAGACTATCAGATGTTATACATCACTGGTCACAATGCCCTTCACATCGTGTTAGCTTTTGAATGACGCTACCACCATCATCATCATCATTCACCGCCCGTTGTCCATGCTGGCATAGTTTGGACGGTTTGACCAGGGCTGGCAAGCTGGAAGGCTACATCAGACCTCAGTCTGTTTTGGCATGGGTTTCTATGGCTGGATGCACTTCCTAACACCAACCACTCCGAGAGTGTAATCAGTGATCTTACATGCCACTGGCATGGGTACCATTTGTGTGATACCAGTATCTGCCACGACTAAAGTGGAGTGGAGTGGAAAAACATGAAATGAAGTTTTTTGCTCAAGAACACAATGCACCACTTGGTCCAGGAATCAAACACATAATCAAGTGATCATGAGTCCAACACCCTAATCACCAGGCCATGCACCTTCACACATATATAAGCATAATTATCCCTCCATACACACACACACATATATAAACACGTAAAAAGCACCCACTACACTCTCGGAGGGGTTGGCATTAGGAAGGGCATCCAGCTGTAGAAACATTGCCAGATCAGATTGGAGCCTGGTGCATCCTTCTGGTTCGCCAACCCTCAATCAAACCGTCCAACTCATACCAGCATGGAAAATGGACGTTAAACGACAATGATGATGATTGTCCACACATGCACAGACATATAAGCTCTCATCTACATTTCCTAATAGTCATGAAATACTTAACTTAAAAGAAAATTCTGAACTTACAATTAAAATAATTAACCCAGTGGTTCACTATATTATTAACATGGGTGAACAAAGTTTTAAACTCTGTGCTGTAAATATCATCATCCTCATCATCATCACTTTTTTTTATCTACTTTCCATGACAACACTGCTTGGATGGGTTGTCACAGTTCAAGTCAATTTAGTTCTTCTTTTCTAGTCTAGGCACAAGGCCTGAAATTTTGGGGAAGAGAGTCAATCAATTAGATCGACTCCAATATGCAACTGGTACTTAATTTATAGACCCCCCTACAACTACTACTACTATTATTATTATTAAGGCGGCAAGCCAGTAGAATGGTTATTACACTGGACAAAACGCTTAGCAGCATTTTGTCCATCTCTATGTTCTGAGTTCAAATTTCACCGAGGTCGACTTTACCTTTCATCCTTTTGGGGTCGATGAAATAAGTACCAGCTGAACACTGGGGTCAATGTAATTGACTCATTCCCTCCCCCAAAATTTGAAACCATTGTTAGTAGTAGTAGAAGTAGTGAGGCAATGGAAAACAAAATCAGTGAAGTGCTGGGCAAAAAATATCATTTAATATTTATATTCTGGGTTCAATACCTGCTAGGGTTGACTTAGCATTTTATATTATTAGATTGATTAAATACCAGTGAAATGCTGGTTGTTCATGTGAAGAGGTGTTGAAATGCTTACTCTTACTTGTTTGAGTTATTTGACTGCAGCCATGCTGGAGCTCCGCCTTTAGTTGAACAAATTCTTTGTAAGCCTAGTACTTATTCTATTAGTCCCTTATGCCAAACCGCTAAGTTATGAGGACATAAATGCACCAACAGTGGGTGTCAACTGATGGCAGGGGTGGGGGGACAAACACAGGCACACAAATACATACATATATAAATACACACCAGGCTTCTTTCAGTTTCTGAGTACCAGATCCACTCACAAGGCTTTGGTCAAACTGAGGCAATAGTAAAAGACACTTGCCCAAGGCGCCACGCAGTGGGACAGAACCCGGAACCATGTGGTTGGGAAGCAAGCTTCTTACCACACAGCCACTCCTGCAGCTTATACCACTACAAATTGAAACACTAGATACTATGTTTGTTAAAATCCAGCCTATAACCTCCCAGTGACCCAGGATTTCTGAGGTCAAATACCCTTAGCTTATCCATTGAAACTTCTTTTTACCAGAACAAAATCTCTGCCATCTTCTGTGAGTGCAAGGCCCTATCCACTTAGACACCTGCTCTCTTCTGTCCTAACTAACTCTTACCACGACGTTTTCTAAAGCTGTTATTGTTGGTAATCTTCTGTTTATAAATTGTAAAGATTATATGTTCAGGTGGCTTCACAATTAATCTAAGTATTTTTTTTTTTTTGTCACCACAATTATTCATTTGAGATGAATTTTAAAGAACAACAAAAACAGGCGGAACATAAATTTTCTTGTTCAGCTTGTTTTATTTGGAACACCATGCGGTTTTAATTGGAGCATAAAGTGCAGGTTGATGCACTTGTTGCACATATATTTGAATGTTATCACCCAATAAGCCATCCACTAACAAACACTCTGTAAGTAGCAGGGACAACATTGCTCTTTGATACTACTACTACTACTAACTACTACTACTACTAATAATAATAATCATCGTCGTCGTTTAACATCCACTTTCCATGCTGGTTTGAGTGAGGACTAACAAGCCAGAAGGCTGCACCAGGCTCCAGTCTAATCTAGCAAAGTTTCTACAGCTGGATGCCCTTCCTAACACCAACCACTCTGAGAGTGTAGTGGGTGATTTTTACATGCCACTGGCATGAGGGCCAGTCAGGAAGTACTGGCAATGATCACGCTCGAATGGTGTTTTTTACGTGCCACTGGCATAGGACCAGTCAGGCGTACACTGGCATCGACCACGCTCGAATGGTGCTTTTTACATGCCACTGGCATTGGTGCCAATCAGGCTGTATTGTCATTGGGTACGACAATGCCTTCACTTGGTTCAACAGGCCTTTGCAAGTGCAGTTTATTACCCAATTATTGAAGGGTACTCTTAAATGGGCCGGTTTGACCATGAAGGGTTTACATCATGAATGTAAGTCCCTGCTACTTACAGAAGTGTTTGTTAGTGGATGGCTTATTGGGTGATAACATTCAAATATATGTGCAACAAGTGCATCAACCTGCACTTTATGCTCCAATTAAAACCGCATGGTGTTCCAAATAAAACAAGCTGAACAAGAAAATTTATGTTCCGCCTGTTTTTGTTGTTCTTTAAAATTCGTCTCAAATGAATGACACACAACAAAACACTGAATGTGTGTATGTGCATTGTGAAGGTTTTGAGTGTAAAAAATTTAACAATATCTAACCCTCAATAGTGAGGAGACATTGGAGGGCTGCTCTGAAGACCAGATACGATCATAGAGGAGATCATGGCTGTGTGGTTAAGAAGTTTAGTTAGCAGCCATGTGCATTCAGGTTCTGTCCCACTGAGGAGCACCTAACAGTTTAAGATGATAGATTTTGCAATTCCCTATGATAGCAGAGTCGATATCAAAGAAATGGTAAAAAAGAAAAAGAAAAAAAAACTGAGAACCATCAGGATCTAACCAGCTGAGGAGTCTGTGGAAGATGAAGACAACAATTATTCCTGTAGGAATTGGTTCATTTGGCACAAAATGCTACTTAAAAAACTAAAAGAGATTGGAATTGAAACTAGAGTTGTTAACCTGCAGAAAAGTACCATCCTGTATTCTGCAAGAATCCAAAGAAAGATTCTTGAGATTTGAGGAGATTAGGTATCCCCGAGTAGCAAGATGAAATACCTGCTAACTAAATTAGCATGCACTAGCATAATAATAATAATCCTTTCTGCAAAAGGATGAAAGGTAAACTGACCTCAGTGGAATTTGAAACATAAAGATGGGCAAAATACTGCTCAGCATTTCGTCCAGCATGCTAACAATTCTGTCAGCTCGTCGCCTTAATAATAATAATCCTTTCTACTATAGGCACAAGGCCTGAAATTTTGGGGGAGGCATTAAGTCAATTACATCGACCCTAGTGTTCAACTGGTACACAATTCATCAACCTTGAAAGAATGAAAGGCAAAGAGGACCTCGGCAGAATTTGAACCCAGAATGTAAAGTTGGGCAAAATGCTGCTAAGCCTTTTACCCGACATGCTAACAATTCTGCTTTGATAATGATGATGATGGTGGTTCTCTTCTGACTTCTATAAAGACTACGCAGGGTGAATGGTTTCGTGATTAAACAGACATGTTCTGTTCTTTAAAGCTAAGTTTTTAGTGTTTTTTTTACTCCCTTATGTGGTTTTGTTTTATTTTGGGGCTGTTTTTTGAAAAATTTACTTATCTTTTATCTGTTATTTGTTTCAGTCATTGGACTGCGACCATGCTGGGGCACCGCCTTCAAGGATTTAATCAACTAAACCAACCCCAGTAATTCTTCTTTTTAAGCCTGGCACTTATTCTGTTGGCCTCTTTTGCTGAAATGGCTAAGTTATAGGGATCGTTGACAAATAGTGGTGGAGGACAAACACACACATATATACAGTAATGCCTCAGTGTAAAAGTTTATTTGTTCCTGGAGATCGCTCATAAAGCGAAAACTCATAAAGTAGACCAATAATTTCCCACAGTAGCAATGTTATAAATCAAGATTTGTTCCCAGAAAAATATTTTATCAATAAAATTTATAATACTCTTAAATAAATGGCAATAAAACAACAGGAGAATGTAAATAAAATTTTATGTAAAGTAAAAAGAATGTCAAGATCATTTATAATAAAAAATATTATTATCATAATCACTTTCACTCGCATTAGACTCACACACCATCACTTGTAGATGTGATTGCCAATTCACAAGCACTCGTAGACAGACATGTAGATTTCTTTTTAAAAGACAAGTCTAGAGTTATTTGCTTAGAAAAAACATTTTTTCGGCCTCTCTATAAATTTCTCCGTAACACGCAGAAGCATTTATGGTAGTAGAGACTTTTGCATTTCATTCAAAATTTGGATCTTGTGCTTCAAAAATAAAACTCATAAACCCGGGGGGTCCTAGTAAAGTGAGGCATTACTGTTATATGGAGGGCTTCTTTCAGTTTCTCTCTACCAAGTCCAATCACAAGGCTTTGGTTGGCCCAAAGCTATAGTAGAAGACACTTGCCCAAGGTACAACACAGTGGGATTGAACCCGGAGCCATGTGGTTAGGAAGCAAACTTCCTAATTAGATTTCTGTCAAGATGTGACATTGAGATGTAAATAAGCAGCCAAAATTGTATTCCTTCAGCAAATTGAATACCAACTGTCATAGACCGATGGAGATAAATGTCCATAAACTTCTACAAAATGGAGTGCTGAAGTCTCCAACTCATAAAATATAAGATAAATGGAAATTGACCTCTCTACTATAGGCACAAGGCCTGAAATTTGGCTGGGAGGGGTCAAGTCAATTACATTGACGACCCCCGTGTTCATCAACCCTGAAAGGATGACGGGCAAAGTCAACCTCGACAGAATTTGAATTCAGAATGTAAAGACAGATGAAATGCTACTAAGCATTTTGTGCAGCATGCCAACGATTCTACTAGTTGGCCACCTTATGAGCATTGAATACTGGAAGCCTGCTTCAAGAAGCTAAAATAAAGTTTATGAAAAGATTGGTAGAAGAAATGTCATAGGCAGGTGGAGCTAAGAAAGATTGAACTCAGAACCAAATGACTGTAAAGGGAATCTCTAAACCACAGAGCCATGCCTATGGCCATAAATGTGTGGCTGAGCTTGGCTGTGTAGTTAAGAAGTTTAGTTAGCAGCCATGTGCATTCAGGTTCAGTCCCACTGAGGAGCACCTTAGGTATCTTCTACAATTGTCCTGGGCTGAGCAATGCTTTGTGAGAGAATCTGAGAGATGGAAACCATGTGGAAACCTGTCTCATACAAATCATCATCATCTAACGTCTGTTTTTCCATGCTGGCATGGGTTGGATGATTTGGAAACGTGTGTAGTGATGCACTAAAATATTTATAAATTCCATCCAAGGATTATTGTTGTTTTCACCATATATATATTACACACACACAGATGGATGGATGGATACGCCCCCCCCCCGCCAAGTATCAGGTTTTTTGTTATAATTCATGTGCATGCATGCATGCATACATGTGATAAAATTTACATGTCTGCAAATTTTGTCCTTCTTTGCACATTCTGCATACACTTAAGAAACACGCAAACACTGTACTGACTGCCTAAACAAATACACACCATTTTTAAATGTATATTATTCAAAATTATCCAATTAATTTCTTCAATAAAAGAATTATACAATTCTATCTTGGAAACCTTGTGTACACAGATTTTTATTTTTTTACTCTAGTTCCCAAATGTGTGTGGGATTGCACAAGTGCACAGCTTAGAGGGAGCATTGCTTGTGCAGCCCTTAGCAGAATTGTTGGCACACTGGGCAAAACGCTTAGCGGCATTCATCCTTCTTCACGTTCTGAGTTCAAATTCTGCCGTGGTTGACTTTGCCTTTCATCCCTTTGGGGTTGATAAAATAAGTCCCAGTTGAGCACTGGGGTTGACGGAATCGATTTACCCACTCCACCAAAATTGCTGGCCTTGTGTCAAAATTCGAAGTCATTATGAAATGTGTCACTGTACATGCTAGAAATAATAGCCAAAATTCCATTAAATGACACTCTTCTGTCTTGAACAAAAGATAATAAGTTTCACTGCCTGAAATATCAATGGCTCACAAAATGCCTTTGATTGCAGAGCTTACTCTGTCAGGGTTAATGTAAGGTCAAGCGACAAGTTCATTGCTGGTCATTAAAATATGCCTAAAGTGTTACCTGTCATAAGGAGAGGTAATGTTGGAAGTATTTTTGTTACCATGGGTAATATCACAAACTATGCCATGGGTAACTTTGGAAGTATATTTTTTTGCCACCCTGTGTAATATCAGGAAATATGGCATACATATGTGGCACTCCGTTGGTTACAACAATGAAGGTTCCAGTTGATTCGATCAATGGAAGAGCCTGCTTGTGAAATTAACATGCAAGTGGCTGAGCACTCCACAGACACGTGTACCCTTAATGTAGTTCTCGGGGAGATTCAGCGTGACACAGTGTGTGACAAGGCTGGCCCCTTTGAAATACAGGTACAACAGAAACAGGAAGAAAGGATGAGAGAAAGATGTGGTGAAAGAGTACAGCAGGGTTCGCCACTACCCCCTGCCAGAGCCTCATGGAGCTTTAGGTGTTTTCACTTAATGAACACTCACAACACCTGGTCTGGGAATCGAGACCGCGAGTCTGCTTCCCTAACCACTGGGCCATTGCGCCTCCACTATGGCATACATACAGTAATTATAATCTAATGTTTATCAAATTTCTTGGCACTTACACAAAATAATGAAATGAATACTAATTTTCAAATTAATATTTATCATCTGAAAGGCAGCAAGCTGGCAGAAACATTAACACACTGGGCAAACTGCTCACTAGTATTTCATCCATCCTTAGATCCTGAGTTCAAATTCTGCCAAGGTCAACTCTGCCTTTCATCCTTTCAGGGTCCATAAAATAAGTACCAGTTGAGTTTTGGGATTGATGTAATTGGTTTATCCTCTCCCCCAAAATTTCAGGCCTTGTGCCTATAGTAGAAAGGATGATGATGATGATGATTATTATTATTATCATTATTATTATTATTATTATTATTATTATTATTATTATTATTATTAAGGTGGTGAGCTAGCAGAATCATTAGCATGCCAGACAAGATGTTTCATGCTTCATTCACCTTTATATTTTGAGTTCAAATACCACCAAGGTCGACTGCTTTCCATCCATTTATTTTGGGTGGTGGGGTCGACAAAATAAGTATCAGTTGAGCACTGGGGTCAATCTAATCAAATTACCCACGCCTTCGAAAATTGCTAGCCTTGTGCCAAAATCTGAAACCATTGTTACTATTATTATTATTATTGTTATTATTATTATTTAGAGCTGTTGTGTAGGACATTAATAAACACCTTGATTTATTTTCTTTAAAATCACACCTTGATTTCATTCAGGTGCAGACAAGAAAATAGTGCAAGTGACATTCAATAAATACTTGGAAGAACATTTCACGGTTAGATCAGCGACTGAAATACTTGCAGGAATGGTAAACCAATTCAATTCAGGTTGGTTTCCAAAGTGAATCATTCCTGTCAGAGTTCATTAAAACATTTTTTCAACAAACACACAATTAACTTTTCTTTTAAGCATTCTATTGTTTCCGTTTTTTTTTTTTTTTTTTTTTTTTAAACTCTTATTTAAACTGTATAATCAAGGTAAGTGTTTAACAACCAAAGCTTGTCTCATTTAACCGAATAATCTGTAATTCCATGTTAGAAACAAAGGTGAAGTCTGTTTGCTTTACAAATGGGAGAAAGCAAACTCAATATGCAAAGCAGTGTGTGTGTGTGTGTGTGTGGAGGTATGTATGTGTGTGATAACATGATTGACCAGACTATCAGATGTTGTCATACATCACACTGTCACAGTGTGCTCTAGAGCCCAACTCTCCAACTCACTCACTTTCTGTGGTTCGAGGTCATATTCATTTACAATACAGCCAATAGTACATGCAGTTCTATATTTAAGAGATGAGGAATTATGTACGTTATTTACATCATCACCATTATCATCGTTTAACATCTGCTTTCCATGCTAGCATGGGTTGGATGGTTTGACTGAGGGCTGGCGAACCAGATGGCTACACCAGGCTTCAATCTCGATCTGGCAGAGTTTCTACAGCTGGATGCCCTTTCTAACGCCAACCACTCCGAGAGTGTAGTGGGTGGTTTTTACGTGCCACCGGCACGGGGGCCAGTCAGGCGGTACTGGCAATGACCTTGCACATTTACATTTGACAGATATTAGACAGAAAAATTGACAAGTCTAAGTGATGGTAGCTACAGAAAAAACAAAAAACAAGATGAGGACAAATATTCATCAAATGTAAATAATGTACAACTAATAGTTTCATTAAATTCATTACAAATTTCACACAATTGAGCCATTTGCTCATTTCTAAGACTGACCCTCCAATTTGTGACCAAAGCTTGGTCTGGCATAACAAGTTCTCAGTCTCCTTTCTAAGTGGTCTTTTCTTTAACTAGCCCCCAACTGTGTTCTCCAGCAACTTCAGCTGTGGCCACACAAAGCTGTTTGTGTAACTCCTTGTCAAGCAGTGTTTCTTTATGGCTTTCTTCCACTTCTTGTTTTGTTTTCTCTTTTTCTCTTGCTTTCAGTAGACCCTTTTCTCTTATTACTAGTAGCAAGGTTTCCTCATTGTGGGTTTCCTCCATCCACCCATATTCAATATACATACAGTCTCCCACATGTGTCAGTCTCCTTCCTTAATTTTTTCTCTTCATGTATAGCCAATCATTATCAGCTGTTTGATATGAAATGGGGTGAACCGAGAAGTAGACCAAGATCAAATGTCAAGGATGCAGACAAATAAAAAACCCTGTCTGCAACAACAATGACAACATCAACCATCACCACCATCTCCAACAACAACAGCAAAGGGTGGAATGTGACCTTCAGTACCACTGATAATACATCAGGCCATCAGTGGAGCTGGTACAATACTTTCAACAAATACCCTTCTCGCTTTCAAAGGAAGACCACATACTTTAAACATACAAATCTTTCAGGACAAAATGGTGACATAATAAAAGCAGGATGGCAACAAAGCAGAAACGGTAAACATATGGTACAGGTATGGCAGTGTGGTAAGAAGTTTGCTTCACAACCACATGGTGCCGGGTTCAGTCCCACTGTGTGGAACCTGGGGCAAGTGTCTTCTACTATAGCTTTGGGCCAATCAAAGCCTTGTGAGTGGATTTGGGAGACAGAAACTGGAGGAAACCAATTGTGCACATGCATGTGTGTATGTGTGTGTCTGTCTGTCTGTCTGAGCCCCACCACCACTTGACAACCAGTGTTAGAGTTTACATTCCTATAACTTAGTGGTTCAGCAAAAGAGACTGATAGAATAAGCACCAGTCTTTAAAAAAATAAGTACTGGTGTCAATTCACATGACTGAAAGCTCTTCAAGGCAGTGCCCCAGCTTGGCCAAAAGATAAAGATAGAAAACATGATCCAGGTGACCGGCTGCCATCTCTTAAAAGTGGTAAATATTTACCATTACACAAACAGGTGCTGCTATGGCTCTGTGGATTTGGGGTCAGTCCCACTGCACAGCACCTTTGACTGTCTTCTACTACAGACCTGGGTCAACAAATGCCCTGTGAGTGAATCGGGTTGACAGAAACTGTGGAAGTCCTTCATATACATATATCTATTTATCTATACACACACACATGCATGTATGTATACTGGGTTTACTAGAAAGATTTACCTGTCATATTTTTTGTAATTATTCATATGTACAAGAAAGAACAATCAAATTTTCTAAATTATAAGAACTATGTTTTACCTATGTAATACAGGAATCAGATTTCAAAATGACCACCTCTTGCTTTGATCATGGCCTGCAAACAAGTGGTTACTGAGCTGCAACAGCAGTGCACCACTTCTTCATTATATTCACTCAATGCAAGTAAGAAGGACTTCTTTCAGACCCACCACACTTGAGTATGAGACAGTTGAGACATCTCACTCTCTCTCTCTGTCTCTAAGAGAGCCCAGACAGGAAAGTCCATTGGATTGATGTCTGGGCTTGAGGGAGGACAAAAGTTTTTGTCCCCAAAATAGTAAAAATGCTCTCTGCACCATTTTTGCACCATTCAAGGTGTGGACTGGGGCACTGTCCTGAGTAACGTCAGATCGGTTTCAAAATGTTTCATTTAACCATGGCAACACGTTTCCTTCTAACATTTTGATGTAAACTGTGCTATTCACATTCACACCCTCGTAAATGAAGATCAAAGGAGACTTGAATCCATCAGCGTCTATAGCAGCCCACACCATAACCCCAGATGGTTTCTGATGACAAAAATGGGTTTGGCTCCCTTCAGGCAAGTCCTGAACATCAATACCGTACAACCTGTCATTCTGCTTGTTCATAACAAGTCTCCACAGTGAAGATCTTCTCACTCCAAATGAAGACTTTGTTTATGGCACTGTTCATCTCCGCTAACGTCTTTCCCCCCACTTTCCAACCATTTTTTCTTTGAAGCTACTGAAATTACTCGTCTGGTTTGCTTTTTCTGTATGCCTTTAGCCTGAAATCCTGTGTATTGAAAATTTTGAAATATTAAGCTCCCTTGCCATTTTTTGCATGTTTTAACGAATATTCCTGTGAACTCCCTTTCTCACAGTATCAATCCTACGCTTGGTGCAACCAGTTCTTTCGCACCTTGGAATTGGCTTTCTGGATGGCATGCCAGATTGACTGTAATATTTCCAGATATTATACACTGCCTTACAACACACATTAAGTTCTTTTACAATACCATTGTTAGAATTTTCCTGCTGATTTTAAAGCAACAATTTCATCACGTTTATCTTGAGATGTCATATTTGCTGACAAATTTATTCCAGACAAACAAAACTATAAACACTCAAACCCGAAATATCCATGAACCATTGTGCACATGCAGAAACAGAACTGATTTATCCAAGGATCTTCAAGAATTTTTTTAATCATCAGTAAATCTTTCTGAGACATCCAGTATATGTGCGTGTCTTTGTGTTAGTTCCCAACCACCACTTAACAACTAGTGTTAGTTTGTTTATGTCCCTGTTA
The DNA here is from genome assembly GCF_006345805.1 of Octopus sinensis. Classification (NCBI taxonomy): domain Eukaryota; kingdom Metazoa; phylum Mollusca; class Cephalopoda; order Octopoda; family Octopodidae; genus Octopus; species Octopus sinensis. The sequence goes on along the minus strand of NC_043005.1, from coordinate 89,224,341 downwards.
CCTAGCAGTTCAGCAAAAGAGAATGACAGAATAAGTACCAGACTTACAGATTAGTATTAAGGTTGACTCATTTGACTAAATGCTCTTCAAGGCAGTGCCCCAGCATGGCCACAGTTTAATGACTGAAAAATGTAAAAGATAAAGACACCCCTCTCCATACTCTGACCAGCAGACTTTTGGGATTGCTATCACTGCCTCATGGAGAAGAAAAGGACAAAGAATTGCTTGGTTCCTTTCATTTGTGAATATTTAGTCCAAAAAATTTCATTGTTTATATTTTTGTCCCCTAATTCCATGTCGTTTCCTTTGTAAATTTTTATTATTATACTTGTGAGGCAAATGTAATAATAGTAATAATTCACATCAGAAATAACCAGTAATAAGCCTAGGGTTAAACAACAATAATCACAAACAACACTAATAACGTTTATGGGTTTTAGCAACTTCTGGTACGCTAAAGTCTAAGAGGCTGAGGTTGGACAGAGGTTGACTACACATTATAAGCCACCCTTCTCTGTGTGAGCTGAAAAGTACCCTTGTGTATCCCACCCGCAATTTTCATCACGATGTAACACCACCAAAACTTTTATCAATATCAATCGACAAGAGAAGCTCTACGTAGTCACTCGACCTGCTAGAAACAACAGCTAAATTTCCCTCATCTCAGACTATACCGTCTTACATAAGGACATATGAGATAATTAATATTCCAAGACATATTCGGTGTAGTCACAGTTGGAACGCCTCTAATCATAGGTCTATTCAGCGAGGGATCACCTCAACCTCAGTCACGACAAGTCTATAAGGAAGTCTCTTACATGGCTTCTTGATCTCCAAGAAATAATACCCAAATCTCCATCTAATCATACTGTACTATCTTGAATAAACAGAAGGAAAGAAAGAAAGAATATTGAAGATACATTATAAGTAGAGAAAAGGATGGTCATGGCTGGAACGTCTTTGAATAAAGATCTGCTCAATCACTAACAAAAAAAAAATTCAAATGCAACTACCATCGGTATACCTGTACATGTGTGCCCCCACCCCACCCACCCACCCACCACCGAATTAGTTTCCCGATAATTTATGAGAAAAATGGATATTTTTTAAATGAAACTTTCTACCTTTCAGGTGGTGTGGTGTATATTATGACTATATCGGAATTTAATGTGAAAAAATTTCTTAAGACATCGGGGAGAGGAGTTTCGGATAATTCTCACGAGTCGAGTTTATTTCCACAGTTGTAGAAAAAATTTCATAAAAAAATCTATCCATTTTCCTGAAACTTATGAGGAAACAAAATCGGAGGTGTGTGTGTGTGTGGGGGGGGATACACTTGTGTAGGTATGCTCCACTATCAACATTAGCAGAAAGCATCGAGGGGAACACCGAATAATCTAATTTTGACAGAAGGCCAGTATTTGATTGGTACTATAGTTTATCGACCGCAAAAGACGAAAGACAAAGTTGACCTCGCAGGATTTGAACTCACAACAGGAGCCCTGAATTAAAGGCCACAATGTGGATCAGGCTTGAAACATCAAGCAACAATATTACTACGACATGATTAAACGATATTGTCTTTCATTATTACCAGAAGATTGTAATCATTTAAACCTCACTCCATACATATAATTACTTGTAATAATTGAGTAGGGGTAGGGGACAACGAGACCCCCTTTTTCACATGGCTTCTTCAGAATTTACCTCCCAGAATGAATGGATGGGTAACTAGAGCCTGGTGTGTTGTTAGTATTTGGAGGAGTCCCAGAGGCCTCCACCACCACCGCTACTTTACTATTTCGTCTGCTTCACTCTTTACGGTTGGAACCACCCGACCGTGACGACAAATACAACAAAAACGAAAAGACCAAATAGAAAAACCAAACAGACAGAAGGTTGAAGGTGAAAAGGAATGTGTCAGGTAGACGGGGAAAAGAGGTAAGGTAGTTTGAAATTACCTCGAAAGTCTGGTTCCACAGCGGCACCGCGAAATAGACGAGTTCCAACAGAAGGCAGGTACATACCAGAGTGACGGTATGAGTGAGAGTGAAAAGGACGAGTGGAGATAGAAGGAGGGAAAATAGGGAAAAGGTGTGGGTGAAAGAATGGAGAAACGAGGAGGAAGATGAAGGGTGAAAGAGATCGACAGAGAGAGAGAGAGAAGAAAGAGAAAAAAGAGATAATGAAAGGTGAGAGTAAATAAAGGAGAGGAAGTTTGTTTTTGAAAATCGAGGAGAAGGATGAGTGAAGCGAGATTACATATACATATATATGTATACATATACATATATGTATACATACAGGCAGGTATGTGTATGTGTGTGTGTGTGTATGTATACATACACGCATATACATGAATGTGTGTGTGTATGTATCTAAAAAGGTAAAAAAATAACATCAGAAAACTGAAACATTGCTAGAGGGAAGTGATAAAATAAAAAAAAAAACAGGTGAGAAATGTGGACATTAGCTGAGAGAGGGAGGGAGAGAGAGAGAAAGACAGAGAGGGAGAGAGAGAGAGAGAGCGAGAGATAGGAAGTGACAGACAGAGAAAGGAAGGTAAAAAGAAAAAGAGAGGAAAAAATAAGAGAAAAAATGTTGAAGGAAAAGAAGAAACAGAGAAATACAATGTTCAAGTGATATTATCATACATACATACATACATACTTACATACATATATATACACACATATATATATATAGGCATGCTATAATATATACCAACGAAACACTCACCTAATGCTTCTCTGTGTGTATATAAACAAAGGTATATTAAGAAGGTGGTGGCGGGAAAAGGAGGCGTGAGAGAAATGAGAGAGAAGGGGAGGAGGAGAGATGAAATATAGAGGAGACGAGGGAGGACATCAGAGAGCGGACACACACACATATATATATAGACTCGTACACACACACGATACCTCTACACATGCATGCCTTCAGAAATATAGAGCTGCAACACAGAAGACCGGAGCTGTGGAGAAGGAAGGACAGCAAAGTGTGTCTGAAGTGGGCGATGACAATGTTGTGTTGGCATAACAATAACAACAACAATAACACTTGGTATTTTGACAAATACAATAGAAAGTGAGTAAATGGCTGAGGTGGGGGGTTTGATGTTGACAAGGAGGACACACACACAGACACACACACACACACACACATGCAGAAGTATAATGTCAAGCTAAGCACGCTAATCCAGAAACACACACCTAATTACACCACCAGGCGCAGGTGTGGCTGTGTGGTAAGAAGTTTGCCTCTCAACCACATGGTTCCAGGTTCAGTCCCACTGTGTGACACCTTGGGCACATGCCTTCTACTATAGCCTTGGGCCAATCAATGCCTTGTGAATGGATTTGGTAGACAGAAACTGTGTTTGTGTTTGTCCCCCACCACTGCTTGATAACCGATGTTGGTGTTTATGACCTCATAACTTAGCAGTTTGACAAAATAGACAGATAGAATAAGTACTGATGTACTTATAGTACACATAATACATACATCACTCTCTCTCTCCTTCTCTCTCTCTCTCTCTCTCTCTCTCTCTCTTTCTCTGTATACATACATGTGTGTGTCTGTGTAAAGGTACATGCAGTTTATGGTGTCTGATTATATTGTGAATTTTCTCTTGTAAATCAATTTTTGTGAACCCATGGATAGATAAAAAAAATTTGTATTGTTTATAAATATGAGTTCTGTCATGGAACCAGTGCAAGATGGTTGGATAAAGACGAAGTGCCAAAATACAATCCAAAAGAGAATATTCACCAAAAAAAGCTAATGGTGTCTCTGCTTGGTGGTCCAGCGCTGGTGACATCCACTACAGCTTCATGAGACCTGGTAAGTCAATTACAATGGATGTATCGTCAACCAATTGGATGAAATGATGAGTGGACTTGCAATTAAACAACTGAGATTGGTCAACAGGGACAGGCCAGTTCTCTTGCAAAACAATGCTTGACCACATGCTGCACAAAGAACGCTGCTCAAGTCACAGGAACTGAATTTGGAAGTATTCTGTCATCCACCATATTCACCAGACCTTGCACCAACTGACTATCACGTTTTCCAGACATTAGACAACTTTTTGCAAGGGAAAAATCTTCAAATCTGAAGAAGATGCAAAAACAGCTTTTCGTGATATCATCACCTCTTGTTCTCCAGAATTCTTCACTGCCAGCATAATTAAGCTACCGATAAAATGGCAAAATTGTGTTGATAATTTAGGTGCATACTTTGATTAATTGCATTGCTTTTTGTTGAGATCAAGTAAAATAAATTTTCAGTTCAAAATTCGACATTTCATTCTTAATGACCTGATACACACACACACACACACACACACACATATATATATATATATATATATATATATATATATATATATATATATACACATACACACATATAATTGAGATTCAGTTGCATTAGGTACTTAAGTTGAAGCACCAAGTCAATGCAGTATTATCCGTACAACTCAAAGTAAGGTGAATAAAATCAAAATAAGCAATAGGATATCA
>NC_043005.1:89197318-89214818 GCF_006345805.1 Octopus sinensis | reverse complement strand
TTGGAAAGCCACATATGTAGCAATAAGTTTCTGTCTCTTTCTCTCTCTAAATACATATATATATATATATATATATATAGCTTGTCATATTTGTTGAAGGAACTAGTTGTAAAAATAGAATTAATGAGCAGAAAATTAGAGTGAATATTTCCTGTAGACAATTACCTTATTATTATAAACTAGATATTGCTGTGAATGTCTTCTATTTCATTTTTTATTTGTTCACACTGGCTATTTCTGTGAGTCAGTTTGTCAGCCTGTCTTTCTGATGTGACCAATAATTAATTATGATTATATATGTACACACACACACACACACACACATTTGTATGTATGTATATATATATATATATATATATATATATATATATATATATATATATATATATATATATATTTGTGTGTATATATCATCATCATCATCATCATCATTTAGCTTCCATTTTCCATGCTGGTATGGGTTGGATGGTCTGACAGAGAACTGGTAAGCCAGGGAGCTGCACCAGGTCCCAGTCTGATTTGGCATGATTTTTATGGCTGGACGCCCTTCCTAATGCCAACCACTCCAAGAGTGTAACAGATACTTTTTACATGCCATCGGCACAGGTGTCAGTTATGTGACGCCAGCACGCATGCACACACACTCACACACACATATTCAAACAGAGGCACAAGTGTAGCTGTGTGGTAAGAGGTTTACTTCCTTACCACATGGATCCAGGTTCAGTCTCACTACATGGCACCTTGAGCAAATGTCTTCAACTGTAGCCTCAGGATAATCAAAGCCTTGTGAGTGTGTTAGTTTGGTAGATGGAAACACACATACATACATATATACACACAGACACACATACACACACACACATACATGTATAGGTGTGTTATCATCATAGGTTCATTAGGCTATGTACCTAAAAATTTACACAAAAACCTAGAAATACTAGGTTTTCCAAAGAAAGAGCAAAAGATACTGACATGGATTCTCCAAATGCAACCCGTTGGTGGCAGAGTAAAGAGTTGTAAGATATTTCGAAGATTCCTCATCTGAGATTGTTTCAGTGAATAAGATACACACACTTGGCTGCATGCATCAGCAACCCAACCAACACTCCAACTCAACCACATGTTTACAAAGACCAGGGACTCTCTGTGGACATCTTGTCACTTTGTTAGCAACTGGTTTGGACTTTCTCAAGAAACACTGAAATAAAACTCAAAGAAAAATCACACACACACAGAGTGGGCTTCTTTCAGTTTCTGTCTAACCAAATCCACTCACAAGTCTTGGTTGAATTATCCCAGGGTTACAGTAGAAGATAGTTGCACTCATTTACAAGGGGCTGCTTTAGGCCTTAACACTGCTAGTTATGAGGCAATCATCATTGGTGCTGGTACCATGAAAAAGCACTGGTTTACTTTGTAAAAGTGATAAGCTTTAGGGAGGGTATCCCTGCCGTATGCCAGAGGAGACAGACTTTGTTAACCTATCCAACCCAGCCTAGCATGGAGTCAGACATTAAATGACAATGATGATGATCTACACACACACACACATACACACACATCTTGACATTTTAGTGTGTACAATAGATCGGTTCATAACTACATATTTACTGAATTAGTGGCGACTGTGAAGACAAAACCCACCAAAACAAACACGGTATTGCTGTGTGAGCCATTTAGATGTTGACAGTTCAAAAGACAATATATTTAGTTTAACCTATTTTACGGAATATTCTGAACAAAAATGAAATAAAAAATACATTAAACTGTAACTTGAAATTATTTTTTTCTCTTGTTTCAGTCAATAGACTGCGGCCATGCTGGGGCAGCACTGTCTTCAAGAATTTTAAGTCAAATGAATCGACTCCAGAATTTAATTTCTTTTTTTTTAAAAGCCTGGTACTTAGTCTGTTGGTTTCTTTTGCTGAACTGCTAGGCTATGGGGATGTAAACACACCAACATTGGCTGTCAAGTGGTGATGTGGGGGGAGCAAACACACACACAGACATACACACACACACCATTCTAGTGGAAGGATTCTCATGGAAAAAGGAAAGTTTAAAGTAGACATGAGAAAGAATGCAAAGCAAAGTGATGTCAGGAGATTGATCTGAAGAAGGAGATGAGACAAAACGATGATGCCACAAATGGTGAGAGGCTGAGTTAGAGAAGCCTTGACCAACACCATAGAACAAGTATGGTGGAGAAGAGAAATAGGCATAAAATGATAATAAGGAGGAGGAGGAGGTAGTACTAGAGTGGTGGCCAAGTAATAATTATTTGAATATCAATATAGTGTAAATTATGAATAAATTCATAAAATCATAAACATGGAGGGATTTTGTTTCGCTCTGATATGAGAGCAGCTTTCGCTTGCTCCTTCACACACACACACACACACACACACACACATGGATGAATATATATATATTCATATACACTTTCTCATACTCCCATATATTGTGTGTGTGTGTGTGGAGGGAACCTGTGGAAGAGGTAGATCCAGGAAGACACGGGATGAGGTGGTGCAGCATGATCTTCAAATGTTGGGCCTCACAGAAGCAATGACAAGCGACCAAAACCTTTGGTGATATGCCATGCTTGTGAAGACCCACCAAGCCAAGTGAAATCGCAGTTGTTGTCGATGTGAGTGTCATATAACTGGCACTCGTGCCTGTGGATCATAAAAAGCACCCTTTGTACGTTGGGTGACATGCTGTTTGCAAAGACCCATCAAGCCAAGTGAAATCGTAGTCATGGCTGATGCCAGTGTCACATAACTGGCACTTGTGTTGGTGGCACATAAAAAGCACCCTTTGAACTTTGGGCCTCATAGAGACATTTGGCAATAAACCGTGCTTGAGAAGACCTCTCAAGTCAAGTGACATCACAGTCATTACTGATGGTGGTGTTTCGTAACCAGCACATAAATAGCACCCACTACACTCTTGGAGTGGTTGGCATTAGGAAGGGCGTCCAGCCATAAAAATCATGCTAAATCAGACTGGAATCTGGTACAGCTCCCTGGCTCACCAGTTCTCAGTCAGACCATCCAACCCATGCCAGCATGGAAAATGGAAGCTAAACGATGATGATGAAGATGATGATATATACATACAAATATATATATATATATATATATACATATATATATATATATATATATATATATATATATATATATATATATTATGTGAAATAGAAAGATGAATAATCTTGTAGTAGATTAATCAAAAGTTGTAGAATGAAATAAAACGATTTCTGTTCAATCTGCGTTCAGCTCCATTTCTTCAATTCACCAATAATGTATATATATATATATATATATATATATATACACACACACACACACATAATTAATTATTGGTCACATCAGAGAGACAGGCTGACAGGAAGGACATCCAACCATAGGAACCATGCCAAATCAGATTGGAACCTGGTGCAGCTTCCCAACTTAACAGTTTCAGTCAAACCATCCAACCCATGCCAGCATGGAAAACAGATGTTAAATGATGATGATGATCTCACACACACACACACACACACACACACTGTCTGGTTTATGTTTGATTTTATTTTCTATTTACCTCTTTATATTACTAGTGCTTGTAGTTATATGTGCTGAGTTGCAGTATCACCAACCGGTTGTCACCACCACCACCACCACCATTGTCATCATCATCATCATCATTTATTTATTTCCCTCAGTTGTCATTCTCATCATAATGAGCATCAACTATATATCATACTCATCCAAATCACCACAACATGGTAGCCATCATCATCATTAACATAAGCACCGCCACAACAATGCCAACTATTATCTCTATCACTGCTTCTTTATTTTTTTTCTTTATTTTTTTTTTCTTTTTGCTCTTTCATCTCCTCTATTATGGAGAGAGAATGAATTAGCAGAGAAATATCAGGCCTGTCCCCCCACCCACTCTCAACTCCAACCATTCCAGTCACCTGCAGCCAGCTGTTGAGCTCCATATCACCACTTCCTCTTTGTTAGAAAGGTGTGTTGCTATGAGTACTATTATGAACAAAAAAAAAAAAAAAGCATATATGATGCCATAGCACTGATGTAAATAAAGCAAAGGCAGATAAGGAAGGACAGAGAGACTGAAAGAAAGCTTTACTTCCTCCACACACAATAATGATGGTTCCTACTTTGGTAAGCTATATTATATTATATTATATTATATTGTGTTCAATTATATGTGGCTCTGTGGTAAATGTCTTACTTCTTGACCACATGGTTTTGAATTCAGGCCCACTGTGCAGCAACTTGGGCAAGTGTCTTCTGCTATAGCCCTGGACCAACCAAGGCCTTGTCGGAGCATTTCAATGAAGCCTGTTGTGTGTGTGTGTGTGAGTGTACATACATACATACATATATCATCATCATCATCATCATCATCATCATTTAATGTCCATTTTCCATGCTAGCATGGGTTGGATGGTTGGACCAGAGCTGGCAAGCCAGAGAGCTGCACCAGATTCCAGACTGATTTGGCTTGGTTTCTATGGTTGGATACCCTTCTTAATGCCAACCACTTTACAGAGTGTAGAGGGTGCTTTTTATGTGGCACCAGCACATATTTGATATATATATATATATATATATATATATATATATATATATATATATATGTATATGTATATATATATATAATTTAGTGTACACAGTATTAAAATAAGAGCTACGAATAGTTTATTGCCATGGAGTACTATAATTAATCAGATAATTAGCAGTACTTATTTGTTGATCCAACATTAATGGAACAGTAAACTATATATATATAAGACTTTTTGGGGGACAACCAGATCAAGTGTAACTGTCTGAAATGGTCGTGACTTCTGGTACTTGACTGATAAAAGAAAGCCAAGAATGAGGCGTCTTTTTTTGCCTGTCCTTCTAATTGTTGTTTCTCTTGTCTGCCTTTGTGTCGTTTGTTTGTCCGAATGTTTTAATGCCTTCTATTGCATTTTTGTTCCATTTATATATATATATATTTATGTATGTATATATATATATATATATATATATATATAAAGTACTGTTCTGTGATAGAAAATTCAACAAAAAAAGTACTCCATCTGGTGAGAGGTAAATATTATTTATTTAAAGGACAGAATACACGTATTTAAGCGCTGCTATGTTTCATATGTTGATAAATACTGAAACATATTCTTCAGGTGCAAACCATATATCATAACGAAGCAAAGAAATTGAATGATAATAGAAGAAATGCAAAGAAACTGAGAAAGCAGCAGATAGAAAACGCAGAGAGTAAAAAACGGCAAACAGGTATATGCATATATATGTAATGCATGGGTGAGTGTGTGTGTATCTGTGTTTCTTTGTGTTAACATTGTGTAATTGCTGTAAATGAGTGTGACTGTCATAGAAGCAGTGATGTTCCTTTCCAGCATATTGTGAAAACATGCTTGGCCAAGGAGAAACTGGATTGGAACAACAACAACAACACTAGAGTCTTTCGTCAATGTGGAACTTCTAAGCAGTGAGTTAACCTGCTAGAAATAAGACAAATTTCTCTTAAATCACACCCCAGTGTCTTAAAAAAAGGAAGGACACATTTGATAGTGTAGCCTAGGTGCATGATGTCTGAATAAATTACATAATGGTTATGGCTACAATGGCTCTGACTCCAGTCTTGCTTGATCATGGCTAACCTAGGGCTCAAAACAACAACAACCGCTTACTCCAAATCCATAGAGTAAAATGGAAAGGACTATCTTACCTGTGTGTAACATGGTACAGTTCCTAATGTCACTGAATTCTTGTTGAGAATGGTAATGATCAGAAATAGAACTGTTTGGGTGAACTGTTTCTAGCTTAGTATTCATATTGGAACGGATTTTCTGCTGGTAGTCTTGAACTTTCATCATAAGGTAATCCTTTCCTCGGATGAAGGCATCTTTGATCTTTGCTCGTGACTCACTTCTGAAGGGTGCCGATAGCATCCGAACTTTTGATTGAAGAGGCCCAGATCGGGGGCTGTGAGGCAGGAAATGTTGTGATGAATCGTCATGTTGAAACGAAGAATGAGATTTATAGTTCTTAGCTTCATTCAGTTGGTGTTGCCACAACACAGAAGAATCCTCTTGATAATAATCTAATCTGTCTGCAGCATCAGTGTCTTCATAGAAGTCAATGAGTTCGTCAGACAAAGAGTATGGGTACTGATAGTCAAATGGTAGTTGGTTAGTGTAAATATCTAGTGTTCAAAATACAAACGAAACAAAATTAATTTAGTCATTCAAAATAGCAGATCAAATTTCACAAATCTACAAAATGTAGTGATGATGATGATGATGATTATGGACATGAATTTTGAGGGAAAAGTGAATCAATCTAGTACTTAATTGGTCTAGTCTAGTGGTGGTCTGCACTTGGGCAGGTCCTGTACATGTGAACTTTTTCCAGCACTCTCTATACGATCTGAGAGGGCCTGTACCCTCCTTTTTCACTGTTAAGTGGATTACTAGACACTTCACTACCCTGACTAGACTTAAGATGAATACTGGAGTGGTTTCTCATTGCCTTCTCCAGGCAGGTAGGATTCGAACTCAGAATGTAGAGAGCCAGAAGATATATTGTAAAACACTTCTGCCAAAATGCTAACAATTCTGCCACTCTCCCATCTGCAGAGCAGTGTAGAATGAAGTGTTTTGCTCAAGAACACAATGTGCCACCCAGCATGAGAATCGAACTCAGGACCTGGCTACTGAGAGGGCAACATCTTAACCACTAAACCACATGCCTCTTGGTACTATATTTTATTGACCCCAGGAGGATAACAAGTAAATTCAGCCTCAGCAAGATTTGAACTCAAATGCAAAGACTTTGTTAAATATAACTCAAAACATTTTGTCCACTTTTCTACTGAGTTTACCTTGGAAATAACAATTCAATATCTTTTGTGATGGCTGTGCACTATGAAGTTTGCTTCCCAACCACATGGTTCTGGGTTCAGTCCCACTGCGTGGCACCTTGGGCAAGTGTCTTCTGCTATAGCCTCAGGATGACCAAAGCCTTGTGAGTGGATTTGGTAGACGGAAACTGAAAGAAGCCCATCGTATAGATGTATGTATGTATGTGTGTGTGTATATATATATCTCCATGTGTGTGTCCCACCATTCGCTCAGATATGTGTTTCTTTAACATAGAAGAGGAATTACATCACACTGAGTGATACAATTAAGAAATGCAATGCATTTGATAACTTGACCAACTTCTGTGACACACACACATGATATATTAAAAGTGCAACAGATGGAAAGAGGCAAGAACAGAAACAGCAAGACAGACAGACAGACACACAGGTACACACACACACACATACAGACACAAACAGAAAGGCAAATAAGCAGGCAAAGAGAGAAACTAGTAGTGAAAAAGCAAATAAAGATAGAGGCAAGCCAGAGAGAAAGAACGGATGAGGGTGGGGGGGGGTCAGGCAGACAAATATGTGGCATTCCGTTGGTTGCAACGACGAGGGTTCCAGTTGATCCAATCAACAGAACAGCCTGCTCGTGAACTTAACGTGCAAGTGGCTGAGCACTCCACAGACACGTGTATCCTAAATGCAGTTCTTGGGGAGATTCAGCATGACACAGAGTGTGACAAGGCTGGCCCTTTGAAATACAGGTACAACAGAAACAGGAAGAGTGAGAGAAAGGTGTGGTGAAAAAGTACAACAGGGTTTGCCACCATCCCCTGCAGGAACCTTGTGGAGCTTTAGGTGTTTTTGCTCAATAAACACTGACAACGCCCAGTCTGAGAATCGAAACTGCGATCCTACAACCACAAGTCCACTTCCCTAACCACTGGGCCATTGCGAGGCAGGCAAATAAAGGATGGAAAAAGTGTGTTTTTGGAAGAAGGAAGAAGTGACATTTACTTTGACAGATCTATTCTTTTGCTTGTTTCAGTCATAAGACCATGGCCATGCTGGGGCACCGCCTTCAAGAATTTTAACTCAAAAGAATTGACCCAAGTAATTATTTTTTTATAAACTTGGTTCCTATTCTATCAGTCTCTTTGGCTGAACTGCTAAGTTATCGAGACATAAACACACCAACACCTGTGGTCAAGTGGGGGTTGGGGGACAGACACAGACACAAAGACATGTACACACATATATACATAATGATTTTTTGGCTAATTTTGAAATTAAACCGGCAGTTTATATTTACTGCTGAGAAAACCGCGCGAGTGTGGTGGATTTTGAAAATTTATAGCATATGGACTCAAGGCATGTTTGTTATCGCCTCGTGAACATATGGTAGACCTTGGCTTTTCTGCTGAAGAGGCAACGCCAGTGGTAAATAAATTTACTTTATTTACAAAAGATTGCCGAAACTATGCATAGTCCAGAAAGGAGAGGGTAAACGTTTTTATTTCTCTTTCCATTTCAGAATTACAACTATTAGTGGTTTGGAGTTTAGCTGCTCTTTCTAGTGAGTCGGATGTCCTATTATGGCCATCCCTTATATGTTTGAATATATACACACATATATATACATTTATATATTTGTTTTGCAAGATTTTTTGATGTGAAATCGTGTGTTGAAACAGATATTGTTATATTTCGGAATGGTCATTTTGCCAGTTTAGCCAATAAAAACACACGCACTATATATTTGGTGTTACTTTGCTTCAGCGTTATTTATTTTTTACATTAATCTTAATCTTATTTCGGCCAGAGTTCTTTCGTCACACTCCTGTGACTGCATCTGTAGTCCTTTGCTTTCTTCTTTCTTATTTGTGTCTCTCCTTACTAACGGTCAGCCATTTTGTATTTTGTATTCCTATTGTATGTGTCTTCATTTGCGCATGGCGTATACCCCTATGTGTGTCTATGTTTAGTTAGTGTGTGCGTGTATGGGGGGGGAGTGCCTGTAATATTTGTATCTCCTGTTTATATAAGTTCGTGTAATTTGTTTTTGTTTATTTTTATTTTGTTCATGTGTTTACACCTACTTATTATTATTATCATCATTATCATTATTATTATTATTATGTATGTATGTATGTATGTATAATAATAATAATAATAATAATAATAATAATAATAATAATAATAATTAATAATAATAATAATAATTAAAAAAATGTATATAGTTATTTACTTCCATTTGTTTATTTATCTTTGTATTTTATTTTATTATGTGTTCAGTTTTGTTTATATTGATTATTATATTTTTTATTACTATTATTATTACAAAAGAATAAGTCCCGAGGTCGATTTATTTGACTAAAGGTGGTGCTCTAGCATGGCTGCAGTCAAATGACTAAAAGAAGAGAATAAAAGAATATAGGAGTGTGTATATATATGTATTGGGTATGTTCGTAGCCGATGAAGAACATCCACTGCCCATAGCTGCTGGACATCATCTACAGTATTAATACAATTATCACTGGATCTACATCGGTGGGAATTATTCAGTGTGCTTTGAGTTGGCTTAAACATACTGTCACTAACAACATGGTGTATTAAACCTGAGTGAAACAGTGTTTTATTTAATGAGATACCCCTTATAACACCACCAAGGGATGCACCATAACCAGTCACACAGTATCCCACCCGTGAGGAATCAATGCAGGATGCGTTGAAATGATTGTTGTGAGCAACAAAGTTTCTCATCTATTCCATTTTCCATCTCTACCATTTGTTTTATTTATGTATGTGTGTATGTGTGTGTGTGTGTGTGTGTGTGTATATGTATGTATCTATTTATATAAGTATGCATATATATATATATATATATATATATATATATATGCATACTTATATAAATAGATACATACATACACACACACACACACACATACATATATATATATATGCATACTTATATAAATAGATACATACATACACACATACATAAATAAAACAAATGGTAGAGATGGAAAATGGAATAGATGAGAAACTTTGTTGCTCACAACAATCATTTCAACGCATCCTGCATTGATTCCTCATGGGTGGGATACTGTGTGACTGGTTATGGTGCATCCCTTGGTGGTGTTATAAGGGGTATATATATATATATATATATATATATATATATATATCCGTGATAATGAAGGGTGAAATTAATTAATTTGGAATAATTATCAATTACACCAAGTAGTCTTCGGCATGTAAAAGCCTCATTAGAGGAAAATTTAAGTAATACTAAGCAATAAAGGGTTTAGCAACGAATTGCCTTACCACATACCGAATTTAGAAATAGCAGTCAAAGAGTTATAGCTATTTCTTCTACTAAAAAGGGAGATCTCAGTAAAAACAGCAATTGGAAGGCAGACACAAACTGTTTGTGTCTGCCTTCCAATTGCTGTTTTTACTGAGATCTCCCTTTTTAGTAGAAGAAATAGCTATAACTCTTTGACTGCTATTTCTAAATTCGGTATGTGGTAAGGCAATTCATTGCTAAACCCTTTATTGCTTAGTATATATATATATATATATATATATATATATATACATGTATTTATATATATATTTATATATTTATATGTGTGTGTGCGTGTGCGTGTATACACACACACACACACACACATATATGTATATATAATATGTCACAGTTGGTTGTCATAATAAAACTCAGGGTTTTGGATGCCGGGGCTGAAGTCTGCTCCAGCATCTCTCAATAACTGATGAGATGTCGGAGCAGACTTCAGACTCTGGCATCCGAAACTTTGAGTTTTATTATGACAACCAACTAATTGTCACATATTATATTTATAGATAAATTCCTCTATTTTACATAATATCGAAGTCTCATTCATTCTTTTGTTGTCATATTATTATTAATATATATATAATATAATGTATATACATGTATTTATTTATATAAGTATACATAAAAATGTATGTATACACACACACACATATTTATATGTCTGTATGTATGAATGTACATAAAATGAATATGAATATAAGTCAGATTCACAAACAGCCAGCACTGAAACGGACACAGAAGGAGACGCTCTCCCAAATAAAGCAGGTGTTAGCTTCTGGAATGTTTATTTTACACAGCTCTCTTTGCATGTCTTCTGTGACTCTTGTTTGCTTTGCTGATTCAGAAAATCTCACTTTGCCACTCCTTGCCGTGCGACAAGAAAGGCTAACTAATAAATCTATGTCCTTGCTGCTCCAACCACTCCTATCCCAACTCACAACCCCCCCCCACCTTCATTTGAAAAATAAACTTTTAGTCCTTCCTTTCATCCACATTCTTAACATAACTAAAATTGCGCTAAAGAGATTCCATTATCATTATTCACTGAGCCACTGTCAATGAAGAGGGATGTTTAATAACCTTAATTTGAAAATAAACAGTTCCTAGTTTGTGTCCAACCTTATATGAATGTAACCATTCACGAATGAGACACCTGGTGGTAAATGGAGTCTGAAACAATATTGAAATATACTGTAAATATAAATCATCATCATCATCATCATCGTTTAATGTCCGTTTTCCATGCTGGCATAAGTTGGACGGTTCGACTGGGTCTGGAAAGCCAGGAGGCTGCACCAGGCACCAATCTGATTTGGCAAGGTTTCTACTGCTTGATGCCCTTCCTAATGCCAACGACTCCGAGAGTGTAGTGGGTACTTTTTACATCCCACTGGCACAGGAGCCAGTGAAGGTGGTGCTGGCATCGGCCACGTTTGGATGGTGCTTTTTACATATCACCGGCACAGAAGCCAGTTGGGGCTTTTTGGATGGTAGTCAAGGTGGTGCTGGCATCGACCATGTTTGGATGGTGGTTTTTACATGCCACTGGCATGAGAGCCAGTGAAGGTGGTGCTGGTATCGGCCATGTTCGGATGGTGCTTTTTATGTGTTACCAGCACGGAGACCACAACTACAATTTCCATTTGATTGTGATTTGATTTCATTTTGATGTTGATGTACTTGACTCAATAGGTCTTCTCAAGCACAGCATGTCGCCCTACAATCTAAGGGTACTTTTTGAGTTGGCTGGTCATGTGACACTGAACCCATGTTGTAGGGTATTTCTGTTGAAAGACACTGTCATTGTTTCAATTAATTTTTAAAATAATTAAGAATTTAGTAAAATAATTTTGTCTTTATTAAGCTGTTATATGGAACATAAATTAACATGAAATTTTGATGAAAGGTTTTAATTAAGATAATTTTAAAACAGAATTTGAATCATAAAACCAAGAACAGTTTCAGGCAAGTTTGTGTCAAAAAAGTTCAGAGGAATTTAACCTTTTTGCATTCAGCTTATTCTGTCAAATGTGATGCTTATTTCTTCACATTGTTTGGAATTATCACACATTCTCTTGTAGCTTCAAGATTTCAATGGTGTGTTTGTATATTTTTGAATGATGTTGAAAGGTAGGTGTGAGAGATTGAATCTGGTCAGTTTCAACATAACACAGGTAGAATATTTGGGCTGGATATGGCCAGATTAAATGCTAAGTGGTTAATAATCTAAAGTGATTATAAAGCTACATTCATCTGCAACTCCCTCTCTCATTTCTATCTTTTCTCTTTCTCTTTCTCTCTCTGTCTATCTATCTCTAAATCTGCATTCCTCAACAACAACTCTGGCTCTCTCATGCAGCAACTTTCAAACTATCCATTTTTTGGTCCCTAATGAATTACGTATATTTTCAGGCATATCTTCTGAAGTCCCTGTCATTAGAATGGTTTGCTGTTGCCTGTGCAGGAAACAGTAAAATATGGCACCAAAGAGGAATAAAATGAAATCGGTGCTATTGTATTTATGCCACCTCCTAGTGCACTACTGAAGTGGTTGTCAATAAACCAAAAAATCGAATTTACAAACTCATTTCACTAATGTTTACCTGTTATTCTTCCCCTCCCAAATCAGGCTTCATCCAACAGACTTATCATCAAAAACATTCCAAGCTGTGACCATTCCATCAGGGCTTTCATTTTTTTGATTTCTTTTTTTTTTTTTGTGTCAGATATAATATATATAGGGTAGGGTAGTAAGAGACTGAAGGTACAACTGAACAGCTGAAGGTCTTCAGAGAAGAAGCTTCAAGCTCCATCATGCAAATGTTTCAGCCCTTATCCCCTTACACTCTAAAAAGGTCAGGCTGCATCCGGTCCATGACCCCTGGATACCCCTCTGCTGCCATATCCTGTGTTACTGTCTATATTGAAACCTACACCTTCTTCGGTAGTCAGGGTGTCCCAGAGTCAAGGTACTTCACATGTCATAACCATTTCTGTCTAAGATGCCTATTGTACAAACAGTAAATTATGCCTTCTGAAATTCATTTCCAATTTTTCCTTAACCAAGTCCAGTTGGAACTCGTCTTACTTGCTTCTGCCATTGTCTTATGAGCTCTGCTTCTTTTTCTCCCAGAAATTGGGAGCAGGTTCATGAGATCAGAGACAGATAACATTATTCAAGGTGTCCTTTTTTTCTAAAACAGCTGAGTGTAATCTGAGGAAGATTTAGCTGTTGTTTCCAACAGATCAAACAAGTCTAATTTAAACCCTTTGGTGAACATCTTCAGGCTACAATAAGATAATATAAACCAGTGGTTCTCATCCAGGGTCCATATAAGGGTTTGTTGTTAAAATTTATGAGTAAAATAAATTGGTTGTACTTCTACAATGCACAAAACATTTTAAATTATTTTACACAATTCCAAAAAATATTTCATTCTAAAAGTACAGTAAGATTGTGTTTTGGTGTAGAGCATATGATTATGTAGGTCCAGTAGGGTAAAGTAGGGATCACATACATCATATGTAAAACAAAATGGTTGAGAACCACTAAAAATTAAATCAATTATATCAGTTTGAAGTTTTGGTTTCTCGTCTGATCCCTGCAACTAAACAACATATTAGAAGAGGTGGGGGCTAAGAACAGAAACGGTAACTGGCTGCAAACAATCTGCTTCAGTGAGCTTTGTCCAACCCAGGCAAGCATGGGAAAATGGACATTTAAAAATGATGATGACAGTCGTCGTCGTCTTCGTCAGTAATTCTATTGCTGGGGCACTACTTTGAAGAATTTTTAATCGAATGAATCGATCCCAGTACTTATTTTCTCAAGCCTGGCACTTATTCTATCGATTTCTTTTGCCAAATTGCTAAGTTATGGGGACATAAACAAACCAACACTAGTTGTCAAATGGTGGTGGTGGTGGTGGAGGGGGAACAAATAGAGACACAAAGACATACACATGCAGATGGGATTCTTTCAGTTTCCACCTACTACACTACTCACAAAGCTTTGGTCAGCCCGAGGCTATAGTATAAGACACTAGCCCAAGGTGCCACATGGTGCAACTGAACCTGGAACCATGTGGTTGGGAAGCAAATTCTTACCACAGAACACCTGAACACATAGTTACCTATCTCATCAAATATATTTTCCAATTATTTTTGAGTTTCTGATGTATTTTTCTTTTTTTTTTAGGAATTTTAATTGATAACATATTCTTTATGTTCCTCGTTAAAATGAATCTGTCTTATTAGGTGTCTACATAAAGGTTTAATTAATAAACATTATCTTTATGGTTGCCAGATTTAGTCTGTAGAAATGAAACTGAATATGGCAAGCTAAGTAAAACGAGTAATCAGTTTTCTCAACTGGAAAGAGTTAATCTTTGCTCATATTTGGTTACGACATACTTTATATTTCTCTTTCTCTCTCTCTCTCTCTCTCTCTCTCTCTCTCTCTCTCTATATATATATATATATATATATATATATATATATATATATATATATATATTATACACACATATACATAATACAAAGATATATATAGTTGTCAGTGCTGCCTGACTGGCTCCCATGCTGGTGGCATATAAAGGGCAGCATTCGAGTGTGGTTGATGCCTGTACTGCTTGAGTGACCTTCGTGCTGATGGCACGTAAAAAGCACCCACAACACTTTTGGAGTGGTTGGCATAAGGAAGTGCATCCAGCTGTAGAAACTTTGCCTGATCAGACTGGAGCCTGGTGCAGCCTTCTGGCTTGCCAGCCCTCAGCCAAACCGTCCAACCCATGCCAGCATGGAAAGCGGATGTTAAATGATGATGATGATGATGACATATATATATACACAAGCATACATACGTATATATATAATCTTCTGTCTGTCTGTCCATCCATTTGTTCATCCATCTATCCATCCATATATATATATATGTATGTATGTATATTATGTCAGGTCACTTTCGAGTGCTACTGGTAACATGTAACCCAGTACAACCTGTTGCATGGTCGGGCCGTCGGCGACTAAACTGGCAACCCCACCAAGCTTGCTTGATGAGGAGGGTGTTTATTGGACACCCTGCAGGATGAAAAACAAAACCCGTCAAAGGGCAGAGGAACTCTTGAGAGTCAATGGCCATCCAATAAATGTCATAAGGCTGTATCATGCATGAGGACATAGAAATAATCGGACTGAAAACCAGATTGCGCGGTTAAACCATTGGGAGTGAAGGACTCCTAGCCTTTGTTAGGGTATCCTTCTAGGAGAAGGTAACTCAGGTAACTGGGATGACTCCGATATAAAACCTGCGGCTCAGTGGTTACCGATGATGTTGACTTGTTCTTCGTTTCGGATTATGGCTGCTGTTGCTTAGTGAGTGGGATTGACTCAGTGCACAGCCTTTCCTCACTTTAAAAAAAATCTTCTTGCACAGGCATTGCATGATAACATCATTGATTAAGCTTCGTGCAATGGCCATACTCGATAACGAGGGGGCAGCCACCATGCATATATATCGTCATTGTCATCATTATCTTCATATAACACCTATGTTCCATGCTGGTTTGGGTTGGATAGTGTTTGACAGGATCCAATGTGTTCAAAAACTGCATCCTGCTCCAATGTGTGTGTGTGTCTGTGTGTGCAAGCATGTGCCTGCATGTGCAAACACACACATATATATATTTTTGACACTAGATAGATAGATATAAATATATGCATATATATATATATATATACATACATATATATTATATATATAAACATTTATATAAACACACTCACACACATGTATATATACACATATATGCATATATATATGCACACGTATAACATATATATAAACATATATATAAACATATATATACATACACATGTATATATAGTCCAACCCTTTCCAGCATGAGCAACAGATGTTAAATGATGATGATGATGAAGGATACAGTATTACAGCCATTCTTATCAATCAGATTCACACCGGATGATATTAAATAACAAGGTGGCTATCTAATATACATGCCTACAGAGATGCCCGTATGGAAAAAAACAAAACATAGCAACTGCTCTCCTAAGAGCATGTGTATTAGACAGCTGCCTTGTTACCTAATATCCGGTGCGAAACCCGTTGGTAAGGTCCAATGTAATGGATCTACAATATTGTATATGCTGATTAAGATACCTACTCTACTGGAAAAACATATGAGTGCATATTTTCCTGACATGTAGATTCTTAGATAACTATATAAACATGCATCTGTGTGTGTATGTATATATATATATATATATATATATATATATATAGTATATATATACGTATAGATATCTAGATATATAGATATATATTGATATAGAGTATGTGTATATATATATATAATATATATAATATAATATATGATGTAAGTAGATATATACGAACATATATAATAATTACATATATAGATATATGTATGTGTATATAGATATAGATATATATATATATATATATATATATATATATATATATATATATATATGTAGTATATGTATATATACATATATATATATAGTATGTGTATATATATATGTATATATATATATATATATATATGATATATATATATATGTATGTAGTATATATATATATATATATATATATATATATATATGTATGTATTATATATATATACATATATATATGTATATATAATATAGATATATGTATGGGTAGTAGATATATATGTATATATAATAGTATATAGTTATATATATATGTATATATACTATATATATATATATAGTATATATATATAATATATATATATATATATATATATATATATGTATATATAATATATATATATATATGTATATATAATATATATATATATATGGTATATATAATATATATATATATATATATATCTATATATATATATATTGTATCTATATAAATATATATATATAGAGAATATATATATATGTATATAGGTATGTAGTTATATATAAGATATATATATATATGTATATATGTATGTATGTATATATGTATATATAATATCTATTAATATGTATATATATATGTATGTATATATAATTATATATATATATATATATATATATTATATATATATGTATACATACATTATATATATATTATGTATACATACATATAATATATATATTATATATACATACATATATATATATATACACACATACATATATATATTATACATACATATA
>NC_043005.1:89148739-89197218 GCF_006345805.1 Octopus sinensis | reverse complement strand
CATAGATGAAGTGGACACAAACTCAACTGCTGGTCCAGATGGTTTCCAGCAATCCTCCCCAAAGCGTGTAAGCATGCCCTGGCAAAACCCCTCAAGATTCTCTTCCAGAGCTTTCTTGCGAATGGCAAACTCCCAAGAAAGCTGAAGGAGGGAATAATATGCCCAATACATAAAGTGGGAAGTAGAGCAGATGCCAAAAACTATAGGCCTATCTCTCTGACTTCACACATCACCAAAGTCATGGAACAGATAGTCAGAAAGAAACTAATCGCATTCCTTGAGGAAAATAACTTGCTGAGTGATACTCAGCATGGTTTTCGACCAGGTAGGAGCTGCCTGACCCAGTTCTTACAACATTATGACTGGGTGTTGAGGCAGTTACTCAACAAATCAAATGTGGACGTAATCTACCTTGATTTTGCAAAAGCTTTTGACAAGGTGGATCATGGTATGATATGCCACAAACTGCGTGACCTCGGCATAGCTGGAAAACTTGGAGTGTGGTTACATGACTTCCCGAAAGATAGGAGTCAGGCAGTAGTGGTTAATGGAGCCGCCTCTATGAACACACAAATAGTGAGCGGTGTTCCACAGGGCACTGTCTTGGGACCACTGCTTTTTATAGTGGCCCTCTCAGATATGCCCTCAGATATGCCCTCAAATGCCCGGATAGCCACTCATACGAAAGTCTCGCAGAAAATACAGAACCCCAGCGATGTTGCACACCTGCAGCAGGAGTTGGACTCAATCTACAGATGGGCTGAGGATAATAATATGCAGTTTAATGCTGAAAAATTCCAGGCCCTGCGCTACCAGCATCCAAAACTGAATATTAAACTTACAGGATACACCGGTCCACAGGGAATTTCAATCCCAAAGCCTAAGTCTTTGAGGGACCTGGGTATCAACATGAGTGATGATACCTCTTTCCAAGTGCACATTACCAGGATGGCGACGACTGGCTGGCTGGATCCTAAGAACATTCAGAACCAGAGATAAGGAAACCATGATGGTCCTCTGGTGGACATTCGTCCTCAGCCGCCTGGATTACTGCTCACAGCTATGGTCACCCACCAGTGTAAAATTAACAGCGGACCTTGAAACAATCCAGAGAAGATTCACAAAGAAGATCGTCTCTTTGGAACAGCTCAGCTACTGGGAAAGGTTGAAACAGCTAAGACTCTACTCCCTAGAGGGAAGACGGGAGAGGTATGCAGTAATATATGTCTGGAAGATCCTGGAAGGAATTGTGCCAAATTTTGGCATTGTAAGCTACACCAATGCTAGAACGGGACGACACTGCATAGTGCCAAAGATCCCAGCAATGCCATCACGCTTCAGGACCAGCTTCTACAACAGCCTGGGTTTTAAGGGTACACAGCTTTTTAATATTCTCCCAAAGAGTCTGAGGAACTTGCACAAAGTAGATGTAGCAGTTTTTAAATCAAAGCTGAACACCTTCCTGTCGAGAGTCCCGAATGAACCTACCTCACGGCAAGAGGTGCAAATGAGAGTAGCTATGTCAAACTCCATTCCTCACCAAGTGCCACATATTAGAGGAGGTTCTTCGTAATAACAGTGTAGCACAAAACGGCGGTGCATCAGCATGGCCGCAGCTCTAAGCTGAAACAAGCAAAAACAATATATATATATATATATATAATATATATATTTATAATAAATGCATATATTTATAATAAATATATATATATATATAATAAATATATATATTTATAATATATATATATATATATATATATTATATATATATATATATATATATATATATATATATATATAATAAATATATATATATATACATAATATATATATAATATATATATATAATAAGTATATATATATTATAAATATATATATATATAATATATATATTTATAATAAATAAATAAATATATATATATATATATAAGAAATTTATATAAACTTAGATATGTTTTGACCAAAGATTGGTCCAGGCCATGTCTAACTTAATAGCACCACCTGATAGAATTATTTGAATCCTGTTTAATTCAAGTTGTGTTTATGGTCCATTCAAGTAGTGAGTTTTTGTTGGGTGAGTTGTATCCAATAATGGGTGGCTTATCTGGTATTCCTTGAAGGAATCTATCCAGACTCCGTTTAAAGTTGATGGGATCCTTTTCCTCTTTGATCTCTTTCGGGACAATGTTAAATAAGGCAGGGCCTGTTGAAGAAAAGAAATTATGTTGCAGTGTACATGTACATGTATGCTGTGATCTTGAATTGGGCAGGGGACGTATGGCCCGTGGTCCCAGTCTTGGATGAACCTTGAAGCTAATGTTCAAGTTGGCGGTATATTCTCCACATCGTACAAATGATGTACCGCTCACGGCGACACTGGAGAGAGTAGAGTTTCAAGGCTTTAAGGCGATCCCAATAATCGAGAGCAGCCATGCCTTCAATTCGTTTTGTCTTGTATGGGGAGACCACAGTGGGCAGCAGTATTCGAGGTGTGGCCGTACAAAGGAGGAGAAAAGTGGTATGATGACACCTTGTTCTCTTGACTGGAAAGTTCTTAAGATCCAGGAACTCATCCTACGAGCTATATCGACCTTCTTGTTGATGTGTGCACTCTAACTGAGATCGTCATCAACAATTACACCCAGGTCTCTGATATTGTTAGAGGCTGTGAGCGGTTCCCCTGAAGGAAGAGAGCATGGCTGTTTTAGTGAGGAATTTCTTCCAAAATGCATCAGCTCAAATTTTCCCTTGTTCAGTTGCATTTTGTTTCTGTCTGCCTATTGACTCACAGCATATAGATCAGACTGGAGTTGAGTTCGGTCTGCTCCTTCATTGACGATTTGCTGGAGCTTAGTGTCATCAGCAAATATTTTCACTTTGCAGTAATGTACGACACTGGAAAGGTCGTTTATGTAGGATGGAAAATAGCACAGCGTCCCTTGTTGTTGGTGTCGCTGGGGCCAAATCTACAGTTGCCTTGAGAATAGTAATGGCAGACTGTTTGATGTGGGTGTGGTAGTGGTTTTTCTATTCTGGCAGGCTCGTTGGTCAGTGGTCCTATTGTAGTAACAGTAGCAGAGTGTTGTTGTTGTTGTTGTTGTTGTTGCTGTAGCAGCAGTGAAACTTGACTTGCAACAGTAGGGCTGGGTGGAATTGGGTCAGATACTGGTGCTAAACAAGGTGCTTCCAATGTAGTAGTAGAAGCAGTCTGTTGTTGTTGTGATAGTGAGTCCTGGCTTGCCAAGGTAGTGTTGGGTGGAATTAGGTCAGATGTTTGTTGTTGGCTATCGGGTCGTTGAAGTGACCCCTGACCTGTTGGAGTTGGGTCATTTGGTGCACTACATTCATTGACAAGGATGGCTTCTAGTGTTGCCATGTGCGTGTGGAAAATAGGAAATATTCTTACAGTCTCTTTTATTTTACTTTCGATCTGTTTTACAGATCTGTGAAAGGATTGTTTTGCTAATTTTTCAGCTATTTTACTGTAAACATTAGCTTCGTTGTGGTGAGTGTACCAAGCGTTTATCAGTGCAGTGATTTCATTTTCAACCCAGTGGCGTTTTTGAATATTATTGGCCATATTCAGTGGGACAGTATTATACATTGTACGTCAGTTAAATTGATGGCTTGATGTATAATAGTGAATACACCGTTGAAAAGTTTGTGTCGATATATTCGGAAATGCGTGGCTATATCTGAGTGTGCGTGGGAGAGTTCAGTGTATTTAGTACAAATCAGGATGAGCGGTGTGTTTAATACATATCAAGAAAAAAGAATTGTACTCACGGGACTAGTTTTAGAACTAGTCTTGGGTTTAGTTTTGGTTTATATTTCTTTCTCCAGGTTGTATATAGATTTGTATAAATTTATCCTCCGATGGTAGTAAAAGAGTAGAATAGTAGAATTGTAGAATTCAAAAGTTCTGGGACTAAAAACAAGGAGAGTTTCTGCTGGGTTGAGTTGAAATATGCTTCTTTGGCTACTGACTTTGACCGGAGCTATGAAAAGTACGTCTTGTCACAACGAATGCCCAGCTACGTATATATCATAATCATCATCATCATCGTTTAGCGTCCGCTTTCCATGCTAGCATGGTTGGACGGTTCAACTGGGGTCTGGGAAGCCAGAAGGCTGCACCAGGCCCAGTTTGATCTGGCAATGTTTCTACGGCTGGATGCCCTTCCTAACGCCAACCATTCCATTAGTGTATTGGTTGTTTTTTACGTGCCACCGGCACAGGTGCCAGACAAGTCTGGCAAACGGCCAAGATCGGATGGTGCTTTTTATGTGCCACCGGCACGGGGGCCAGGCGAGGCTGGCAACGGTCACGAACGGATGGTGCTTTTTACGTGCCACCGGCACGAGGCCAGTCGGGGCGGCGCTGGCAATGGCCATGAACGGATGGTGCTTTTTACGTGCCACCGGCACGGGGGCCAGGCGAGGCTGGCAACGGCCATGAACGGATATATATATATATATATATATATATATTATATATATATATATACACACACACACACACTTTTATCCTTTTACTTGTTACAGCCATGCAACTGCAGTCATGCTGGGGCACCACCATGGTCCTCTTGATTTCCTCAGTCTGAGGTGTTTCACATCACCACTCCTGTATGTGCCTTCGTCCCAGCTGTTGACCCATTTGGTGTATAAGGGAGTTTGATTCCGCTTCCTTCATCCGTACCTCATGTCGGTCTGTTGGTTCATCCGATATTGTGGAGAGGAGGATGTCTAGTTTCTTTTTGAAGACATCTACTTCCACCTTATGCAGATTTCTTAATTTTTGTGGCAGAGCATTGAAGAGCTGTGCACCTTTGAACCTGAAACTATTGCAGTACCTGGTCCTGAATTTAAATGGAGTGGATGGTACCTTTGGTACAATACAATAGTGGCCAGTTCTGGCATTTGTATAATTCTCAATGCTGAAATCAGGTACTAGCCCTTCTAGAATTTTCCATATGTGAATTAGAGAATATCTCTCACGCCTTTGCTCCAGGGAATAAAGTTGCAGTTTTCTCAGCCTATCCCTGTAGCTCATCCACTGCACTGTTTCAATCTTTTTAGTGTAGTGGTGTTGGACTGCTTCAAGCCCCAGTTAGTTTGGCACTATATGGCGACCATAACTGGGAGCACTATATATATATATAGTGTTTATAAATGACCAATTAGTTGGTTGTTATATTTAACCAACTGACTAGCAAAAAAGAAGTGATATTGGACCGGTGCATGTGTCATTATTGTTGGCATAATGACCCTCCCAAGACACAAGATGCATATGTGTGTGTGTGAGAGAGAGAGAGAAAGAGAGAGAGAGAAACATCCTATTCATAAAACTTAAACCCTGAATATTTTATAACTATACAGAAATTTAAATGTCAGACAGTTAAAGGACATACAATTCTCTACTTTCCATGGCATCTGAAGTCTCATACTAACCTTTTAAAAGATACAATTTTTAAATGATCAGTGTTAATAACTATAGAGTTTCAATATATGCTATGTATTGCTGTGTAAAGGAGAGCAGTGAAAAAGTGTGTGTCTGTGTATGTGTGGATGACAAACAGAGAATGGGAAAGCTCAAGAGAGAAGAAAAACATAAGAAAAACTGAAGGAAAAAGAAACACAGAGTTCATCATCATAAATTGACATTTCTCTGCCTCACACTGACATTCTTACTCTATTACCAACTCCATTACAACTATCAGTATTTCAGCAGCCCTTTTCTTGAATCCTCTCCGTTTTAACCAAAAATGACCATGAACCCATGATTTTTTTTCTTTGTGTATTATTCTGGGGTGACTTTGTTTTCGGGTGCAAATTTGGAAGCGATTTGTTGAGAAATGACATTGTTTCAAGACAAACAAACAAAACTCTTATCACTATAGATTTAAAACTACCATGCATATATCTCACTTCAACATCATGAAAAATTTCATTTTCATTTAATGGAAACTACTTTGAGAGATAACAAGAAATCAAAGTCTGGAGTGGGGGGGGGGCAGGGTTAGAGTTGTGTAGATATGTATGGGTGGTCTGAAAGTTACATTATTGACTAATCTTGTCTCATTTATTTTTGAGAAGGTCTGCTACACTAATTAGAAAAACTAGTATATTATTACTGTTGTTGTTATTATTATTAGTAGCAGAATTATTAATAATAATGTTTAAAAAAATGGTCACTAAATTAACTTAAAAAATGTGAATGATGAAACAGTAAGAATGATATGGAGGTAGAATACTGAGAGAGAGGGAAATGTGAGAGACAGGACGACTGACATTTCCAAATTATATATGCATACATATAAGTATATGAAATAAAAATTTAATATTTTGATTCTGGTTTATAATTTTTCAATAAATAATTAGGATTTTAATAATAAACTAAAATAACATGTTTTCCTTCATTTTGAAAGTTTTCTTTTTCATTTTAGTTTAAATTTAGAAAAGCAAGTCTGCTATAAATGTTTAAATCCAAGATTGATGGTAGTTGCTGTTGTCCCTAGAAACCCCAAAACCCTTTTTACCATAAGTCTAATTTCAAAGATAAAGAGTGATTCTTCACTTAGGATTGTATGCCAAGTTGTGTCTAAGTCCTGGTCACAGTAAGTTTTATATATATATATTTTTTCAAGTCAGGTCAGAAGTAACTGTTTTCAGCAAATAATTTCAAGACCAAGGAAGGAGATGTAAAGAAGAAAAAAAAAAAAAAAAAGGAAAAAAAAAAGAATTTATGATTTTGTTTTGTAATTCTCCTCAACTTTAAATAAAGAGACTGGATGTCAGAAGCAGGAGAGAGGAAGGAGTGAAGAAACAAGCACATAAAATATTCCTTTGGTTGTTTCAGTGAAATTCATGAGAGGATGTCCAGCAGAGTCTTACTTAGACCTGATGTGATGTATGAGTTGAAATGGTCAACGGCAATGCAGAAAGCAGTATCTCCTCCCCACCCCTAGTCGTTCTTGTCATCATCTACTCTGGTGCCGATGTTGTAATGTTTCCTGCAGTTGGGATAATGATAATTTAACTTGATCTACTAATATAACAGCCGCTGATAGAATTTCTCTCCATCGTTCTAGTTCACTTTCATGTAATACTTGTTGTTTTAACAGCTCAGCCCACTCTTCCTGATTCTGTGGGTAATTATCTTTATTTTGAAGACCATTCTTTAAGTATGGTAAATATATTGTGTTGGCATAACTTTCTAAAGACCATAGTTATAAAACAATACTGCATTAAACATGACAAGCAGTACCAATACAAAACAAACTAATCTGATCATTGTGTCAGCATTGAGTTTAATAATCTTTTCATCATTTGATAACTGACTTTTTGAAGGTGAGGAAGGAGTGACTGATTTTGCCTTTGACTTAGAATCGGCACCTGGTCGTTGTACTGGTGTTTCAGATGTACTACCTATTTGCCGACGACGTTTGCGTACTTTTTTCTTTGATACAGAATGACTACCTGAATGGTTCTGTTCCAATTTTTCAGATTCTGCTTGCAATTCACAAGCTAATGAATGAAAATATTCTGAACAACCATGAGCAGCATTTTTCTCAATTATATTTTTTACAATGCGCCACAATGTTTTTCTATAACGTACATCACTTGTTACTTTGAGTCTACATTTGGTATAAGACGCTCTAGTGATGCAATACCGGTGCTCAACATAAAATGATTCAGTGTAAGGTACAGAAGCCATTGTGGTAGAAGTGTCGATGACATACAACATTCCAGGTTGACTCTGTTTGTAACACACCTGATTCTCAGTAGCTGTTGAGTTCTTTGGCTCCAGAGATGCTCCCAGTGCCAGAGTATATGTTATTGTACGCTCTCGGTTTCCATCAGCATCAGGTTCTTCTGGCCAAGGAGGAAGGACAAGTTCATAAGTTTTCCTGACTTCAGCAAAATGCCTGAAAAATGGAGAATCTGTGAAGAGATATTCAAACATCTTGTCCACTGGAATACTGAAGACTTCATTCATGTAAGTCTTAGAAAAATGTTCATGTCCAGTACAGATAATTTTTCCTGTTTCCTCTGAAGGGCATTTAACAGGGTTACAACAAGATGGTAGACCTTCACCGTCATCACTCTCTTCTGTGGTATCTCCAAAATCTGTTAATGGTTCATCCCCATTAACAATGGGATCCTGGGAAGGCTCAAAGGCATCATCAGTAGCAACGAGATCAGTATCATCAATCATTTGTAATGGATTCTGTTTGAACCACATGCTGATCGGAGGAATCAGTTGGACAGTCCTTTCCAGCTATACTGCCATCTTCTTTGGTAATATGTCGATCTCTCAAATAATCAAGACCAGGAGGAGGAACATAATCATCATCACTAGAAGTTAATCCAAGTTCTTCTCCGTAGCTGATGTAAACCCAATGCCATTGCTCTTGCGGTGTCATTGGCTGATCCATCAGGGCATTTTGCCAAATCCTGAACAACATCATAAAAGTTTTGTCTCGAGTCCCAAAAGAGGTGAAAAAATATTTGTCTTTTTCTGTAGCAATTTGTATAGCATTTGGTATCACTCGGGCAGTTTTCTCTTTGGTAATAGCACATATTTCCTTGCATGGAATAGTTAACACAGTTTCCCATCTAAATATGTTTGCATAGAAGCAGACCCAGTTCTGAGAAATGAACATGCGACCATGCACAAGTATGTCTTTTTGAAGCGCACAAGAATAATCTACAATTAACCGTTCATCATTTGGTATTTCTTTGAAAATTTTCTTGTAATCCTCACTGCGTGATTTATAGGTAGGACTTAAAACCGGATATAAACATCATTTTTATATCTCCCAAATGCACATAGATTTTAAAGTTGTGGTATTTTTTTGTTAGTGGTACGTGGAATAACAAAAACGCCGTTGAAACTTATTTGCAAAAAGAAAACATTACATAGCTTCGGCTTTTCGTTCTGGCTTCAAATCCTGCCAAAGTCAACATTGTCTTTCGGCCCTTCGGGGTCGGATAAAATAAAGTACCAGTCAAACATGGAATCGATATAATCGTCTAGCACCACTCTTAACAAATTGCTGGCCTTGTGCCCAAAATTGAAACAATTGTGTAATCTCGCTATTAGTATTTTTCTTTCTTGAATTAACGACAACTTTGAACAAGCGATATAATAAATCTATATATCTATAATAAATATATATATACATATACATGCATACATATATCTCTTTTACTCTTTTACTCTTTTACTTGTTTCAGTCATTTGACTGCGGCCATGCTGGAGCACCGCCTTTAATCGAGCAATTCGACCCCGGACTTATTCTTTTGTAAGCCCAGTACTTATTCTATCGGTCTCTTTTGCCAAACTGCTAAGTAACGGGGACATAAACACACCATCGGTTGTCAAGCAATGCTAGGGGACAAACACAGACACACAAACACACACACGTATATATATATATATATATATATTATATATATATATATATATATATATATATACATATATACGACGGGCTTCTTTCAGTTTCCGTCTATCAAATCCACTCACAAGGCTTTGGTCGGCCCGAGGCTATAGTAGAAGACACTTGCCCAAGGTGCCACGCAGTGAGACTGAACCCGGAACCATGTGGTTGGTAGACAAGCTACTTACCACACAGCCACTCCTACGCCTATATATATATATATATATATATATATATAATATATATATATATATATAATTAAGAGACAGAACCGCCATAAAGTAATTCAATTAAAATTGAAAGATATTATCTATAATAAAATATAAATTTAAATATATTATTATTAATATTGTTCTAAAATTTTCTATATTAAATAATACACATTAAAATGACGACGTGCTTTTGTGACAATGTATTCAAATCAACAATATTAAGATCAATAATCTCAAAGATTAATATTTCTTCTGTCCAACAATATATAGCCACTCTTCAGGTCTCTATAACATAAAATAAATGAGGACGTTATAATTAAACTATACATTTATAAATAATCGATAAGATTTAACCATATTAAATAAAAGTAGGAGCATGACTTATCTTATTGATGAGCATCATATATATACATATATATATATATATATATATCTATATATATATATATATATATATATATATATATATATATATATATGTATATATATATATATACACACACAAAATTTAGAGGATTGACCACTAAAAGTGGACAGCCTGTATGCTAGATATAGACGTCAAAATCGCCATTTTCCACAGAGAATGTGTTCTCAAGAAAAAATTCAGCAGAAAACCAAAGCGTAAAAATAAGCAAGAAAAATGAAAATATACGAAATAAAAAACAATTACCTATGTACTAATTACTTTGGCGATTTTGACGTCTATATCTAGCATACAGGGTGTCCACTTTTATTGGTCAACCCTCTAAATTTTGTATGTAAAAAACAAGTTTTAATCTTCGAATTTTTTAAATATGCTAGGCCACTGGTTTTTATTGATTAATATCAATTTCTACCCTTATTTAATTATATATATATGTATATATAATATATATATATATATATATATATATATGTAGCTATGTGTGTGTCTATGTGTATGTGTTTGTCCCCCACCATTACTTGATGACCAGTGTTGGTTTGTCTATGTCCCCATAACTTAATGGTTAAAAATAAACCAATGGAATCAGCACCAGGCATAAAAAAGTTCTGGGGTCAATTAATTCAAGTAAAAGTTTTTCAAGGCAGTGCCCCAGCATGGCCGCAGTCAAATGAGAGAAACAAGTAAACGATAAAAGATAAAGAATACACAGAAAATGGTAAATGTAATATCACTTACCAGTTTAGCGTCAAAATTAGGGTCCGTTTTCGAAGCTGAGGAATGGTAAACATTTTCCAGGTTTCTACTCTTTTATTGTTCGATGAGGAAATGTTGACGATTTCTGTTTGAGGCAAAACTTTTTCATTCAGTTTGGCGATGTTGCTAAGAATTATGTTGGCATCTTTTGTTCTCTTTTTATTGAGGAGCCATCGGGGAGACTCGTCTAGGAAACTTGCAAATAAAAAACGGAAAATCTCATCAATACAACCGCATATACACACATATATACGTACACATATTCACATACATACATACATACATACATACATACAAACATAAAGATATTGGTAAATCGATAGATTGGTAGATAGGGAGATAGACATTTGTTGAAGGTGCCATACAATGAGACTGAACCCAGAACCATGCAGTTGGGAAGCAAACTTCTTACCACACACCCACACCTGTTAAAAATCAAGTGAAGTCTATATTTAAAGCGTCCTAAAGTACCCGTCCATAAACAACGAATGTTTTCCCCGCAAAATTGGATTCAGACGGAGGTATAGGTGTTAGATCGGAGGTTTGCTTCCCCGAGAGAGATATCTAAACAAAGACTAAGGGTTCCTCACCCCCAACTGCCCTTTGATGGGTTTATGTTTCTCATCCTGGAGGGTGTCCGTCATAAACCCCCACCTCACTCCCATCCGCCT
The DNA here is from genome assembly GCF_006345805.1 of Octopus sinensis. Lineage (NCBI taxonomy): Eukaryota > Metazoa > Mollusca > Cephalopoda > Octopoda > Octopodidae > Octopus > Octopus sinensis. The sequence goes on along the minus strand of NC_043005.1, from coordinate 89,185,712 downwards.
TCCCAAGCAAGCTTGTTAGGGTTGCAAGTTTAGCCGCCAACTATGTGACGAGTTGTACATGCATACAGACACACACACACATCCGTCCATCTACCCATACATACGTCCACACACACACACACACACACACACATATATATATACATATATACATACATCCATACATTCATGTACTCACAGTACATACATACACACATCCAACCATACGTATACATAGACGTCCATACACACATACATACATAGATCCATTGTTCATATAACCATATATGTATATACACATCCATCCATCCATCCATCCATCCAGTCAGCCTGCCAACCAGCCAGCCACCCACCCTTACATACCTTCATACCTACCAGATATAGACGATGGCGAACACCAGTGACGGGATTGATATTATGATCATCAAAGTCTTCCAGGTCCTCACAAAGTAAGTCAGAGGAAAAATGATCACTAGTCCGGTGGCAAATATCATGTGGGTGGCCACGTTAGATTTCATTCTATTGTTCGCCGAAGAGACTTCAGCAGCTGGAATTTGAAACAATGATGACAACATTTAAGCAAGATGATGATATAAAGAGGGAATTTATAATATACACACACATGCACGCGCATATGTGTGTGTATATGTATATATATAGATGTCATTAAAACACTTGTCTTTAACCGAATTTGGTTAACAATATCCAGCAATCAGACACCAATCAATGCAAGTAGAATACACATCGAAAGTAATTCCTTACGGATGACGAATAGATCTAAATAGCATTTAGAAGAATTTCAAGAAATTCAGAGTATTAGACCACAAAACTAGGGATAGAGAAAATCACATCTTTAATTGTTGAATTCACCAAAGAAAGCCGTCGACCGTTTCTGTTGTATCGCCATATATAGATTCAAGGAATATCATTCAAACTGATACATCTGAAAATACATGTTAACACGTTTCCAAGGTAATCATAAAATTAGTTAAATGCAAAGTGAGCATAGGCGCAGGCGTGGCTGTGTGGCAAGAAGCTTGCTTGCCAATCACGTGGTTCTGAGTTCAGTCACTCTGCGTGGCACCTTGGGCAAGTGTCTTTTACCATAACTCCAGACCAACCAAAGCTTCGAGACTGAATTTGGTAGACGGAAACTGAAAGAAGCATGTCGTATATATATATATATATATATATATATATATATATATATATAGGGAGGGAGAGAGAGAAAGAGAAAAGATGAAAAATACTAAAATATTTTCTACCTTATATATATGTGTGTGTGTATATATGTATGATTGTGTGTCTTTGTGTCTGTGTTTGTCCTCCATCCCTGCTTTACAACCGATGTTAGAGTGTTTGCTCCCTGTAACTTAATGGTTCAACAAAAAAGAACTGATAAAATAAGTACCAGGCTTTTTGATTTGTTCGAATAAAAACATTTCAAGGTGCCCCAGCATGGACGCAGTCTAATGACTAAAACAAATAAAAACTAGAAGTGGAGAAAATATCTCCGGTACACAAACACACACTAGGAGAACGTTGAAAAGAAATATAACATTCTAAGAAAAGCCAACCTAGCATTAAACCTTTGATTACATCAGTCGATAACGAAAGAATAAAAATAAACATATGAATTCTACGTCACGGCATCCAGAAATATTGAGATCCTACATCACAACAATCAGTTATCTATATATTAAATATACTAAACATTTTTAGAAAAATCATGCTTATTATATAAAATGCAATTGTAATTAAGAATCGAAATATTTAAATGTTTTCCAAAATTTGCGACATTTAATTGTAAAATTACCATTAAAATTTGATAATGTTAATTTAGAAGTAATTACATAATACATTTGTTTTCAAGGGAAAGATCACGTGTAGAATTTCCAATATTTTACAATAATGGAACACTTTAAATCATACTTAATGTTCCTGACTTTTAAATCCCAAGTGATTTTACTAAGATTTGTAGAATTACTTTTTCATCTATACTTGAATGACACTGATTATGAAATCTAGATTTCCAATTGTTTGTAGATGAACCTGTGTAATAATAATTATGATCCCCTTTTATTACCTTACATTGATACACAATATTTTTCATTAAGCACTGATTTCCTATAGGACAAACGATTGTGGTTTTAGAATCACACAGGCATTATTCACTTGTATTTGGTATTCATGATTAAAAGAAGTTTGATTAGTCCTCATCTCAGAATTAGGTGCTAAGGCAGGATTATTATTATTATTATTATTATTATTATTATTAATATTATTATTATTATTATTATTTTTTCCTTCTTTCTTCAAACTCTCTTCCATTTCTCGTCCATACATCTAGGGCAGAGAAGGACATTGTATGCATTCCCAGATTACACGCGCAAATTCACAGATAAAATATGTATTTAAAAATTAATAAATAAATAAATTCATGGATGGATGTTATTTTCACAGCGATAATGCTCTTCTCAGTACATGAGCCGTTCCAGTTAATACGATTTTTTGCACTTCCTGTAGGGATGGTGAGCCTGGAATTATTTTCAAATAGGTTTCAGTACCTTTTTTTATCATTCCTAGAGATCCTACAATCACTGGTACTGTAGTCGCCTTGAGATGCCACAGATTTTTTCAATTTCTATTAGCAGGTCTTTATCTCTCTATATATAAACGGCAGTTTGTCTGTGTGTGTTTCTGTGTGTCTGTTAGGTTGTACCCTCACCCTGACCACGGCTTTCAACCGATTCTGATGAAACTTGACACACACATAGCCCAATGTCATAATTCAAAACTAACGCAGCGAAAATTTTGAAAACACAAACCACAGACTGTCTAGGGGACGCAACTCGACCTTTTTAACTAAAAAAATTTACCATCATTTTTTTTCCAGTTTTTGGCTATAACTCTCTAAAAATGCTTTATAGTTATTTCCCTTACAAACCCGAGCAACGCCGGGCGATACTGCTAGTATTTACTAATCTTGTCAAATTCTTTCGCCGCTATATTGTGATCACAGGGAATACTCATGTCAATTTATTAATCCTTTTTGTCTGATCTTTTATAATAATATCCAGTTTATTAGCTTTTATAGTCTTGTCGGTCTGCACGGGGAAGTCCCATAGAATCGACACATTTTCTCCCTCAGTCACAGCTTCAGGATGATGTTTATACCATTTGTTAGCGGTTTTGATTTTATAATGCCGACATATTATCCAGTGTAAATACTGGCCAACTCTGTCATGTCTTGCTTTATATTCTACAGGTGCTAAGACTCTACACCCTGAGATTAGGTGGTCTATTGTTTCAATTTCATCGTTAAAGAATCGGCATTTTGGGTCAGCTCCATTTTTCATCACTTTGGCTTGGTAGTTCCAGGTAAATAAGCTTTGGTCTTGAGCAGCTAATATGAAACCTTCACTCTCTGCTTTTAGCCCTGAGCTTCGTAACCATTGGTGTGTGTGTTTCTAGTCGACATCAGCTTATTTGCTACCGGCCACATACTTGCCATGGAGAGGTTTCTGTTCCCATCTGCTAGCTAAATTTTCATGTGCTTTTGTCTTTGCAATTAATTTTATTTTCTTTGCAGCTGCAGTTGGCGTATTTCCTTCAGCCTGATCAATCTGGTGGGTATCTAAGAGATCAGCAGCGAATTTTTTGCTCTCTTTGAGAATAGAGTGAAGTCTTTTCAGTCTTTCATGTTTTCAACAAGTTTTAGCATCCAATCGTTGGTTGCTTCAAGGTATTTAGCCAGTCCGATTGTAGTGGTTTTGTATGTAAGTTCAAGCTGGATCAAATTTCGACCTCCCTGAGCTCTGGGAAGGTAAAGGCGATCCACGTCTGCCTTTGGATGGTGCATCTTATTACAAGTCAGTAGCTTGCGGATTTTTCTGTCAATTTTCATTATTTCACTGGTATTCCAGTTAAGCAATTGAAGCTATATAGAACAACTGGTACTGCTAAGGAATTTATGGCTAACACCTTATATGCATTCAGCTTAGACTTCAGGACTGCTCGAACTCTTCTATAACATTCTTTCCTAACCTTCTCTTTCATGCTTGCATGCTGGATACCAGAGCCTTCATTTATTCCTAGGTATTTATAGGTTTGTTCCTACTCAAGTTCCTTTATTACTATTTCGACATCTAATTCAATTGAACTAGAATTTACCAATTTCCCTTTCTTAAAAGTGGCTTTGGCACACTTTTCAAGGCTAAACTCCATCCCGATATCATCACTGAATCTTTTCACAGTATGTAATAATCCTTCAAGCTCTTCATCATCTTTGCCATATAGCTTTAAGTCATCCATATAAAATAGATGGCTTATTTTTCTGTTGTCAATTTTGTAGCCATATCCTGTTCTATTCAGTTCACTTGAGAGTGATATTAGTGCTATGCAGAAAATTAGTGGTGAAAGTGAGTTACCTTGTAAAATTCCACAGTTTATGCTAATGTTGTTTGAGTGCAATACTCCATTAGAATGATATAATTGGAGCTTCGTGTTCCATAGTGACATATTATACTTTAAAAAATCTGAAATCACAGGAGAAATTTTGAAAATGTCCAGCGATTTCAGAATCCACGAATGTAGTATGCTGTCAAAGGCTTTTTTTATAATCAATCCACGAAGAGCTGAGATTTCTGCGCTTGTTATGGCAGTTCTCAAGGATCATGCGATTAATTAGGATCTGATCTTTGCATCCGTATGAGCCTCGTCTGCATCCTTTTTGTTCCCTACTAGAATATGTTTTCCCTACTAGAATAGATGTCAAAATCTTATAGGTAGTAGATAAACATGTTATAGGCTGGTAGTTTTTGGGGTCTTTCGTTTTGTTATTTTTGGGGAGGAGGTAAGTAATACCATTTGCCATCCAATGTGGTGTTTTTTCCGGGTCTTTCATAAAACTATTAAATAGTAATACTAACATTTTGTGTGCTGACGAGAGTGATGAGAGCCAGAAATTTGGTACTCTATCAATACCAGGGGATTTCCACTTATGAGCCTTCGTTAGTGCCCTCCTTAGGTAGGCGATTGACATGTCTTCCCATACCTGTTCTTGTAGATTTTTGCAGTCATCTTGGGTGCGTTTGATCCACTCTGCATTTTCATTGTATGGTTTCTTTGTATGGTTATTATTATTATTATTATTATTATTATTATTATTATTATTATTATTATTATTATTATTATTATTATTAAATCTAGGTGCTAACTGTTATCAGAATCGGAATTAATTTTACTTATAGAAATCGAAATCTACTTTAAAAAAATTATCATTACAATTAATTTCACAAATCACACTATCGATTCTAGTCTTCTTTACAGATTATGAGTTACGCTATTCTCTAATTTCCCGTTTGTTATGTGCTGCTAAAATCTCAGCTAAATTTCTGGTGGTTGAATACAAAAGTTTTATACTATGGCGATTAAATAATTTCCTGTATATATTTGAAGGTGGGAAATATTTATCTAACGCAGCAAAGAACTTTTAAGGAATATTGGTAGCTATTGAATATGTGAAAGGTGCATTATGCCATATAATATTCCTTGATTCATTTGTTTTATTATTTATATATATGCTTCCTTTTGTATTAACATTATTACTATTTGATTTTTTTCTCACTGTAAATAATATTCTTAAATTTATGTATATCAATAGATTCTTCTTCTTCTTCTTCTTCTTCTTCTTCTTCTTTCTTCTTCTTCTTCTTCTTCTTTTTCTTTTTCTTCTTCTTCTTCTTCTTCTTCTTTTCTTCTTCTTCTTCTTCTTCTTCTTCTTCTTCTTCTTCTTCTTCTTCTTCTGTTTCTTATTCTTTATGCTAAGCATATATTTGGTATCTACAGAGTTGGATCCATGCTTTTTAATAATGCGTTCATCTTCAAAACTCCGATCACATTTGTATCATTTTTCTTCTTGCTTTTATTTACCTTAGTTAAAGAAGATTGTTTGATGCTTTTATTTCCATCTTTATCTTTTTTACACTCACCTTCATGTTCCAGTTTATTTAATATTCCCAGAAATGACAGAATAAGTTCTCTCAACCTCTGGAACATCCTTAGTGAAACGTGTGGAAATGTATATATATATATATGTATATGTATACATATATATATATATATATATATATATATATATATATATATATATATATATATATATATATATATATATATATATATATATATTATCTAGAGGGCATTACTATACATAAATGCCACACGCTAAGAGGGACTCTTAAAGTCAAAATTACCAAAATAAATAAATTTTGGTAGTTTTGATTTTCAGAGTCCCTCCTAGTGTGGCATTTATGTATAGTAATGGCCTCTAGATAATATAAATAAATATATTAAGAGAAAAATTGATGTTTTTTTTGTCTCTTATGAGGTTTTTTGTGCTAACTACTTGATAAATTCTTATAAAGATTTTATCCTATTTTTAACTTATATATATATATATAATATATATATATATATATATTTCAATTCGAAAAATCACTTAGTTCAATTTGAAAAATCCACCAGAATGGACGAAAGCGCTAATATATGATATATGATATAAGTTATATGATGTATAAAAACATGTAATATACAAATAAATATCTGTGAATATAAAACCATCCGAATTTCTGAGTACCTCATTTCTTCTAATATACAATACCTGTACATCATCTCCAAACACATATATGTATGTGTATGTATGTTTATGTATGTATGTATGTATGTATGTATGTATGTATGTATGTATGTATGTATGTATGTATGTATGTATGTATGCATACAGATGTATACTTTGATGCTTTTATACTTTGATAGGTTTCAGCCAGTATTGGTCCAGGCCATGTCTAACTTAATAGCACCACTTGGCAAAGTCATTCAAACCAGGAATCGGACAACATGGCCAGCTCAAGTAGAGAGTTATTGTTTAGGGAGACATATCCGGGTGTAGGAGGTTTATCCGGGATTTTTTAAAGGAATTTATCTAAAGACTTCTTGAACATTATGGGGTCTGTTTCTGCTTTAATATGTTTTGGTGTAATGTTAAAGAGAGCGGGGCCAATTGAGGTGAAATAATTGTGCTATATAGTTATGTGATGCGAGTATGATTTTTGTCCTGGGCAGATAGCATGGGGCCCAAGTCTTGGGTGTATCTTAAAGGTGATGTGAACATCATTTGGACAATGCTTATTGAATATTTTCCACCTCATGCAGATGATGTAGTGTTCACGGCAGTGGTGGAGAGAATAAGGTTTGAACTTTTCTAGTCGACCCCAATAGTGAAGGCCTGTCATGCCATCTATCTTTTTTGTAATTGACCTTTGCAGTGCTTCAGTTTTCATGATACTTTGTTTCGTGTAGGGAGACCACAGTGGACAACAGTATTCAAGGTGGAGGTCAAAAGTGGAGAAGAGAAGGATAAGGGAGTGGATATCTCTTGACTGGACAGTTCTGAGAATCCAGGATCACATTGTGCGGGCCATATCGACTTTGCTGTTTATATGTGTGGCCCAGCATATAATGTTGTTCACAATTGCTACCAAGTCTCAGATGTTGTTGGATGCCATGAGAGTTTTATCTGAAATAGGATACCCCGAGTTTCAGGGTATCCTATTTTCCGAAGTGGAATAACTCAAATTTGTCCTTGTTCAGCAGCATAATATTCTTTCCCGCCCATCGGATTATTACAGCCAGTAGGTCTGACTGATGGCATGTCCGGTCACCCACTTCTGTGACGACCCTCTGGATCTTGGAATCAAAGATTCTTATGTTACTGTGCTTGATGATGTTAGTAATGTCATTGATATAGTGGGCCTGACACAGTGCCTTGAGGAACACCACTACTGACTTTGGCTGGCGTTTGATTTTACTGTTTCAACTACAACGTGATGGGTTTTGCTTGTCAGGATCCATTGTAATGACTTTGCAGAGACACGAATTTTGGATAGTATTTTCCAAGAGGATCTTATGATCCACTCGGTCAAAGGCCTTGCAGAAATCAAAGTAGATGACATCAGTATCTGATTCCTCTCCCAAAGCTCTCAAAATGTCATCAAAGTGATGCAGGAGCTATGTTAGACAGTTCCGTCCATTACGGAACCCATGTTGGTTGGGGTTCAGCACTCTGTTGCTTTTAAGAAAGTGGATTATCCGTGATCTCACCACCTTCTCAAATATCTTGATAATTGAGAGGTGAGTGAGATCAGATGGTAGTTCGCTGCAACGGGACTTGTTTCCCTTTTTGAAAACTGGGACAACAGACTGGAACAGAAAGTTTTCAGGAATATAACCATCATCCAGTGAGTTCCTCCACTCTTTAGCAAGAGATGCAAGTTGGTGTCGGCACACCTTCGGGGCACAATCAGGGAACCTATCAGGGCCTACTGATGAATTGTGTTTGATTTCGTTTATTGTCGCTAAGACATCATGGGCACCAAACGTTATGTCCGATATAGTGCGTTGATACAGTCCAGATCGGCCATATCAGGGTTTCTTAAAACAAAGCAGTACTGTTTCTGCAGTATCTCACTCATGGTTTTGGCATTATCTTGGAGATTGCCAATTTCATCAATTAGAGAGTCAACAGTGGAGACAGTGACCCTGTTTTGTTTTCGCAAAACAGAATAACTCTTTGGGGTTGAGTTTGATTTTCTCAATGACACATTTCTCCTCAGCTGTTCTTTGGTTATTGATGATGGCCGTAATGCATCGTTGGAGGTTATATGTTTTTTTTATTCGAGCAGGGTGATAGCTGTCGAATATATATGTGGTTGTCGGAGGTATTTTAGTTTGTTAATTTTTTTCTTTGTTCTTTTTATTTTTCTGATAATCGTTTTTCTGTTTTGGGGAATTCTGCACTTAGTTTCCTTAATAGGTCTCGGTGGGATGTGTTTAGCACATATGTTTGTGACGGTGTGCATGTGTCAAAGACCACTCAACATGTGAGAGACCATTTATGATTGCGCCCCAGTCGGCATCATAGAGATCCATAGTATCTAATGGGTGGGCTGGAGAGAGGTCGCTAGGGTTAGCTTTCGGCTGGAGAAATCTCAGATTACAGAGAACCATGTCATGGTCTGAAAGAAGGGTTTTTTCCCCACTGAAATATTGTGTATTGTGTTAGTGAGGTTACTGAATACAAGGTCTAAAATGTTCTGATATCTTGGTGCAAAGATAAGTGGGGATAAGAAAAACTCATTCATAAAGTCGAGAAGTGACTCTACTGCTTCTTTGTCAGCAATTGAAGTGGGAGGGTCTGATTTCAAACTGTTTGTAGACCAATCAGCACATGAAGCTAGCATGCCTCACTGCACATGCAACCATGTGCTGGCATCTGTTGGCGTGCTACAGAAGTAGTCCGGGAACTTTTTGATACCACTTCGTATGTGTTTGCGTAACCTGTGCTTTTCTGTTTTGCCATGACTATTGCCCTTCCACTCAGAGCAACGTAATATTTCTTTTCAGTAATGGGATGAACTAAAGTAGCTGATATGATTAAAACCCCTCAAAGGTCTCTTTCTAATGGAAGGGAGCAGATAAAGAATAAGAGACAGAAAATCATTCAATTTTAAAAATGGACGTTGTTTGCTTACCAAAGACAACTGAGGGAATGTAGGATCCAGAACCACCAACCGCATTGAGAAAACGTAACACATATATGGCATAAATGTTGGAGATTAAAGCATTTGCTATTCCAGATGACCCTTGCAAAAATAAACACACAATTATCACTTTTTTGCGACCAATCTGAAAAACATTGAAGAGAAAAACTTAAAAATTCATCTGATTAAACACACACGCGCACACACACGCACACACACACACACACACACACACACTCACACACACACACATGAGGTGTACTCAAAAGGTATCCAAATCTAATGTTTTTTCCTCCAAATCTAATGTCACGTGGGCAAAATACTTTGGATGGGGGGATAACACTGCCCTTCCTGCGCCTGTAGGTTGCATCAGTTCTCGGCTGTTATGCCTAAAGTACAGATATGTGGTTCTCACTCTGATTTTCGTCTTACCGTCAGATGGCCAAGTGCACCAAGCAGAGATATTGCATCATGTTTGGCCAAAATCTTGGGGGTACTCAAGCTCAAACCATCCAGAGAATTCAACAAACCATTGGCGATATGATACCATGGACAAAACTCAAAGTAAGGAGTGGTATAACTGTTTCAAACACGGCTTCTACTGAGTGGTGAGGGAGGCATGTGAAGGCAGGCCATCCACAAGCGGAAACGAGGTGACTGAGAAGATTCGGCGAATAGTTATGGAAGGACATCATGTAACAATCCAGGAAATTACTTATGAAATAAGTTATCCATGAATTCCATAGAATCTTTAAATCATCAAATCTTTTGTCCCCCATTTTCCCTTTTGTGTAATTACTTTGGTGAAGAGTTCTTTTATATTATTTGCTTATATTTTCATATATTTTTTGCATTATTTTTACTTCACGTCTTTTTATTTCTTCTTGTTATTTTGCTTAAATTAAGGATGGGGAATTCCTGAATTTCTTTCTAGCATTTGAACTTAATTGATATGAGGATATCCAAATGCGATGAACATTTTTTTTCTATAATAATAGCAACACAATATATCTTCACTTTGATATTTACTTCTATGGCCCAAATCCATGTAATTTCGTCCAATTCTGGCCTTAAGTACACTGTATATATAAAGAGTGGACTTATTGTGTATATTTAAAGTTCAACAGTTGATATTCCGCTAATCAGATGAGCTAGCTTCTTTATTTGCTTTAATTTGTGAAGAAACGGTTGTACTGTTTATTCATGTGTCTTTTACCTGTTTCAGTCTTTCGACTGTGGCCATGCTGGGGCACTGCCTTGAGGAATGTCTAGTCAAATGAAACGATCCCAGGACTTTTTTCTCAAGCCTGGCACCAATCTTATGGTATGTAGAAATTTATAAACGTTTAGGTATTTCTCAGCCAGAGTTTACCATCTACCTACATTCTTTTGTTAGAAACAAAACGTTGAGGCACCCAATTACCAAGGACTTGAATACTGGACTTTGTACCTTTGACCTTTGCATTGTCAAATCCAATACATCCAATAATACTAAAAGCAACAACAATACTCTCACAACTCGTGCCTATCTAACAAAAGAGAAACACCTACACACTTGTCTACGTTACTTATATTGGATGGACATTTGTCCTCATCTTGTTTGTTGTTAACACAACGTTTCGGCTGATATACCCTCCAGGTTTCATCAGGTGTCTTGGGGAAATTTTGAACCTGGGTTCTCATTTTTCGATGTTATTATTATTATTATTATTATTATTATTATTATTATTATTATTATTATTATTATTATTATCATTATTATTCAGGTCACTGCTTGGAATCTAATTTGGAATCTTGTGGTTAGTAGCCTGCACTCTTAACCACTATGCCATATGCCTGGGCATATGGCATAGGGGTTAAGAGTGCGGGCTAACCCCAAGATTCCGAATTTGATACCAGGCAGTGACCTGAAAGATAATAATAATGATAATAATAATAATAATAATAATAATAATGATAATAATAATAATAATAATAATAATATAATAATAATAATAATAATGATAATAATAATAATAATAATAATAATAATAATAATAATAATAATAATAATAATAACATCGAAAAATACTTTAGGAATGAGAACCTAGGTTCAAAATTTCCCCAAGACACCTGATGAAGGCTGGAGGGTATATCAGTCGAAACGTTGTGTTAACAACAAACAAGATGAGGACAAATATCCGTCAATTTTAAATAATGTAAATAATGTACATAATTCCTCATCTCTTTAATATAGAACTGTATTACCTACACACTTGTCTACAAATTTCTACCTGCATGAATAAATTCTAAACAATAACATCTTCCCAATTTAATCAATAAAAATTTCTCCAAAACACCTCTCCATAATAACTAGCCATAAACACGTGATTATCACTCCACTCAAACCGACAGACCCAAGGAAGATTCTAGCTCAAGAGACTATATAAAGGCAAGACTAACTCTAATGTATTGCAGTCTGACTATGGCTTAGCTACCCGAGACTTCGAAGTCACTGTCAACAACATTCTTGCTTAAGAATAATAAATATTCATTTATATATATAAAAATATATATAGGCGTGTGTGTAGAATCATCATTATTTCTAATTCTCTCTAAAGGAGACTATGGCAGCGGTACTGCATATTAATAGTTATCGCCAAGCTAATATGGCAGTCCAGATAAATAGGACAAGCCATCAGCTCTAAGCTAGCTATGTGACACACAAACCTGTGTCCATTATAAACTTCGAACAGGGAGGTCAGCAGCTTCCCCTTGCTGGTCAGATAAGAGGCAAACACCTCAACACTAGTCTGTGGATGCCAGCCCAGCAAGGGGAAGCTGCTGATCTCCCTTGTTCGAAGGTTATAATGGACACAGGTTTGTGTGTCACATAGCTAGCTAGAGGCGATGGCCTCTTGGTGCTAATCAACGGCAGCATTTGTCCTATTTATCTGGACTACCATGTTAGCTTGGCGATAACTATTTATATATATATACACACACACACACACACACACACGACAAAGAACAATTTTTGCCTCTTTTTATGGAGACAAAAGGGTTTTTAAGACTGCAAAAGAGTGCTCAAATGAAATTGAGACAGATTAAAAATTTAAAAAACATTGATTAGAGTACAGCCATCAAATTCGAGTCGATGACTTTATATAACACCATGCTTCATATATAAATATAACCATAACCTTCAACATATAAAGAATACATATATAAAAAAAAAACACAAAAGGTAATATATATATATAAGCATATAAAAATACAGATAACTGCCTATCACAAAGTTACACAATTGAATAAAAATTCTAAAGTGTGTCAAGCAACAAAACGTCTAAATAAAATATAAATAAGCTAAATTTTTTTATTCCCCTGAATTAAAAATATGTCAAAAAAGTTCATTTCATTAAAACCATTGGTAGGCTGGAGTTAAATTTTTTTAGTTAATTGATATTTTTATTTAGGTTTTTAGTTGTATGACATGCTTTAGAATTTTTACAATTCTATAATTGTATAAACCTTCTTGATAGGCCGTTCTATATATTCGTATTTTTATTTGCATATATATTTTTTACCTTCTGTGTGTTTTTTTATATATGTATTCCTTTTAAATCCATGTTTGTTCTCTAACCAATGTTTTTCTCTATATATACATATTTTCAACTAACGGTTTTTCCAATGACCGGTTAAAATGCAATGAACAAAATTCAGTATAAAATCATCTTATTATAAAATCGAAGAAAACCTTACATCAAAAATAGCTTATAAAGAAGGAAAGAGTCTAAATACCCAGGGTCAATAATTATTTGTAAAATATTAATCAATACATTAAAAGTCATATCTGTTAAAAAAAATTTAGACTTTTTCCTTCTTTATAAGCTATTTTTGATGTAAGGTTTTCTTCGATTTTATAATAAGATGATTTTATACTGAATTTTGTTCATTGCATGTAACCGGTCATTGGAAAAACCGTTAGTTGAAAAGACCAATGAAACAAAACCATTTTTAAATGTGTATCTATCAAACTAATTGTATGTTTGCTTATAACCTTATCTTTGTTCCACTCTAAACAAAACTGTCTGACAAATGGGAACGTGAAACTCTGAGTAACAGTTTTTGTGATATTTTTGCTGCTTTTTAATAAAGCATATTACTCTACCTCTGGTATTCGAGCACTATTTTTTCCACCTTGTTTCGCATTTATGTGCTTACTCTGGTACGTATTATATATATATGTATATATAGAGAAAAACATTGGTTAGAGAACAAACATGGATTTAAAAGGAATACATATATAAAAAAACACACAGAAGGTAAAAAATATATATGCAAATAAAAATACGAATATATAGAACGGCCTATCAAGAAGGTTTATACAATTCTTGTTGGGTTACATATACATTTAGCAGTATATGCACATACCAAACCATCTATAATATACATATATACACTAAAACATACACATGTACATAGCTACATACATATACAAGCATATATAGGCAAGACATAAATATATATACAAATGCATATATATATATATATATATTATATATATATATTCAAAATAAGCAACAAGAATGACTCCGGAGTCATTCTTGTTGCTTATTTTGATTATAATCACCCCACGGATTTTTATGGATAACACCATACAGAATTCTGGTGCATCTAAATTAAGTACCATATTCATTTGAATCTAAATTTTTGCTGAACTTATATATATATATATATACAAATGCATACACATGCACACATTTTCTAGCAGAGATGCCCGGCATTGCTCAGGATTAAAATGGAAATAGCTTGTATATAACATATTACAGTTATGTTGAAACAGGTGATATGGGAGAATGCAGCATTAACAACAAAACATTTGTGGAGTAAATGCCGGGCTAATCCGACTCAGTAACATGCTATGCGACCGTTTGGAGTATTTCAGACCCTAACCTGTTATGGAAAACTGGAGATGGGGGTTATGTGATTTTTGAACGCACCGAAATTTGCAGCAGTCAGCACTATGTCTAGCATCACCCATCATCTGAAATTTTAACACCTTCTTCAGGTTTGTTACCCTACATCACTCATAAAGTCAATTTGGAGGAACTGTGGTTGTTCATTTGTGGGTAAGAGGGAACCAATGAGGTGATAGACCTGCCCTTGAACTTTGACGTCGATGTAAATTCATGTTTATCTATCTTCTTAGATGTACCAAACGATGTCATTTGAAATACAGAGTTGTATTGTCTGATATTGTTCAGAAAATCCTTTCACTGGAGTGAAGTGCCTTCTAGAAGATTCATAAGAGTAGTGCTGGCAATGTTACCTGACCGCCTGAGCAACACATACCATTTGTTCCATTTGAAAATTTTAAAGCTCTACATAAACGACAATTTGTGCTCAGCACACCAATTTGGACAGAGTTATCATTTTTATAAGAATGGGATGGATCTTGAGAAAATCTCATCTCTCTTCAAACTTTTGCCTTCGGTTTTCTACAATCCTCCTTGCTTTATACTTGTTTCTGGAGAGATTACATCTTTTCTGTGTTTCTCCCGCTCATTCCATAAAAATTTATTTGAAGAGAGCAGAAATTGAAAGAAGAGAAAGCGAAAAGGACAGAGAAAGAAAGTAAAAGATGTATGTACGTCTATATGAAATGGACAGGTGTGTGCGCGTGTGTGTGTGTGTGTGTGTGTGAAAGAGAGAGAGAGAGAAAGAGAGTGACAAAGAAAGATAGAGTGAGTGAGTGAAGGTGTGTGTCGTGATGATTGATGTCTTTTAAGGTACACACACATATACAGAATGTGACGTCATCGTATAACATGTTTATGAAAGTTGATTTATGGAAAAGATTATAATGTTAAATTTTTGAAATGCAAATATGTGAATGGAAATTACGTTTAATTTGAGCTTTAAAATTATCTCGCATTACAATTTGAGCTTTAAAATTATCTCGCATTACAATAGAGACATAATATCGAAATAATGTAAGATATAAGAGATTGTTATGGGTTTGCATTAGGCAAGAAGTTGGAAATTCTTTTGGCCCATGACACTGCATTGACCTTCGCTTTTGTATTTGACGACTAAGTATTTTATTTCGATTTTATGTATATGTGTATGTATGAGTCAATGAGGGAGACCTCTACATGGTAGCTAGACCTGGTAGAAATAGCAGCCAAATCTCCCTCAAAACACCCTACTGTCTTAATCCGACAATTCTGACTATTATGTAGTTTGAATGAGAAACTGTAACTAAAGATTAAGATTATTAACCCCAAAAAGGTTATGCGTTTTAATAGCAATCAATTTTTTCTCTTTTTTGCGTAGTTTTTTCCTGTCGGCTGTAAAGGTGAAAAGGGTTAAGTTGGACGGTGTTAAGTAGTGGAGATGTTGGGTGATTGTATGTGGTGGTTACTTTTGATTGTTTCATCTCAATTACGATAATTGATTGTTAACGAATCTTAACAGTGTGTATATACAACTTCAAGTGGAATCGGACATCAAAAGAGAGACAGAGAGAGGAAAGAAGAGAGACACTATAGCGACGGTTTTGGCTAACTGTCATCCTGTACTACCCTTTTTAGTAGTGAAATGGTATGTGCTGGCTGTCTGAGTAAACTCATTGCTTTTAATGGCGGAAAATATAGGACAAAAAGATTACAAAAATAGAAATTTTCACTTTGAAACTAACAATTTTGAAAATCTTTTTAGATTACGGAATGCCCTGCTCTCTCATGTAGCCTTGTTTAAAATTTCAGTGCGGTCAGATGAACAATACTCGAGTTATAAGCGCACAAACAGACAGAACGGAATTTATATATTTGATATATGTACACACACATGCACCCGCTTTAAAATCTCCTGGCATATGCTTATACAAGTTAGTTGTTATAGGCGAAAGAAAGAGAAGTAAAAAAAAAAAAAATCAGAGACTATTAAGTATGGGAAAAATAAAAGAAGAGAAACAGAGAACTAGTGAGAGAGAGGGGGAAATAGATAGGGGCAGAGAGCGCTATATAATGACACCCGAAAGTAACCAACAACATTTGGAGACTTCATATGGCTTGTGTAAGAAACACACACAAAATTACATCTATATTTGCATAAGCATAAATATACATACATATATACACACATATGGATACGCAAACAAAGATTCAAAAATATGTACGCAAATACATACTCACATATAAAAATATACACACATATACATAGACATGCATATATGTATGCATATATATATATATATATATATATATATATATATTATATATATATATATATATATAATACACACAAACACACACACACACATATATATGCCTCGTCCCAGGGTCTCAAGGGCCCATACCTCCCACACTCTCAGGGTTGGCACTCTCAACGTTGGCACACTGAAATGAAGGCCTGGTGAGATTGTTGAGATGCTTGAATGGAGATTTGTCGATATGTGCTGCATCCAAGAAGTAAGATGGAGGGGAGGTTCCGCTAGGTTTCCTACAGGCAAAGAACACACGTACAATATTGTCTGGGCAGGGAACACTGACGGGGTCGGGGGCGTGGGTATACTTCTTGCGGAGAAATGGGTGGATAAGGTGATCGAGGTAGTCAGAGTATGCGACAGAATACTTAAGATTAGATTAGTGCTTCATCATGGGTTAGCAACCATTATCTCAGCCGGGGCTACCGGATGGGCAGAAAGACCGATTCTATGACACCCTACTGCAGACTACCTTGTTGACGAATGACAGGGACCTTCTCTTTGTGGCTGGTGATTTCAATGGACATGTTGGACAACATGCAGGGGGCTTCCATGGCGTACATGGAGGCTATGGTTTTGGTTCCCGCAATGAGGAGGGAAACAGACTGCTGGAGTTCTGCGATGCAAATGATCTCATGGTTTGCAATACCAACTTCAGGAAACCTGCCAAGTGGATGCCCAGAAGACAACCAGCATGGAGGAGAAGGGTCTGGAAGCTTAAAGATCCTGCGAATGGACAGGGATTTAGAGACATATTACTTGAAGCGTAATAATACATATACATACCTACAATACACACACATAAATATATAGAGACATATCTACATCATAACGTATATATGCAAACAATTTTTTAAAAATAGTGTTCGGTGTGCATAATTTTGTAAAATAATGAAATTGTACATTAATTTGGTGTAACATAATTAAATACGTGAGTAAAACTAAAACTAAAACGAAAACTAAAACTAAAAATAAACCTCGGCAAAGCTTAAGCTTAAAATAAAAAATTTAAATATTTGAATTTTAAATTTTAGAGTCTGAGAGTAAAGGGTGGCTATGAGAGAAATCCAGGTGAGCTGATATGGAGACAGGGATGCAGACAGACACCAAGGCAGCTTTACCTGTATCACTAGCTCTCTTTCTCTGTGTGTGTGCGTATGAATGTATATATATATATATACAAATGTGTGTCCATATTTGTGTATATATTTAAACTATTCGTCCCAGATCTGATCTGCGATAGAAGCACCTGTCAGGGTCCCAGATATGGTTTAATTAGCATGTAAATCACTGGGAATGAAGGACCCCTACTTCTTGTCAGAACTTCCTCTTAGGCAAAGGTAAACTTGTATAAAAAAGCATTGAAGTGCAGTTGGCTTCTGGTCATCTCAGCCTCTGTTGTGCCTCTGGTTTTATGGCAGTTTGCTCAGAAAAGTGGTTCTTCTCAAACCAAATCCATGCACAGGAACTTCTTGGATTCTCAGAACGTTTGCAAGGAAGTTTTGAACTTATGAAGTGGTCATGCTCGGTCATGAGTTAACATCCACAACCATATATACAGATTCATGCACTACACACACACACACACACGCACAAACATATATATAAAATATGCAAAAATGCAAAATGTAGTGCAAGCACTAAACACACCAGCATGCAGATACGACACACAGAACTTACCTGTCTGATAAAATTCCACAGCTGACCATGGCCAAAATGCTGCCCATGAAGTAAAACGTAAAGGTGTGCCTTGCCAGAATCGCTTTATCGCAAACGAGATTTAGCTGCAATGAGAAATAGGAAAACTATTTAATGTATACATTTTATAATTTTGATAATAATAATTTTATGCTTTGGAAATGTAGAAACAGTGTTTCTTGGAGACCCCTTTCATAGTGTGTATTCAAAGGTCTTTGTTGTAGGAACAACGGTCATGTGACACTCCCAGAATCGATTGTATAATAGGGAAGGAGCCACTGTCAAAGGGACCACTGTTCATTGGCTCGGGAACAGTGCGAGTACACCTAGTAAAATTTAGTGGTGCAGGGGCAAAGAAAACGCTTTAAACGATCTCCTAAAAAGCTTCATCACCAAAACGAATGAGCATAAAATCATTTTTGGGTTAATTTCAAAAATTATCTTTCATGATTGAATGTATCCGAATTGACTGATGTACAAATATAATAATAATAATAATAATAATAATAATAATAATAATAATAATAATAATAAATATTATTATAACTGAGTTTGTTTCAATATTAAGATTGAAAAAAGATTGAATTCATTTTATAAAATATTTTGGACCTGGGTTTGCACCCCTAAGCAAATTCCATTCCTGCAGTTATGTCACTGTTGGATGTTAATCCAGAATCTTTTGTGTGGAGGGACTTTGTTGTAAAGATTGTTTTCAAGAATTAGTCTCAGAATCTATTCTGACCCAGGAGTTATATTGGAAATATTATCAATAACCATTGCCAGAACACTTCACGCTATGGCGACAATGTCTTGGAACCACAATCAATATCCTGTCCCAACATACATTGCATCATAGAGATGTACTTTTGTAGAAAACTCTATCAATAAAACTCCAGAACGTATTCCATTTTCTTCACTCTTTCACCCTCCATATACTCAGATATCTCCCTGGATAAGATGGTGTCTATACCCAGATATCTCTCTGGATAAGATGGTGTCTATACCCAGATATCACCCTGGATAAGATGATGTCTATACCCAGATATCTCCCTGTATAAGATGGTATCTATCTTTGTCCTCGACCTTGTCAACCTTGGATCTTGTAGGAATTATCCTAAACCCATTCTGCCAGTTGCCATGGTTTTCATCAACTCCTTTGGTATTAGGCATAACCCTGCAACCTTCCATTTCCACTTTGATGCCAATTGATGACACCTTCAGGTCCCAACTGTCCCTTATTCTATGATTTCTCTTGTTCAGGCATGAATTGTTGACCTTGGTAATTGATGGGATTTTGAAGGATGGCAGAGATTTCAGAGCTGTGTAAAAGAGCTCTCCTGATTGTTAATTAGTAATAAAGTGACTGGTGGTTCCAGACAGTAAGAAATAGAATTTTTCAACCATCTTCTCTTCGTCTTGCATCATGGAACTTGATTTGGTTGGTTGTAAGTCTTTCTTGGTAAAGTATGTCTTGCAATCGTCACCAACTGTTTGGGACTAATGTCACCAATGTCAGCTATAAATACTCTTACTGGGGGCTGTCCAACCCCTGGCTTAGATGAGGATCTCCCTTATTTCGCCTTCGTCCACTTGGTAACTATATTTATGGCAAGGGCTAACAGGAGAAGAAGCTGATGCTTGTCTGATGATTTAACTCCGAAGCGATCAACAGTCAGAAATTCCTGAAGAAATCAAAGATCGGGTGGACACATAGTGATGGTGTAGTGTACATTCGGTTTTGCTTTTACACATGCATGCAGACACATGCGCATATATGAATAAGATCTTACGACTGAATTGAAAATAGAATTTAGGAGCAATGTATATAACAAAGATCTTAGTACAACATAACAACCTTAGCTAATTTATTTACATTGATATCCCAGCCTAATTGTTTAAGCTCTCCTCATTGGATACTTAACATATACACACAAATACTACATTCATAGTTCCCGACATTTGCGTTTCTATGTGTACATGTGGCAGTGATATTGCATTGGTGTGTACATCTAATATTAAGCTTCTCATGATGGTTGTATACATGTACAATAATTGAATGCTGTGACCATGAAAAATCTTTCTTGCATGGTTCTGTAGGTGCAGGCATGGCTGTGTGGTAAGAATTTTGCTTCCCAAGCACATAGTTCTGGGTTCAGTTCCATTGCATGGCCCCTTGTGTAAGTGTCATCTATTGCTTCAGGTCAACAAAAGTCTTGTGAGGGGATTCGGCTGACGGACACTGAAAGACACTTGTCATATATATGTGTGTATATATGTGTGTATATATGTGTGTGTGTGCATGTATGTGTGTGTGTGTATGTGTGTGTGTGTATGTGTGTGTGTGTATGTGTGTGAGGCGCAATGGCTCAGTAGTTAGGGCAGTAGACTCGCGGTCATAGGATTGCAGTTTCAATTCCCAGACCGGGTGTTGTGAGTGTTTATTGAGCAAAAACCCCTAAACCTCCATGAGGCTCCAGCAAGGGGTGGTGGCAAACCCTGCTGTACTCTTTCGCCACAACTTTCTCTCACTCTTTCTTCCTGTTTCTGTTGTACCTATATTTCAAAGGGCCAGCCTTATCACACTTTGTGTCATGCTGAATCTACCCAAGAACTACCTCAAGGGTACTCGTGTCTGTGGATTGCTCAGCCACTTGCACGTTAATTTCATGAGCAGGCTGTTCTGTTGATCAGTTCAACTGGAACCCTTGTCATAACCAACAAAGTTCCAGACAAAGCCATTAGAGCAAAGGAACAGGCCTGGAAAGCCTGGAGGGATGGGGGTAGCAGGGAACTGTACCAGATAGCCAAAAGGGAGGCTGGTTGGCAGGTATACATATCCAAGGGTGAAGCAGAAAAGAAGAAGTTTGCCAATGTCCAGCGACGTGAGGATCAAAGAACTGTGGTATTTCGGATTGCAAGACAGTGTTTGAGAGAAAATTGTAATGTCACAGGAGAGAAATGCGTCCGCATGGATGATGGTGCACTTGCTTTCAATGTTTCTGAAAAGAAAGAGACTTGGAGAAGCCATTATGAGAGACTGCTGAATGTGGAGAATGAATGGGAGGAGGAGAGCCTGCCAAATATTGACCCAGTAGAGGGACCAGCTATCCCAATAGACAGCTCCCTAGTAGATAAAGCAATTAAGGGTATGAAGCCAGGAAAAGTCCCCGGCCCATCAGGAATCACTGCTGAAATGCTTAAAACATCTGGTGGTGTGGGCTATGGCCTAGTCACCTGCATTGTAAACCAGGTAGTTCATAATGAAGTCATACCCAATGACTGGCGTAGCAGCACCATAGTCAAGTGCTACAAGGGTAAAGGTGATGCTCTAGATAGAAATAACTACAGGGGTGCCAAACTGCTGGATCAGGTGATGAAGGTCATGGAGAGGGTCAGAGCCTATCTGATTAGGGAGATAGTCTGCCTAGATGAGATGCAGTTCGGTTTTGTGCCGGATAGAAGCACCACTGATGCCATATTCCTGGTTCGACAACTGCAGGAGAAATACCTAGCTAAAGATAAGCCCCTCAACATAGATTTCGTGGACTTGGAGAAAGCCTTTGACAGGGTCCCCCGGTCCCTTATCTGGTGGGCGATGCGGAAACTGGGGATTGATGAATGGTTAATAAGGGCTGTACAGAGCCTATACAGAGAAGCCGTCAGCAAGGTTAAGATTGGCAACGAGTATAGTGAAAAATTCCGGGTAGAAGCAAGGGTCCACCAAGGTTCTGCGCTCAGTCCCATTTTATTCATCACTAGCAGAATTGCCCGGCGATGCTCGGGGCTGAGTTGCTTGAAAGTACTGTTAATGATTGCACTGAATTATGATTATTAAGGCAAATATTGATATAAGTTTACGGCGAATGAATATATTTGTAAGTGTATAGAAAGCCGTGTAAAAGGGTTCCTACCCACTCGTAGAATGGTGTAAGAATTGAATGCGAGGTTGCCTTGAAAAGAGCCATGTTATTGTTCTCATAATTGTAAGAATTTGATAGTCGTGGAAGGCGGTGTAAAACGTTCGCAGGTGAATAGGGTCTCTTCGTTTTCCACGAACGGCAGCGCATGTGCTGTTACAAAACTTCATGATGTGTCAAAAGAGAATGGATGCCCTATGTAGGCAAGAGGGGAATGAAGCATGGGTAAGTAAATATGGGTAATTTATAAAATATAGAACAATAGCATCTACTCACCATATGTCAGACAGGCAAGACTGTAGTGGTGCTGAATAGATGAATCACAACACAGTGGTAGAGATGTTTTCATTGATGGGCGTTATGATTAAATTTGTTGTTGTATAAAATGATCTGTTGCTTAGTTTCCAAAGTGTATGTTGCGATCGTGTTGTCGCTTATGTAAACTTTAACAGTGAGAGTGTAGATGTAGGGGGTAGATGTGTCATGTAAGTTGGATATAGAAGATGAGGCTGGTGGTTTGATGATGAATGGATAGAAATAGAGGTGAGCGAAGGACAGGTGTTTGTTAAGTGTGAATTAATGTCATGAAACGCCTAAAAATGTAAATGCCATCATAAAAGAGGGTCGTATGTAAGTGAAATACTAACGTGTTCGAAAATGATGAAATGTAGTAATCCTATAAAACCTCCTTGTACACAATGTTTTTTTGTTTTTCGTTGAGGAACGAATGCGAAAGCATCACTGTTGCTGCCGACACGCGAGCAGGCAACATAAAGCTTACCCTGAGAGAAACATGGCTCTCCCAAATGTATTCCCGCCACAGACAGTGTTTGACTCTGCGCTTTGTTAATTGACATTGCGAAACATGGCTTTACTGGGAACTGGGACCTCCGAAATATGAAAGGTAGGTCTACTCCTGATGGGAAAAGATGCATCCTAGGTATGAGCACAACGTTGCCTCGACCGCACCCTGTGATAATGGTGGTTTCAATCGGATTGGGAGATAAGGACTTAACGATCAAACGTGTGCCATTGCATTGTTTTGGGGGAACCAAATTTCTAATGAGCATTATAGGGGCACCAACTTTAAGTTTGAGAATGTATGGTGGTAGTCCGGGGAGGGGGGCTCAAAGGAATTGAGTACCTCTATTGGATAGTTGATGACGTCCTCTGGGTCAAGAGTTGTATCGATAGACTTATATACATAGACATTCCCAGGAATGAGTTTTAGCATTTCATCATTAATATGGTGAACAGTTTTATTCCTCGGGGCCAGAATAGCCCTTTGGCCAATCCAATCCATATTCTGGTAATTAGCTTGTAGATCTGGGAACACTGCATCTCTGAGATCAGAAGGCGTTTTAACAATGGTACAAATGGAATCGATGGCAATATTACCATTTTCATCCCCTGGTATTTTGCCTTCGCCAAGTGCAAGGAGGGTGTGAGAAAATGCTGCAGATGTGATATCACGTTGCATATGAGCACGCATATTGGTGTGAAGTTTGAGAGTCTTCACCAGTGGCCACAATGTGGATGACTTAAGACACGCACTTACTGCATCAGCTCTAGTCCCTTTGGGAATAACGGGAAGTGCTTATCGGAAGTCCCCTGAAAGAAGAAGTGTTATACCTCCCATGGGAGCTGAAGAGTGTTTGATGTCTCTGAGAGATCTATCTAGTGCCTCAAGAGCACCTCTGTGGCCATCGTGCATTCATCCCAAACGATAAGCTTGCATCGTCTGAAGACTTCTGCCTGATCGGATCTGTTACTGATGTTGCAAGTTGGTGTCTCAGTCTTCGCTAAGTCAAGCGGGAGCTTGAAAGTGGAGTGAGCTGTTCTGCCGCCTGGCAACAAAGTAGCCGCAATTCCAGATGATGCCACAGCTGGGGCAATGCCTTGTGTTCGCCTAATCTCTGCCAGTATCAATTTGTTGACAAAAGTTTTCCCAGTGCCCCCAGGAATGTCCAGGAAAAAATCCCCCCAGCTTTGGCCCGGACTGAATTAACAACGGAGTTGTAAGCGAACTTCTGTTCTGGAAGGAGCTTTGGCTATTTGTCGGCTATGTACTCGGCAAGCTCGTCAACATTAAAACATGTCTCACGCAGCAAATGTGAAGACAGAGTGTTTGTGCCTTCCCGGTTTGTTGAAGGTAGGCCATAGACCGGCAAGGCAAAACCGCCCATATCAAGTACAGTATCTTCGAACGTAGTTTGTTACCACACAGCCACACCTGTCCCTATGTATGTGTGTGTGTGTGCGTATGTGTGTATGGGTAGATATATTATGTATGTATATATGTGTATATATATATGTGTGTACATATTACATGTACATCTATATATATACATCTACACATAAAATACAAAGTTATATCTTGATATCGCTAGTGATAACAATACTCAAAATATATAACAGACTGGAATTGTAGGCCCGTCTCTTGCAATTTCGATCAATTGGATCTTGTCCTCCCTCTTGTATAGAAGTGTACGGCTGCAGCGAAATCCATTTTTGGACTTTCTTCTATCGAAGGCATTTTAACAAAAAATGCTTCCGTAAAGACGGTGAACATATTGTCAATTTCCCCAAACAGGGACACAATTCAATTTTTAAACAATAACCAAAGCCCCTTCTCCGAAAGGGAGAGGGTTACGGTTTACAATTATTTAACAAATGCAACACAACAACGTTTCTCTGACGAGGAACCAACAAACGTGATTACAATAGTCAAACAGTAATAATAATAACAAACCTTTTTAATTTATCCCCATTATGTGAAACCACTTATTCAAGTTCAAGTCATTGATGCAATTTTATACGAATTGCTAATACACACACACACACACACACACACACACACACACACACACACACACACACACACACACATAATAAGGGTTAAAAATTGAATATTAATTTGATTAATATGAATTGAAAACCAGTGGTGTAGCATATAAGACCATAGCGGATCTTCCTCTAGCAAAAAGGATGACTAGTATTAATGGCTCATCCCTGTTATATAATACTTTCACTTTAATAGTTTCACACTTGCAAAGAAAAAGTAGGAGAATGTGTGGTGGTAATAGCAGGAGTAAACCACTTGAAATGAGAGAGGCAAATCGTAAAATATTGAGTTTTCTCGAATTTTTGCTTAATTGGGGTCAAATTGAAAAAAAACTTTACATGCCATGACCCAATCGAATCTACTTGGAAAAAATCATAGGTAAATTCCAATTGAAGAAATTCTATAGTGTAGAATTGTATTAAAAAGAAACATGGGAACAGGCAGAGAAAATCTGCCTTTTATGATAAGATAAGAGATAGTCCTCCAGGCAATAACAGAGGAATTCAAAACGGGTTGCTTCTGGGAGCTCCTCTATGCTCAGAGTGAAAGGTAGAGTATACGACGCATGTGTGCGAACTGCCATGCTTCACAGTAGTGATACATGGGCTGTGACTGCAGAGGACATGCATAGGCTTGAAAGAAATGAAGCTAGCATGATCTGCTGGATGTGTAATGTCAGTGTGTACATACGAGGGACGCTCAATAAGTAATGTCACTGACCCACTTGCAGTTGTTTGATCTAGCTGAAATTTTGCATGTGCAATTATTCATATCTCTACAGATTAAGTAGTAAATTACAGGTCCATACTAATTGTGGTTTCTGATTTACAGGTCTTTAAACTGAGTCAAGTGTGAAATGGAGCCTGTTGAGTGTCGAGCAGTGACCCAGTTTTTGTATTTGAAAGGACGCACACCACGGGAGACTTTCGATGAAATGAAAGTAACTTATGGTGATGATGCCCCATCATATGACCTTGTAAAACGCTAGCATCATGAATTCAAACATGGTCGGAACTCTGTGGAAACAGCTCCCAGATCTGGTCGCCCCCTTCTGCCATTGATGAGGCATTTGTCCGTCAAGTTGAGGCTGCCATTTTGGAAGATCGGCACATAACTATTCGCCAAATAGCCCATGAGGTCAAGATTAGTACCGGATCTGTGGAAACTATCATTCATGACCATTTGCATATGCAAAAGGTGTCTGCCAGATGGATTCCCAGGTTGCTCACACCTTTCCAGAAGCAAGAACGCGTCGAGTACTCGAGGATTTATTTGGAGATGTGCCAAGAAGATGAGTCAAAATTTTTCAAAAGACTGATTACACAGGATGAAACCTGGGTCCATCACTATGATCCAGAGACCAAAGCCCAGTCAATGCAGTGGAAGCACCGTGACTCACCTCCTCCAAAGAAGGCAAGGGTGCAGCCCTCCACTGGCAAGGTCATGCTCACAGTCTTCTGGGACCAGGACGGAGTAGTGATGACAGATTTCCTGGCAAAGGGTACCACAATTACAGGAGCTTATTATGCTTCACTTTTGATGAAATTAAGAGAAGCTATCAAAATCAAGAGGCGGGGCAAGATCAGCAAAGGCATCCTCCTCCTCAGGACAACGCTCCGGTCCACAACTCGCGTGTCGCCAGATCAGAAGCACAGGCGTTCGGCTATGAAATCCTCCCCCATCTCCCCTACTCTCCTGACCTTGCACCCTCTCATTTTCACCTCTTCTCAGCCATGAAGTTGTTTTTGAAAGGAAAGCGTTTCCCAGATGATGCAGCCTTGATTTCTGAAGTCACGTCGTGGTTGGAGGACCAAGCTGGGGTCTTCTACAAAAACGGTCTCCAGAGCTGCATCAAACGATAGGAGAAATGCGTAACTCTGAGTGCTTCCTATGTAGAAAAGGACTAATAACTGTGCCAAGTTTCGTTGCTCTACTGTTATGGGAAGTGGGTCAGGGGCATTACTTATTGAACGCCCCTCGTACGACAGAGTGTAAGCGCACTGAGGGAAATGCTGGACATAAGAAGCATTGGATGTGGCGTGCAAGAGAAACGTCTGAGCTGGTATGGTCATGTACTACGGATGGATGAGGAGAGATGTGTGAAGAAGTGTCACTCTCAAACAGTTCAAGGAATCCGGAGTAGAGGTAGACCCAGGAAGACATGGAATTAGGTGGTCAAGTATGACCATCGAACATTGAGTCTCACAGAGGCAATGATGAAAGACCGAGACCTCTGGAGATATGCTGCAACTACGAAGACTCGACAAATAACGTGAGTTCATGGCGACCTGCTGTGCTTGAGGAGACCTATTGAATCAAGTACATCAACATCAAAAAATCAAATGGAAATTGTAGTTGTGATACCTGTGCCGATGGCACGTGAAAAGCACCATCCGAACGTGGCTGATGCCAGTGCCACCTTGACTGGCTTCCGTGCCGGTGGCACGTAAGAAGCACCAACCGATCGTCGCCATTGCCAGCCTCCCCTGTCACCTGTGCCGGTGGCACGTAAAAAACACCCACTACACTCACGGGGTGGTTGGCGTTAAGAAGGGCATCCAGCTGTAGAAACACTGTCAGATCAGACTGGAGCCTGGTGCAGCCTCCTGGCTTCCCAGACCCCGGTCAAACTGTCCAACCCATGTTGGCATGGAAAACGGACGTTAAACGATGATGATGATGGTGATGATATATATATATATAATATATATATATATATAATATATATATATATATATATATATATATCTATATAAATAGAGAGAGAGAGAGAGGGAGAGAGAAGAAATGGAGGAAAAATAACAATGAGAAGTGGGTCTTTGGTGCTAAAAACCATTATTTAATTAGTTAAGAAAGGTAAGAGTGAGTTTACAGCTGTTTCTGTGTACTTTGCTGTATTTACCTCAGCATGGTACACAGAAACAGCTGTAAACTCACTCTTACTCTCACCTTGCTTAACTAATTAAATAATGGCATTTTTTAGCACCAAAGACCTACTTCTCATTGTTATTTATCCTCCATTTCTTATCACCTATACACGCATTAAACTACGGTTTACCTTTTGAATTACCCGCGGATGTATACCTTATAACAAGGACCATACCTGCTGAAGTAATTACCAGGAGTGCCTCTGGATACATTTATCCCTTAGAGGATTTAAACACCTCTACCTATACCTCCCGTTCATGTGCTCCTGTTTCTGCGTAGATCATAACCCCCCACCCATTCGTTCCTTATTATCTATCTATTTCCTTACCATGTAAATATAGTTCCGATAGCTTCGTCTCTCTTGTTTGTCTTAAGGTCATGCATATCCGTTAATCGTCATATTTTATTTATTTTATTCAAGTTTATCGTTTCGTTAATTCATTCTCTCTAAATTTGTCTAACCATAGTATACAAGTGCAGAAGACGATGCTCTCGTCTAAATTTGCTGGTTCGCGGTACACCCTCCCACCCCCTCCATACTCACCGGAAGTTTCTATCCTCTGTCATCCTTGGTTGTCTTCCGCGAACACTTCTAAGGGCCTCTGCCATCCCCTCACCTACCTAGGGTTTATTGATCATATGGCGCATAAAAATGGTGTAGTGTATGCAGGTTGTAGTCTAGTGTTTATTTATGAATTCTGCCAAATGCAAGCTTTCTTTTCACGTACACGACACTGCTGTCCCTCATCCCAGGGTCCACAGGCCCACACCTCTCACACCCTCAGAGTTGGCACACTCAACGTCGGCACACTGAAAGGTATGTCTGGTGAGATTGTTGAGATGCTTGAACGGAGACGTGTAGATTTGTGCTGCATCCAAGAAGTAAGGTGGAGAGGAGGTTCCGCTAGGCTCCTCACAGGCAAAGAACACACGTACAAGATTTTCTGGGCAGGGAACACTGACGGGGTTGGGGGCGTGGGTATACTTCTTGCGGAGAAATGGGTTGATAAGGTAATCGAGGTAGTCAGAGTATGCGACAGAGTACTTAAGATTAGATTAGTGCTTCACCATAGGTCAGCTACCATTATCTCGGCCGATGCCCCCTCAGTCGGGGCTACCTGATGGGCAGAAAGACCGATTCTATGACACCCTATTGCAGACTACCTCGTTGACGAATGACAGGGACCTTCTCTTTGTGGCTGGCGATTTCAATGGACATGTTGGACAACATGCAAGGGGCTTCCATGGCGTACATGGAGGCTATGGTTTCGGGTCCCGCAATGAGGAGGGAACCAGACTGCTGGAGTTCTACGATGTAAATGATCTTATGGTTTGCAATACCAACTTCAGGAGACCCACCTGTCACCTAGTCACCTACCTTCCTGGCAGACATATTAGCCAAATTGACTACATCCTCGCAAGAAAAAGGGAAAGAGGGCTACTTATAAATGCCAAAAAATTCCCTCAACATAGATTAGTAGTTAGTGACTTCGGGATCAGGGCTAAGTGGATGCCAGAAGAAGACCAGCTTGGATGAGAAGTGTCTGGAAACTTGAAGATCCTGCAAATGGACAGAGATTTAGAGACGTATTACTCGAAGCCTTCAACGAAATAGAAGGGGATATAGCTTCACATAATGTGGAAGAAAACTGGAGGTTTCTACGGGACAACCTGCTGAGAGCCACTGACCAAATCTGTGGATGGTGCAAAGTCCCAGCTCGACTCAAGGTAACGTGGTGGTGGAACAATGTTGTTGACTGGGCCATTACACAAAAGAAACAGGCTTGGAAGGACTGGAGGAACGGTGGTAGCAGGGAATTGTATCAGACTGCCAGGAGGTTTATTTAGCTAGAGGGGAAGCAGATAAGAAAAAAATTGCCAATGTTCTGTGCCGTGAGGGCCAAAGATTTGAGGTATTTCGTGTTGCAAGACAGTGTGTGAATGAGAATCGTGGCGTCGTAGGAGAGAAATGTGTCTGCACGGATGGTAGTTCACTTGCACTAGACGAGGTTGCAAAGAGAGAGGTTTGGAGAGACCGCTATGAAAGGTTGCTGAATAAAGAAAATGAATGGGAGAAAGAGATTCTGCCGAATGTCGACCCAACAGAGAGACCAGCTATCCGAATTGACAGTACCTTGGGAGATAAAGCAATTAAGAGTATGAAGACAGGGAAAGCCCCCAGCCCATCAGGAATCACTGCAGAGATGCTCAAAATATCTAGCAGTGTCAGCTATAGCCTCGTCACCCGTATAGTTAACCAGGTGATACACGAAAGAGTCATACCCAATGACTGGTGAGGCAGCACCATAGTCAACTGCTACAAAGGTAAAGGTGACGCTTTAGATATAAATAATTACAGAGGTATAAAGTTGTTGGATCAAGTAATGAATGCTACGGAGAGGGTCATAGCCCAACTAATTAGGGAGAGAGTCAGTTTGGATGAGATGCAGTTTGGGTTCGTGCCAGGGAAAAGCTCCACTAATGCTATATTTCTGGTAAGACAGCTGCAGGAGAAATACCTAGCCAAAGATAAACCTCTGTACCTGGCTTTCGTTGACACGGAGAAAGCCTTTGACAGGGTTCCCTAATCCCTTATCTAGTGGTCAATGAGGAAACTAGGAGTAGGTGAATGGTTAGTGAAAGCTGTGCGAGCCATGTACAGGGACGCCGTCAGTAAGATGAGGGTTGGCAACGAGTACAGTGAAGAATTCTGGGTAGAGGTAGGGGCCCACCAAGGTTAAGTCCTTAGCCCTTCCTATTTATCATTGTCCTCCAGGCAATAACAGAGGAATTCAAGACAGGATGCCCCTAGGAACTCCTCTATGCTGATGACCTTGCTCTAATTGCTGAGTCACTATCAGAACTAGAGGAGAAGTTTCAGGTGTGGAAGCAAGGTTTAGAATCGAAGGGCCTTAGAGTTAACCTAGTTAAAACTAAAGTCCTAATAAGGAAGAAGGTAGACAAACCACAAACACCTTCAGGTAGATGGCCCTGCTCGATCTGTAGAAAAGGCGTAGGTAGAAACTCTATAAGATGTACCCAGTGTAAGCTATGGGCACATAAGAGGTGCAGCAATATCAAAGGAAGACTAACAGACTGGCCCTTGTGCTAGTGGCATGTAAAAGCACCCACAACACTCTCAGAGTGGTTGGTGTTAGGAAGGGCATCCAGCTGTAGAAACTCTGCCAGATCAGATTGGTACCCGGTGCAGCCATCTGGTTCGCCAGTCCTCAGTCAAATCGTCCAACCCATGCCTGCATGGAAAGCAGACGTTAAACGATGATATATATATATATATGTATGTATGTATGTATGCATGTATGTATGTATGTATGTATGTATGTATGTGTGTGTGTGTGTGTGTTTGTGTGCATGTATGTTTGTATTTGTGTGTGTGTTTGTGTGCATGTGTGTGAGTATGTATGTATGTATGTGTTGTGTGCATGTGTGTGAGTATGTGTGTGTGTGTGTGTGTGTGTGTGAGCTTGTTCCCTACCACTGCTTGACAGCCGATGTTGGTGTGTTTATGGCCCCGCAATTTAACAGTTCAGCAAAAGGGACCAATAGAATAAGTACCAGGCTTTATGAAAAAGCAATAACTACTGGGGTTGATTCGTTCAAGTAGAATTCTTCAAGCAATACCCCAACATGGCCACAGTCTAATATCTAGAACAAGCAAATGATAAAAGATAAGTGAGGTAAATGCTTATCTCTGAAGGTTGCAAAGTCTGGATCAAAATTATATTGAACAAACGAGTGAAAAGAAGTTGGTCTAACGTTAAATATTGCAACGGCCCCCCTTTTTATAAAATGCAGATGCCATGAAATTGTATCTATTCACACAGTGACAAGTTCTGAATTCTTCTTTCATATATCTTTAACATTTCAATGTTTTTTTTTATTATAAAAGCTCTGTGTCAACTAAAGCAAAAATTATAACTTGCTGTATTTTTTATATTATTGAGAAATTTTCAATAGTCAAGATTTGAAGAGGTAAAGTGTACTTCTTTCTATAAACAACTTGAATGCTTCTCATGGTGCATAGCTAACAACTTTATACACACACAGATGGTATATGAACATTAACACACATATATGTATAAATACATACACACATTTATGCGTGTATACTTCAATATATACACTCATATATTTTAGTAAGATAACAGGGTAATGCTGTTTGTAGGATTGACAGAGAGAAAGATGAGAAGAAATAAAATAAAATAAAGCAGGATAGGATACAATATAGAGGGGAAGTGAAATGAAAGAAAATAAAGGGAAATTATATAGAACTAGCAGTATCGCCAGGCGTTGCTCGGGTTTGTAAGGGAAATAACTATATAAGCATTTTTAGAGAGTTACTTCCCTTATAGATGCCAATTTTCTTAGCCATTTCTGTTTTGGTGTCTTCAAGCCATGAAGTCGTTGTTCTAAAAGAACGAGGTCTCCTTGACAACGCTTTACGACGTTGATTTCCTTACACTCCCTTCCCCACAGCTTCACGAGGGAGGGAAGAAGGGGGAGAAGCAAATAGGTGCAGGTGTGACCATGGACGCCAACTCCGCCGCAATCGCCACACGAAAAACTATGCATTAAAATGGAATAAAAAATGATGTTAAATTATTTTTAAAATCGTAGACTCATCGTAGACGCGCGCTAATACTCAGACGGGCTCAATATGAATCACGACTATAAGATACCCGAATTTGGTTAAACTGCACCGCAAAATGTGGGA
The DNA here is from genome assembly GCF_006345805.1 of Octopus sinensis. NCBI lineage: Eukaryota > Metazoa > Mollusca > Cephalopoda > Octopoda > Octopodidae > Octopus > Octopus sinensis. The sequence goes on along the minus strand of NC_043005.1, from coordinate 89,152,759 downwards.
GTAGTTAGGAATCTAAATCGAAGGGGACAGACACTCACGCAACTACAGTTTTATATATATAGATATAATAAAAAGGGAGCAGAGTAGAAGGAGGTTTAAGTTTCTGTAATAGGTTGGAGGGATATAAAGGATCACAGTTATAAAGGGTCACGGATTAAAGGACCACGGATATAAAGGATAACAGATTAAAGGATCATGGCTATAAATGCTTTAATGTTTGTAGATATAAGTGTTTTAAAAGTATAAAAGGCATGTGGACATAGAAGTAGATTTAAAAGTAGACAGGAAATAGGTAGGGAGATGGAGAGACAGGTAGATAACTGGGTTGATAGACAGACAGACAGAACAATCTATCTTTATCTACACACACACACACCTATATATATATATATATATATATATATATATATATATATATATATATACTTTATTAATAAAGCTGCAATACTTTCACAAAAAATGGTTCTTCAGAGTTTTATGTTCCTGTTCGTCAGATAGTTTTAGATAAATAGATATGTATCTTGGTAGGTAGATAGAAGGATAGATAGATTAGCTTACATGTGGCATGTGACTTTCAAAATAACCTTACCTGACTGGTGATTGAGGTGTGTGTGTTGGTTTTATCATAAACCCAAGAACTGCACTTCTGTGCAGTTCGATTTCCATTTTCTGTGGTATTGGAATATATCAAACATTTTTCATAAACCACCTCTCCTTCATCCTCACTCTTTGGAATATATTCGTTGATCAGTTCTTCATGGATTTCACTTTGGATTTTATAAGTGTCGTTGTCGTAACCAGGAATAGCACACCTAGGAAAATATACAAAATAGGTTTCTTTGATCTTTCATTTAAATTTAGTTACATCTTCTGTAGCTTTCAGCCTTCAGGGAGAGGGGGAAGGAAAAAGTCGAAGAGAGAAAGTGTATGTGTGTATGTGTGTGTGTATAAATGTGTATATATATATATATATACATACAGTGTATCCCATAATGGTTGGATGCGTTTTATTTGTAATTTTTGTATTTAATGCACTTGTTCTTATATCTATGTATGTGCCTATGAACATGTATCTATGTATATGCATCTATGTATCTATGTATATGTGTGTATATATATGTATCTATGTATCTATGTATATGTATTTAAATTACTTATAAACAGACATAACAGAAGTAAATAGACCCCCTTATAATCCTTAAAATTCGAAATAGATTAAATTAAACTTTCAAAATATCACATCTGGAAGCTCATATCTTTTTATTAGTAAAATCTACATGGTGCTGTATTTCGAGTCCTTCAGAATGCTGCCAGTTGGTGGTGATGGCCACTTTGTAAAAGTGGTGATATTTTGAAAGTTAAATTCCATGTATTTCAATTTTTCTTTCCATTTTATTCCAGCAGGAAAAGCTCGTCTTAAATGGCCGAAACCAGTTCATATTTTCTTTGCTTTTTGCCATATTAAAGCTCACTAAGCGTTTCCATCTTCTTGGTTTTTCAACACACACGCGCGTGCACACACACACACATGTGTATATGTGTGTGTAGACACATAACTGAGTGGCTGTGGCAAGAAGCTTGCTTCTCAACCATATGATTCTGGGTTCAGTCCCACTGAGTGGCAGCTTGGGCAAGTATCTTTTACTATAGCCTCAGACAGAGTGGGTGGATTTGGTAGATAGAAACTGAAAGAAGCCCAGCATGTATATATATGTATATGTGTGTGTGTGTGTGTGTGTGTGTGTGTGTGTGCGTGCGTGTGTGTGCATGATGAAACCCGGAAACTCGCAATAAAAGGCTCCAAGAACTAAAACAAGCACTACTGGCCGAAGAGGGATCGATGAATGAATCCATTGGATACACCTTTTTCTGGGAAGGAAAGATCCAAAACAAAGACCACATCCACAGCAATAGACTTGCCATCAATACCAAACTCTTCAAACAGATTTCTAATCTTCCGACTGGCGTCAATGGAAGCTTGATGAAGATCTGCCTCCCCATCAGCAACAAGCGGTTCATCACTATCATCTGCTCTTACGACCCCACCATGACATCCACGGAGAAAGCCAAGGAGCAGTTCTACACCAGCCTGGACACTCTTCTATGCACCACGCCTGCCATTGTCAAGCTCATTCTGATGGGTGATTTCAAGGCCGGGGTTGGCAGTGACTGCAACAAGTAGAAAGCACGCTGTAGGCAAGACGAACAGCAATAGACTCCTTCTGCAGAGCAAGTGTGCAGAACATGAACTGCTCATCCCAAACAAAGTCCCCAGGCAGGCTGATATATAGAAGAACACGTAGATGCACCCCCGAGCCAAACAGTGTCTTCTTATAGACTACATCATCACCCGTCGATGAGACAGCTGTGAAATCCTCACCACCAGGGCAATGCTGGACGGACCACCACCTTGTTCAAGTTAAGCTCAACACTCGCATAGTCCCCCACCATCCCAAGCACCCTAAGCTCATCAACCAGGCCTTCAACACAGCAAGACTCTTGCCTATTCAAAACAAGTAGGACTTCCTGAACAGCCTTGATGCAGCAGGTCTGCTTACTGGAAGGCCAGAGGGAAAATGGAACCAGTTCAATGATTGAAAGTCACATGTAAAACAATTGTAAAGAAGATGTCTTGATCAGACATACCGCAGCCATGAAGGTTGTTCCCCTGTCTCGATTATTTCTTATTTCTTTATTGCCTACAAGGGGCTAAACATAGAGGGGGACAAACAAGGACAGACAAAGGAATTAAGTTGATCACATCGACCTCAGTGCGTAACTGGTACTTAATTTAGCGGCAAGCTGGCAGAAATGTTAGCACGCCGGGCGAAATGCATAGCCGTATTTCGTCTGCCGTTATGTTCTGAGTTCAAATTCCGTTGAGGTCGACTTTGCCTTTCATCCTTTTGGGGTCGATTAAATAAGTACCAGTTACGCACTGGGGTCGATGTAATCGACTTAATCTGTTTGTCTGTCCTTGTTTGTCCCCTCTGTGTTTAGCCCCTTGTGGGTACTAAAGAAATAGGTACTTAATTTATCAACCCCGAAACGATGAAAGGCAAAGTCGACTTCGGCGGAATTTGATCTCAGAACGTAACGCCAGACGAAATAACGCTAAGCATTTCGCCCGTGTGTGTGTGTGTGTGTGTGTGTCTGTGTGTGTATGTGTTTCATGTGTTTTAAAAATATTTTCAATGAGTTATAATTATTATTATTATTGAGTGAGAGAGTGGTGCATGCCACCAAATTGACACTGGTAAAATATACGAAGCCCAGTATACCCATCATGACTACCTGTCTGATAAGGGTACACTACGCACATGCATCACAGCCATATGTGCATGACATGGTGATCTCATATCAAGATAAACAGCACATGACCTTACAGGTGGGGCCCAGTTAGAATTTTGTTCAGGTCAAGTAGCCCATTCCCCTCAGTAAGGGTTGAACAAAACATCCATGTTTCCAGGGATGAATTATCCAAACCCCAAAGAATCCCTCTCAACACATGGCTGTGATGCTCCCCCACTACTTCTGCTTGTGATCAGAGATGCACATATCGTCAGCCACTAAGGGTCATGCTGAACTGGTGAAGATCAAACAGCTGACAAGCAAATCAGTGGTATTGAGTGTAGCCCATCTTTTATACAATACAATGTACATGATAACACTTCCAACCAGTTAAAATCAGAAGCCATGAGAGCCACTGCCTGGTACTGCATCGGGGCTTTTATTATTATTGTTGTTGTTGTTGTTGTTGTTATTGAGTGAGAGTAGCCACACCATCAAAGAGATGCTGATGTATGAATATATGTTCTTTATTAGCCCACAGGGCTGCACACAGATAGAACAAATTACAAGGTAGAGCTTTTCTTTTGAAGGTTTAAAAAAAAAAAAAAAAAAAAAAAAAAAAAAAAAAAAAGAAAAAAATAAAATAAAATAAAAATAAAATAAAAAAGGGGGGGTCGATCAAAAGGGATCGTAAAAGGAGAGAAAGAGGACAAAAAAAAGGGGGGGTTC
>NC_043005.1:89143739-89146239 GCF_006345805.1 Octopus sinensis | reverse complement strand
TACTATTATTATTATTATTATTATTAATAATAATAATAATAATATTATTATTATAATAATAATAATAATAATAATAATAATAATAATAATAATAATAATAATAATTATTATTATTATTAATAATAATAATAATAATAATAATAATAATAATAATAATAATAATAATTATTATTATTATTATTATTATTGAGTGAGAGAGCAGTGCATGCCATCAAAGTGACACTGGGGTAAAATATACGAAGCCCAATATACCCATCATGACTACCCGTCTGATAAAGGTACACCAGGCACATGCATCACAACCATATGTGCGCGACATGGTGATCTCATATCAAGATAAACAGCACATGACCTTGCAGGTGGGGCCCAGTTAGAATTTTTTTCAGGTTGAGTAGCCCATCCCGCTCAAAAGGTCCCTGAATAAGGGTTGTTTAAGGATGTTGAAAGAACCACCCATGTTTCCAGAGGTGAATTATTCAAACCCCAAAGAATCCCTCTCAACACATGGCTATGATGCTCCCCCACTACTTCTGCTTGTGATCAGAGATGCACATATTGTCAGCCACCAAGGGACATGCTCAACTGGTGAAGGTCAAACAACTGACAAGCAAATCAGTGGTATTGAACAGAATATTTGCTGTAGCCCATCTTTTATACCAAGACAAAACAATGTACATGATAACACTTCCAATCAGTTAAGATCAGAAGCCATGAGAGCCACTGCCTGGTACTGCATCAGGGCATTTATTATTATTATTATTATTATTATTATTATTATTATTATTATTATTATTATTATTATTATTCTATGTTTGACTTTTGCTTTATATTTGTACAAGTTGGCTTCAAGTCTCACCCAGAGACCTCAAGAGACAACAGGGTTGGAAGTTCATATTGTTGTTATGCCTAGTGTGCCATATATTTGGGGGGTGGGGGTGTTGTACTAATGAATGTCTAAAAAAAAGTTTTTTTTTTTTTTTTAAACCGAAAATTATGTTTGTTTTAAACCTTGAGATTACATAGAAAGTATTTTGCGTAGGATATGAGCAGTTCCCATGAGCACTATCTTTTGAATTTCTGCCATTTTGGGTTTCCTGGTATCTGAGTTAGGTAGCTATCAGCCCCTTTTGCTATCATTCCCAGGGCACCTATGACAACAGGTATTGTTTTAGTCTTCAGGTTCCACATTTTGCTGATTTCTATTTCAAGATCTTTATATTTGCTCAGTTTTTGGTAGGTCTTGACAGATACGTTTATATCGATTGGGACAGTCATATCAATGAGGAGGCATGTTCTTTGTTTGAAGTCTTTCAATATGATGTCAGGCCTATTTGCATCTATATTTCTGTCAGTTTGAATGGCGAAGTTCCAGAGGAGTGAGATGTGGTCATTTTCAAGCACTGGGGGTGGTTTGTGTTCCCACCAGTTTTTGTCATGGGGCAAATCCAGGTTTTTACAGATTATTATTATTATTATTATTATTATTATTATTATTATTATTATTATTATTATTATTATTATTTAACTGCACAAAGCCTGGGTTTCTTTTGTCTCAGATATTTCTTGAAAGCAAGTGGCCTAGTGGTTAGGGGATTGGGTCATACTTGTTGATCGTGGGTTCGAATCTGCGAGGGGAGATTGCGTTGGCTCCTTGAGTAAAGTGCTTTATTTCACTTTGCTCGTGTACTCAGAGGGAGAGGCCCTTTATTACCAACACTTTTTTAGTAGGTAGAAAGTTACCATTCGATGGGAGTCCTGTATCCTCAGCTTAAATAACTTTAAAAACTAGGTAAGCTTGGGTTTCATGGTCCACAGGCTCAAGTTAGGGACAAACTAGAATATTTTGGAACCTAAAAATTTTGTAGAAGAAAAGCCTCCTCCACACATACATATTCATATATGACCACACAAACAAACGCACACATGTGTGTGTGGAAGGTGCACAGTTACAATCAAAGACTCCATCAAATGCCAGGAGAGAAAACTAGAAATAGTTGATAACTTCCGTTACCTAGGTAACCAAGTCAGTAGTTGGGGTGGATGCTCTGAGAGCATAGCTGCTAGAATAGGAACAGGCTGGGCAAAGTTGAGAGAGCTCCTACATCTGTTGGTAACAAAGGGTCTCTCCCTCAGAGGGAAAAGTAGATTGTACGATGCCTGTGTGCAAATAGCCATGCTACACGGCAGTGAAACATGGGCTGTGACCATTGAGGGCATGCGGAGGTTTGAAAGAAATGAAACTAGTTGGATGTGCAATGTCAGAGTGCATGTATGACAAAGCGTAAGCCTCTTGAGAGAAAATGTGGTGTGCAAGAGAGACAAACTGCAGTGGTATGGTCATGTGATGCATATGGACGAGGACAGCTGTGATTTTTATCATTCTTGGTAAATGTTTTGGGGACACAGCAAGCCAATGGTTGTTCTGTGTGCTCACCATCTGTTCATATTGGAGTTTCCAGCACAAATGCCAAGCAGTACAGCGTGTCATTTCCAATTTTCT